>NC_045558.1:126248889-126548889 GCF_009769535.1 Thamnophis elegans | reverse complement strand
GATATATACATATATGGTCTCTTGTGACGAGCCGATAGAGAATGGAAACAGTAGGCTTCCTCCCATATTTGGGCATACCAGGGATTGTGACACTAATTACATACCTATTTCCCTGGCTCAGCTGATAAAGCTGAGGAGAACCTTGTGGCTTAGTGGTTAACACATCTGCCTAATATGTAATGCAGCCCAGGTTCGAATCCCAGTAAGGGTATGGCTAGCTGATGAGAGCTAAATAGCTTGAAATAGATCTATACTAGTCTCCCTTTATTTATTTTCAGCACAAATACAACATACATACATACATACATACATACATACACACACACACACACACACACACACACACACACACACACAGTGTACAAGAGGGGGTGGCGCAGTGGTTAGAATGCAGTACTGCAGGCTAGTTCTGCTGACTGACTGCTGCCAGTAGTTCGGCAGTTCGATTCTGACAGGCTCAATGTTGACTCAACAATCCTCAGGTAAAATGAGGATTGTTATTGGGGGCGATATGCTGACCGTGTAAACCACTTGGAGAGGGCTGTAAAGCACTGTAAAGCGGTATAGAAGTGTAAGTACTATTCCTAAGCACAGACCATTTTGAATAAATAGCGGGAGGTGGAGGGTGAGATTTCTATGAGAGGGGAAATAAAACGAGAATGAATAAGGATCACTAGTATCCTCTTTAATTACTGCAGAACTAGTGACTGAATTACATAATGCAGCAGATAGTAAGTACCTTTTCATTATTTATTTTCATTGAAAATATTTTGCTCCAGTTCCCAACTCACAGACATTAAAGTACAATATGAAATAGTTTGAGAGTTGAGAATTTGATACTATATAGTATAAAACTATAACACAATGAGAGATGGTATTCAGCTGGTTCTCTCTGGTTCGGGAGAACTGGTAGCGGCGGCTATGGGAGGCTCTGCCCACCCGCCCCGACAAAATGCGCAAGTACTGCAAATGTGCAGAAGGTGGTGTGTATGTGCAGATGAGGCGCATGCGAGCGAAGCGATCATGCATACATGCTCACATTTGCGAACCAGTAGGAAAGGTAAGTGAATCTCAGCTCTGTACAGAATCTAGTTGTTCTGCTTTTGGATACCACGAAATCTCCTCTCGAAAGGTAACAAAGAAAACTAGTGATAGAGAGGACATGTAGCATCCCTGACAATACTGCAGATCCTGGTCAAGCATCACTTACATGCCACGTGCCGGATAGAAGGAAACAAATGTCTAATAATCTTTTCTGATGTCCTCACCACTCTCTGCACCTTCTGGGCTCAAAGCTAATCTAAGCTCCCAAGTATAGAGATCTGTTGCAGAGATCTGAAGCCAAAGGAAAATAGGCATGCTTGCCTATTTAGGCCAGGGTGTACCCATCAGGTACACCCTGGCCTAAATTAAGGGTGTCAATTTCCAGGATTACATAATGCAATTTCCAGGAAACACTTTGTTTAAAGCTGTTCCTGGCAGATGCTCTGCATGCAGTAAATCACACTTTGCATTTCCGAATCAGATCGCTGCCTAGAGCCATCCTCTCTAACTAATCTCCACACAGCATCCTTCCTAAACTTTGTGCCCTCCAAGTGAATGTGTGGATACTACAATAGTTGCAACCCCATTTGGTCCTCCATTAAGAAGCCCAATGACACTGATCTGGAGCAGGAAAATTCTTAGCCTTCAAAGTTGATGGTTTTCCTATATGTAGAAAATAAGCAAGGTCAATCAAGTTTGGTACTTGTTTGGGAGACTACGAGGAAGTTCTAGTAGAATAATTTGGAGAAGTATTTCAGTGTTCCTCAACCTTGACCACCAAGCAAGATATGTGAACTTCAACTTCCAGAATTCCACAGCCAGCACTGAAGAATTGAAATCCACACATCTTAAAGTGGACCATAAACACTGCCCTACTATGAAGTAAGTTAAGGAAAGTTTTGAAAAAATCTGGAAAAAGGTTTGGAATCCATACAGGTGAAACTCGAAAAATTAGAATATTAGCTGCCCATACTGCCAAAAGCACCAAAACCTGGTTCAATGACTGTTGGATTACTGTGCTTGATTGGCCAGCAAACTCGCCTGACTTGAACCCCATAGAGAATCTATGGGGCATTGCCAAGAGAAAGATGAGAGACATGAGACCGAACAATGTAGAAGAGCTGAAGGCTGCTATTGAAGCATCCTAGTCTTTCATAATACCTCAGCAGCGCCACAGGCTGATAGCTTCCATGCCATGCTGCATTGACGCAGTAATTGCTGCAAAAGGGGCCCAAACCAAGTACTGAGTACATATGCATGCTTATACTTTTCAGAGGTCCGATATTGTTCTATGTACAATTCTTGTTTTATTGATGGCATGTAATATTCTAATTTTCTGAGATTGTGGATTTGGGGTTTTCATGAGCTGTACGCCATAATCATCACAATTATGACAAATCACGGCTTGAACTATCTTGCTTTGCATGTAATGAGTCTATCTCATATATTACTTTCACCTTTTAAGTTGCATTACTGAAATAAATGAACCTTTGCACAACATTCTAATTTTTTGAGTTTCACTTGTACAGCAAAAAAAAATTGCATTGATGTTTAGAAATAAATATTGAATGTATCAATGAAGTCATCAGGAATCATGCTCAACATGAAGGACACACTTGATATAGTACTTATTTTTTATGGATGAGGGCTGAAGTTTTCACGGGTGGTCCTTGACTTACAATCATTCTTTTAGTGACCATTTGGAGATACAATGGCTAAAAAGAGACGTTCAGTTTTTCACACTTATGACCGCTGATCATATGATCAAATCAGACACTTGGCAACTGGCATGTATTTATGATGGTTGCAGTGTCCCAGGGTCATGTGATCATTTTTTTGCAACCTTCTGACTAGCAAAGTCAGAATCCAGATTCATTTAACAATCGTGCCACTATTTTCACAAAGGCAGCAATTTAATTAACAACTGTGTCAAGCAAGGTTGGAAAATGGGGCCAAGCTCATTTAACAACTGTCTCTAACTTAGCAATATAAATATTGAGCTTAGTAGTGGTCATAGCAGAGATTGTTTTCAGCTGGTTCTAACAGGTTCTGGGGAACCGGTAGCGGACATTTTGAGTAGTTCAGAGAACTGGCAAATACCACCTCTGACTGGCCCCGCCCCATCTATTCGCTGCCTCCCAAGTCCCAGCCGATGGGAGGGAATGAGGATTTTGCAGTAACCTTGCCCCCGGAGTAGGGAGGAAACGGGGATTTTGCAGGATCCTGCCCCCAGGAGTGGGGAGGAGATGGGGATTTTGCAGTATTGTTCACCTGCCATGCCCACCAAGCCACACCACGCCTACCAAACCGGTAGTAAAAAAAATTTTGAATCCCACTACTGGGTCATAGGTCAAAGATTATCTATATTTCTTTCTGAATTTCAGTTTTACCCTTACCTGAGTTTTACGCTTACCTGGTGCCCCTCCAGTTCCTGGTAAGATCGAGAGGTCTCCTCCTCTCGTGGCAATTCAGCGGCACAGAGTTTTGGCCAAGGAGGGAGTGAGGACCCTTTCAAAAGCTGCACAGAATCCAGAGGGAGGTTTGCTGGAACAACCGGAAGCAACATGCGAGCTCTGGATTCTTCCAGCCCTGGCAAAGCAAGGCTGGAAGTTGTTGGCTGTGTTGGGAAGGGATTTTCCAACCGCAGCAAATTTGGCTGAGAGAAGGTACAGTAGGAAATCAATTTCTTAGGCCCGGTTTGCAGAAACTGAGATAGCTGGGGAAAAAAAGTGACATTTAAGACCATGGTGTCAAACAGACACCTCCCCTCCAACTCCCAAGTACATGTAGTCCTCGTCTTACAACATTGCATTTAGTTACTGTTTGAAGTGGCAACGGTGCTGAAAAAAATTGTCTTATGACCATTTTTCACACTTACAACTATTGATCATGCAATCAAAATTCAGGTGCCTGGCAACCGACTCATATTTATGACAGATGCCATGTCCCGTGGTCACTCTTTCACGGTTTTCTGACCAACAACATCAACAGGAAATCTAGATTCACTTAACAGCCATGTGGCTAACTTAACAACTGCAGTGATTCATCTAACTGTGGCAGGAAAGCTTATCCAGCGGGGTAAAATTCACTTAACGACAGAAATTTTGAACTCACCTCTGGCCGTCAGTTGAGGACTACCTGTATTCTTCAATCCACTACATGCACCACTGAATTGTCTTCACTCAGCCGGGCCTCCCTACATGGCTTGGGATCTGGATATCTGCAGGACCGCCTCCTGCCACATACCTCCCAACGACCCATAAGATCTCACAGGCTGGACCTCCTTTGGGTACCGTCAACTGGGCAATGCTGGTTGGCAACTACTCGGGGGAGGTCTTTCTCAGTAACTGCCCCGGCCCTGTGGAATGATCTACCTGCAGAGATCCGGACCCTTCCCACTCTCTCGGCCTTCCAGAAAGCCACTAAAACCTGGCTGTTCCGGCAGGCCTGGGGCTGTTGACCCCAAAATACGGTCCAGCCCCATTTAGAATGGAGTGTATGATGTGCTGTTTTTAAATCTATCTTTTCTTTCTCTGTATTTTATTTTTGACTTATTTCTGTACTGTAAGCCGCCCGGAGTCCTACGGGATTGGGCGGCATATAAATGTTATTAAACTTATTAAACTAAACTTACCATTAACTTGTTTTGTTCCTGGTTCTGGTTTCTTCCCAATGTCTCTCTAGTCCCTGGGACATTTTCGCTCTTCGTAGATCCCTCTGGGCCTTTCCACAAGCTCTCCACATGTGCCAAACCCACATCCTCCTGTTGGAACACAAGCAGACACATCTCTTTTTTTAAAAAATAGTTTTTAGTAAACATTTTTACCTTTAAAAACAGGGGGGGGGGGATACACAAAAAAAAAGAAAAGAAAAAAAACAGACACACATAACAATATAAAAGATAGTTATACAGCCTTCTGTACTGGCATACATGTTTAGCCTTTGTAGTTCTCCATTCTCCATTGCCTTCCTATCCATTGTAACCTCTGTGACAATGTAATAACAGTTGTACTAACAATTATAATAATATTAATTGTTCGTATCACCATTGTATTTACATTGTGGTCAATACTTTAAATTTGATAGTAATTAATTTTGGTTAATTTTCATTCAGTACTAGTTTAAAAAAAACCAAAAACAAAGACTTCTATTTCCTGTTTTGGCTTCTGTTTTCTAGCCACTTATAAATTCTATTCCATATTTTATAGAAATCCGATTCTTCTCTTTCTTTTAACTCCATGGTCATTTTGCCCATCTCTGCACATTCGAGTACCCAAGCAGACACATCTAAATAAGCAGAACAGCAGTAACTGAATTCAAGCGTTCCTTTCTTCTTCCCAATACTCTGAAAATTACCGTAGATAATTTGGCAGAAAGGCTGGGTCTGAAAAATGTCACATTGAATTTGACTTAGATGTCTCCCTGTAATTTTCTGTAATTTTCTTAAAAGTCTTATTATTTTATTCATAAATATTTTGAATAGACTGCATTGTCAGGATATATTATGTACAGAAGCACGGTAAAGAAAAATTATACACATACTCACACACAAACACACACACACACACAGACAGTATTTCCCCGAAAACAAGACAGGGTCTCGTTTTTTTTTTGACCTTCAAAATAAGCACTTGGCCTTATTTTGAGGGAGATCTTATTATTTTTGAGGTACAGGAGGCAGCGAGCGTGATCACCTCATCACTGCTACTGTGTTGCAATATTTTTGAGGAGGGCTTATTTTGGAGAAGGGCTTATTTTAGCACATGCGCTCAAAAGTCTAATTGGGCTTATTATCTGAGGTGGTCTTATTTTCAGGGAAACAAGGTGTACAATAATAATAATAATAATAATAATAATAATAATAATAATATCATAACAACATTTTAGCTAAATTTCTCTTTGTATTGGCTTATTTATGCTCCTATACTTATACAACTATACTTGTTGACTGTATTGGCGTATTTATAATTATGAATCATCTTTATATTTAATCCATACATACAAATGATCTTTCTTCGTCTAATTCCTACCTATTGTCTCTAACCACTCATAAAATTTATTCCATGTCAAGTAATATTCTGTGTCCTCTTTATCTTTTATTTTTTTTAAGTCCATTTTGGCACAATCAAACATTTTCCGAATTATATGTGGTGGTCTCGTTTTTCCAATATTTTGCAAATATTATCCTTGCTGCTGTCAGTATTCCTGTAATTATCTTGTCCACGTAACAGAACCAAGTCTCCTGCTGGCATTTTCACCTTCCTGGTGTAGTTTACGTCTTCTGAGATCTCCTTGTGGTATCCTATCCTATTTAGATTTAACTCTTTTTTTTTTCAAAAACAGAGGGCAGACAGAACCTTCTGGTTGCCAGGGTACCAGCTTCAGACCCTGACCATTTTTGTTTCTCATAATTGTGCGTGGTTGGGGAAAAGCCACAACATTTAAATCGACTAGCCAGGAATCCAGATTAAGACAACATTAATTAGGAATATTTTCATAAGTACAGGGTCTTAGCTGAAACTTATCATGCTGAGTGGCTAACCTGGAGCATTTGAGATCAAGAAAGCTGAGATAAATCAACTGTCCTGGGGTGAATCACTGACTGGCCCTGGGTGATAGGAGATTTCAGGGCACCTACCCATAATCCTGAAGGACGGACAGGATTCAAAAGTCTAAGCCGAGATTCCTCCAGTTTTTGGAGAATATCAGGAACAGGAGTATTTGCATGGACAGAAGGCTTCTCCACACAATGAAGGGCAGTGGGATCCATAGTCTTTGAGGAAGAAGTCAACAGGGTTTCAATCTCTGCAGAAGGAAAAATAAAGGCAAATACATCCCGAAGCAAAAATCCATTTCTGAATGGCTTGTTTTCAAAATGGGGGTGCAAATTTAGCAAGCAAGCTTACATATAAAACTTGTCTTTTTAAATTATTAATTTATAATGTGAAAATGCAAAATTGCAAAATGAAATAGTAGGAAAGACAAGGGAAGGAAAAGGAAAGGAAAAACTGTACGGAAAAGGGGGGAAAGAAAGACACCACCCCCCTTTGGTGTAGTAGAATAAGATAATAGCATCAAACCTCAACTTTTTACTTTTACATAATAGTATAAAGTAGGCATTTCTATGACCTGCCTAATTGGTGAAACCCAACATCTAATTTTCATTTTTCCCCCACCTTGAACACAAAGTCCAGAAATAGATTCCAAGTAGAAAGAAAAGTGAGAGAATCAGAATCTAGCTGGAAAGGACCTTGGAGGTCTTCTGCTCAAGCAGGAGATCCTATACCAGTCTCTTCTTAAAAGCCTCCAGTGATGAAGCACCCACAAAGAGCCGAGGTGGCGCAGTGGTTAAATGCAGCACTGCAGGCTACTTCAGCTGACTGCAGTTCTGCAGTTCGGCTGTCCAAATCTCACTGGCTCAAGGATGACTCAGCCTTCCATCCTTCCGAGGTGGGTAAAATGAGGACCTGGATTGTTGTTGGGGGGCAATATGCTGACTCTGTAAACCGCTTAGAGAGGGCTGAAAGCCCTATGAAGCGGTATATAAGTCTAACTGCTAATATCTGAAGGCAAGTTGTTCAACTGGTTAATTGTCCTCCCTGTTAGGAAGATTCTTCCTAATAAATAATTCCAGGTTGTTTCTCTCCTTGATTAGTTTCCATCCACTGTTTCTTGTCCTTCCCTGAAGTGCTTTGTAAAATAAGTCAATCCCCTCTTCTTTATGGCAGCCCCTCAAATACTGGAATACTGCTATCATAAACCCCCTTATCCTTCTTTTCTCGAGACTAGCCAAACCTGAATCCTGCAACCGTTCTTTATATGTTTTAGTCTCCAGGCCTTTAATCATCTTAGTTGCTCTTCTTGATACTTTTTCCAAAGTTTCAACATCTTTTTTGTAATGTAGTGACCAAAACTGGATGCAGTATTTCAGGTGTGGTCTTACTAAGGCTTCATAAAGTGGTATTAATACTTTATGTGATTTTGATTCTATGCCTCTGTTTATACAACCAAGGATTGTACTAGCCTTTTTGGCTGCTGCTGCACACTGCTGGCTCACATTTAAGTGATAGTACACTAGGACTCCTAGTCAAGATTCCTCACACAGTTGCTGTTTTTGAGCCAGGTTTCACCTAATCTGTAGTTGTACCTTTGGTTTTTCAGGCCCAGGTGTAAAATCTTGCTTTTCTCCAACATTAAATTTCATTTTGTGGGATAGGGCCCATTGTTGTTTAAACAACAAAATTTTAAAGATCATTTGACAGTGTAGTATTTCAAAATGCACCTTTAAATTTAAAACTCTCGCATCTTTACCAAGAATGAGCAAGACTAAATGTGATCCTGTTGCAAAAGGAAGAAGAAATTATTTCAGTTTATTTTTAAGCCAACACCGCAGAGCTGGGCGAGATCATTCAGCGGCACGGGATAAAATACCACCAGTATGTGGACGATACTCAGTTGTATCTGTCCGCCCCGTGCCAACTCAATGAAGCGGTGGACGTGATGAACCAGGGCCTTGAAGCTGTTAGGGACTGGATGAGGGCTAACAAGCTTGTGCTCAACCCAGATAAGACCGAGTGGCTGATGTGTTTCCCTCCCACTAATTCGGCAAGTATTCCATCTCTCAGGCTGGGGGGTCAAATACTACGCCCCTCAGACAGGGTCCGCAACTTGGGAGGCCTCCTGGACCCACAGCTGACTTTTGAACACCATTTGTCAGCTGTGACCAGGGGGGCCTTTGCCCAGGTTCACCTGGTGCACCAGTTGCGCCCCTACCTGAACCGGGAGGATCTCACAACAGTCACTCGTGCCCTTGTGACCTCTAGGCTGGAGTACTGCAATGTGCTCTACATGGGGCTGCCCTTGAAGAGTATTCGGCGACTTCAGCTAGTCCAGAATGCAGCCGCGCGAGCGATTGTGGGTGCACCTCGTTTCACCCACATAACACCTATCCTCCGCGAGCTGCACTGGCTACCTGTCGATCTCCGGGTATGCTTCAAGGTGCTACTTGTCCACCTACAAAGCCCTTCATGGTAGTGGATCTGGGTACTTGAGAGACCGCCTACTGCCAATCACCTCCACTCGACCAATTAGATCCCATAGATTAGGCCTCCTCCGAGTTCCATCTGCCGGTCAGTGTCGACTGGCAACCACGCGGAGGAGAGCCTTCTCGGTGGCAGCTCCGACCCTATGGAACGATCTCCCCGTGGAGATTCGTACCCTCACCACCCTCCAGACCTTCCGCACAGCCCTTAAAATCTGGCTATCCCGTCAGGCCTGGGGTTAAAGACCGTAACCCACCCGAATAGTATGAATGTTGTGCTTTTAATGATGTACTGTCCTATGTGTTAATTGTTTGTTCCCCCCCCCTTTTTCGAGTTGTAAGCCGCCCTGAGTCCCCCCAGGGAAAAGGGCGGCATATAAATAAACTACTAAGACTAAGACTAAGACTAAGCTTGAATGATTCCTTATGACACCTCAGCCATTTTACAATGCGTTCTGGGACTTCAATTCCCAGAATTCCCCACCCACACCTTAAAAGTTACCCAAGTTAAGAAACATTGTTCTAGCATGTAGAGACATAGAGTTCCTACTCTTAGCCAGAGGCAAAAAGGGGGAAGGACACTTTATAGCACCAACTGTAGCAAAACAGTTGGCATCAGAACAGGTGAAATTAAATATTTTGGCCTTTATTTTGCATTTTTAATCTTTGGATTGGGGTTATGAGGCAACATGGAAGACCAAGAAAAGACAGAATAACAGAGTTGGAAGGGACCTTGGAGTTCTTTTAGCCCAATCCCCTGCTCAGACAGAAAACCCTATATAACATTTTAGACAAATGTGTTGTCCAATCTCTTCTCAGAAACCTCCAGTGTTGGAGCACCCATAGCCCTCTGGAGGCAAGTGGTTCCACTGATTAATTGTTCTAAATGTCAAGAAAGAAATTTATTCTTAGTTCTAGGTTGGTTTTCTCCTTGATTAATTTCCACCCGTTGCTTCTTGTCATATCTTCAGGTATTTTGGAAAATAAAGATGTTGCTATGGCACTGATATGCTCAAAGGCACCATTAAGGCATATGCCTGGAAACTACATCAAAACAATGCATAGATTTGAAGCCTGAGATATTCCTTTTGGATATGTTACCAGTAAACTATAATAAAGGTAATACATATTAAATTCTACATATTTTAACAGCAGCCAGGATTTATACGCACAATAAAATGAAGAAACCCTTACAGATGACAATATAATCAAAAAAATACTGGAGTGAGCAGAAATGGATAGGTTAACCCTAAAAATCAAAGAAAAATTAGAGTTGGAATATTTTATGACATGGGAATTTTTTTTACAACTGGCTAGTTGATAGATACAGAGGTTAGATGAGTGGATGTGGACTACATGGGAAATAAAAAACTGATTAGTAAATACTTTGGTGGTTATACAACTGATGCAACTGATGTCAATATGGAAGATTTTTAATAACGATCAATATTATATACTGCAATATATGCTTGTATGCTGATATGATTATAATGATTATGATGTTTATATCTGAACACTTTGGATACCTAGAAAGCACACTGTTCAATATAGAAATAGAATTTGCAATACAAAAGCAATAAAAAATATTTAAACTAAGGAGAAGGAATGCTGAAATGGAAAAGCCCTTTTGAGAAGGCTGTGGGCTAGAAGATAAAGAGATGAAAAGAAGATTAAAGATTTACCTGTCTAAGTATCACCAGACAATCCCAGCTCTTCTGTCACTTCTGCAGACTGGTAACCTATCAATTCATTTCAGAAGCTCTCTCTCTCTATACACCAGATGAGAAAATAGGAATTGACTTTGTTATTGGTGGCACATTTTGTTATATGCTAGAGAGACCCGCACACACATACCCATAAACACATATATTAGAATCAGGGTATGATGGGCAAATCAGAAGACTTCCTTCTAGCACTGATGATGTAATCTAGTTTGGTAATGAAGCATCTACAATAAAACCATCAAGCTCAGAGAGCACCAAAGACCTCCAAAGGGCCAACTAGTTTGTTATTATGTTTTGCCTAGTTAGAGATGGGGGCAGATCCACCCACACAAATAATTCAAATGCATTAGCTGCACTGAATATATAGCTTGGCTGTTTGGAGAAGACTTGGCCAGGGTTTCTCAACCTCAGACATTTTAAGAGGAATGGGCTTTAATTCCCAGAATTCCCCAGTCAAACATGCTGACTGAGTGGACTTCAATTCCCAGAATTCTCTAGTCAGCCATTCTGACTGAGTGGACTTCAGTTACCAGAATTCTCCAGTCAGCCAATACTTACTGGAGAATTCTGGGAGTTGAAGTCCATCCCTCCTAAAGTAGCTAAGGCTGAGAAACCATGGAAGTGGCTGATGCTTCAAATTTCTTTCTCCTGCTTCCAACACTTAATAAAAAGGAAACAAAAATTGTAAACCTGCATGACCTTGTTCGGATCAAATCCTGGAACGTAACCCATCCACTGGTTTAGAGAGCTCCCCGCCCTGAATTCAAGGCCCCAAACATCTTTCAGATGACACCACCTTGCTCAATCCCTTAGCCTCAATTTTCCCTCACACTGGATCCTTGGTTAATTCAGTGTCATTGCCACTAATCCAGGGTGTGAGAAAAAAAGAACTTCCTTCATTTCACACATGTCAATGGGGTGACGTGTCCGTCCAAACCAACATGGCTTGTCTTCCCTATGTGCAACAGCATGATAACTCTTGTTGCCAACTCACTGTGCAAAGACTGGCTTGCCAATACATTTACCCTGGGGCCAAATTTGAACTTGGGAAGCCCATACAAGGGAAGGAGGAAGACTAATAGGAGTGTAAGAAAACATTAAAGCCAATAGAGAGGGTTCGCAATTTGGGAGTCCTCCTGGATCCCCAGCTGACTTTAGAACACCATCTGTCGGCTGTGACCAGGGGGACCTTTGCCCAGGTTCGCCTGGTGCACCAATTGCGACCCTACCTGGATCGGGAGGCCCTTCAGACAGTCACTCACGCCCTTGTGTCCTCAAGACTGGATTATTGTAACACACTCTACATGGGGCTGCCCTTGAAGAGTGTTCGAAGACTTCAGTTAGTCCAGAACGCAGCCGCACGAGCGATTGTGGGTGCACCCAGGTACACCTATCCCCCTGAGCTGCACTGGCTACCCATTAGTCTCCGGATCCGCTTCAAGGTGCTGGTCGCTACCTATAAAGCCCTATATGGCATCGGACCTGGGTACCTGAGAGACTGCCTCCTGCCGATTACCTCCCATAGATCGATTAGATCTCACAGGTTAGGTCTCCTCCGATTCCATCCGCCAGCCAATGTCGGCTGGCTACTCCCCGGGGCAGAGCCTTCTCTGTTGCAGCTCCAGCCCTCTGGAATGACCTCCCCATGGAGATCCAGACCCTTACTACCCTCCCGGCCTTCCGCAAAGCCACCAAATCCTGGCTGCTCCAGCAGGCCAGGGGGCTTGTGAAACATCCAGCCCCACGGAAACTGTGAATGTTGTGGGTTTTTTTTTTAAGTGTTGTCTTTGTCTAGTTATTTCCCCTTCCCCTGTCTATTGTGAGCGCCCGGAGTCCTTCGGGAGTGGGCAGCATACAAGACAAATAAATAAATAAATAAATAAATAAATAAATAAATAAATAAATAAATAAATAAATAAGTCAATATTTACTGATATGCCTATGGTTTTTTTTAAGGTAAAGGTTCCCCCTTGCACATGGATGCTAGTCATTCCTAACTCTAGGGGGCTTTGCTCATCTCTGTTTCAAAGCTGAAGAGCCAGCATTGCCCGAAGACGTCTCCGTGGTCATGTGGCCAGCATGTCTAAACACCGAAGGCGCACAGAACACTGTTACCTTTCCACCAAAGGTGGTTCCTATTTTTCTACTTGCATTTTACGTGCTTTTGAACTGTTCGATTGGCAGAAGCTGGGACAAATAATGGGAGCTCACTCCATTACATGGCGCTAGGGATTCAAACCGCCAAACTACCGACTTTTCTGATTGACAAGCTCAGAGTCTTAGCCAACTGAGCCACTGGGTCCCTTTAATTTCTATAATTTCTTTATAGGTACCCTGTTTCCCTGAAAATAAGACCTCCCCGGATAATAAGCCTAATTGAGCTTTTGAGCGCATGTGCTAAAATAAGCCCTGCCCCCAAAATAAACCCTCCCTGAAAATATTGCAACACAGCAGCAGCAGCCATGAGGTGACCACACTCACCGCTTCCTGTACCTCAAAAAAAATAAGACCTCCCCGAAAATAAGGCCATTTTGGAGGTAAAAAGAAAATAAAGCCCTGTCTTATTTTGGGGGAAACATGGTAGTCCTTAACTTACAACAGTTCATTTAGTTATCATTTGGAGTTAGTAACCCTAAAAAAATGAATTATGAACGTTTTTTAGAGTTTTGACCGTGGTAGCATCTCCATGGCTACATGATCAAAATTCAGATGCTTGGGAAGTTACTCACAATGATAACCGTTGCAATCTCCTGGGGTCACGTGATCACCTTTTGCTGTCTTCTAACAAGCAAAGTCAATGAGAAAACCAGATTCATTTAGCAACCGTATTACTAATTTAACAACTGCAATGATTCACTTAACAACTGTGGCAAGAAAAGTTGTAAAATGGAGCAAAATTCGCTTAGCAAATGTTTCACTTGGAAACAAAAATGTTTTGCTCAATTGTGGTCATAAGTCTAGACTACCTGTAGTAGCCTCCATTTCTAAGGAAAGAGACAACATGACAGCTTCCTAGGGCCCCAAACACTGAGTATGTAGGGATTCCATAACCCATAAACGTCCACTGACATGGTTCCAAGATGGTAGCCGGATTGGGAAAGGCTGGGACAATTATCTCAGCTTCAAAAGGCAGTAGCTTATTTGCACAAACCCAGTCATGTTTACATCCTGGTTTATTGAGCAAACCATCATTATGTAGATTCCAGGGGTGGGTTTCAACTGGTTCGTGGTGGTTGGCGAACCTGGAAGTAAGTAACTTCCGGGAACGGCGAAGGGCCCACCCGCCTGCCCGCCCGCGCTCCTTACCGGTCTTTGAAGGCTTCTGCGCTTCCACGCAGGTGCATGGCACATATAGCGCCTGCGCGATTCTCCACGAGCAGCTGGATGGCACATACAGCGCCTGCGCGAGTCTCCGCGAGCAGCTGGAGCATCATGCAGGGGCTAAGACGCATGCGTAAACTGCGCCCGTGCATGAGGACGCCGCCGGCCCCATTCCAACCGAACCGGTTGGAACGACATTAGCAACCCACCCCTGGTAGATTCACAGAGTGAGTGGATTAATGCCCCACACAAAACTATAAGCAAAGTAACCACTTTTTGTTTGTGCCAGAGGAATTTTGGGGAGTGGGAGTTTGGGGTGGGAAAAGATGGAAGAAGAAACACAGGATTGGCCTGTTGGGAGGGGTAGACTATGCAATTCAGTGTGTTAGGGCAGCGATGGTGAACCTTTTTGGGCTCGCGTGCTATAAGTGGGGAGCGCAGGGGGGTGATGCAAGGCCGTGCCGCACCCATAATACAACATGCGATACCCCCCAGTGCACATGCACGCATGAGAGGCGCTCCCTCCCATTTTTTCCATGGTTTTTTTTTTTTTTTGCCCTCCCCAGGCTCCAGAGGCTTTATAGGAGCCTGGGGAGGGCGGAAAAAAGCTTCCCTGCCCCTCTGGAGGCTTCAGGGACCTTCAGGAGGCTTCCCTGAAGCCTCTGGAGCACTAAAAAGGACCCTATGAGCAAACTGGAAGTCACTTCCGGTTTGCTTGTAGGGCCGGTTTAAGCCCTCCGGAGGCCTCAGGGAAGCCTCCTGAAGGCCCCTGAAGCCTCCGCAGGGCCAAAAATGACCCTACAAGGAAACCGGAAGTCTGTCCCGAACTTCCAGTTTGGCCATAGAGCCGGTTTTCTGGACTCTGGAGGCTTCAGGGAAGCTCCTGAAGCCTCTGGAGGACCTCCAGGGGAGGAGAGGCTCTTTTCGCCCTCCCCAGGCTTCTATAAAGCTTCTGGAGCCTGGGGAGAGCGAAAAATGCCTTTAAAAAAGGCTGAAGTCCACCTCACGTGCCCTGACAAATGGCTCCGCGTGCCCCCTGTGGCACGCGTGCCATAGATTCGCCCTCCCAGGTGTAGGGCATTATCTACTATGAATTATCTATAACAGCGGTCACCAATTGCTGGTCCGCGAGAAAATTTTGGTGGTCTGCAGAAAAATTATTTGCATTTTTATATTGCATTAAATCGGGGTCCTCAAACTACGGCTGCTGGGCCGGACACATGCATTGAACGCTTGTGGTGCTGCAGAGAGTCTCCCCCTTCGGGATCTTTTTGTGAGGATCAGAGGGCGACAGAAATTCTGACTCACGGTCTGCTTCAGTCCCCTGATGCGGGGCTTTGGGTGAAGGCTGGACGGAAGTGCCGCCGGTGGCGAAGAGCCGGAAGGCCTTGTTCCAGTGGGACTGTATCATGGTCTGGAACTGGCTGCCCATCTCAGCCCGCTGAGCCTCCAGGCGCCAGCACCACTGTTCCAAGGTGCGCGGTTGCGCGCCGCGCACATGGCAAGAAAACACCGCACAGCCGTTTCAAACTGCGCACAGTGATTTCTGCCACAGGCTCCCGAAGCTGAGGGGAATAGCTGCTGCTGCCTCCTCCTCCTCCAACAGCACTGCCGGATTTGCCGCCAACGCTGCAGCCGAGGTGAAGCCTCCAAAGCTCCCGCAGGCGCCCCCGCCCATGGCGGCAGCGGTGCCTCCCCCTCCGCTCGGAGCACCTGAGCTGGGCTCTGGGTTACCCCTGCCGCCGCCTCCACCTCTGCGGTTTTTCAGAAGCCATGAGGCCTTTTTCCCTGCTCCCCCCCCTCCGCCGCCTTCCTACTAGCTCCCGCGGCCAAATGGCTCCTCAAAAACATGGCGGAGGAGCAAGGGGGAGGGATAACACGGGGGCCAGCTCAGGTGCTCTGCGTGGAGGCTGTCAAGGACTGGCTGTATTGCAGAGGAGCTGGGAGCCACCCAAGGATTTCACGGTGCTACGAGGAGGAGAGCGAGCCTCTGAGCAGCTGCGGGGAGCCTGCCTGGCCAGGAGCAACCTTCGGCTGGACGGAGGGGCGAGGGCTGCCTGGAGAAACAGCGAGGGCCCTTTTGAGCTAGTGAGCAGAAACATATGTGAAGCACACCGGTTGTGTGTGGAGGCTCCACGCAGAGCACCTGAGCTGACCCCGATGTTATCCCTCCCCCTTCCTCCTCCGCCGTGCTTTTGAGGAGCCATTTGGCCACGGGAGCTAGTAGGAAGGCGGCGGCGGAGGGGGAGCAGGGAAAAAGGCCTCATGGCTTCTGAAAAACCGCGGAGGTGGAGGCGGCGGCAGGGGTAACCCAGAGCCCAGCTGAGGTGCTCCGAGCGGAGGGGGAGGCACCGCCGCCGCTGCCATGGGCGGGGGCGCCTGCGGGAGCTTTGGAGGCTTCACCTCGGCTGCAGCGCTGGGCAGCAAATATGTTGGTGCTGTTGGAGGAGGAGGAGGAGGAGGCGGCAGCAGCTATTCTAGTGGCGGCGGGGGCTCGTTGGCATCTTCAGCGACAGCCCTGCCCCCTGTGAAAAAAACCGAAGAGCAGATCCACGCAGATGACGTTGCTGCAACATGACTGGAGGAGGAATTCTGGGAGTTGAAGTCCACAAGGCTTAAAGCTGTCAGGTTTGAAGACCCTTGGGATTTTTTTTCTAAAGGGTTTGGGGTGAAAAGGTCTTGTAACTTGACAGCTTTAAGACTTGCATGCTTCGATGCCAGAGTTTCTGAGCCAACATTTTGGTTGCTAAGCAGGACCGTTGTTAAGTGATACTGATATTATATAACACTTTTAATTAAGCGGGTACCTTGAATAAACATAACTGAGTTTCAAATAATACTGATTTCGTTGTTGTCTTAGGTGACATCTGTGAAAAAAATTCAGGTGCTCAGGCATGAAAATATGCTGCTCAAACACTATACTTTTCTGCTCACACTGAAAAAAAATTAGAGGGAACATTGGCCAGCACCTGCCTTGCACTCCCGCAGGTCTTGGAAAGCCTACGCTCGTAGTTCTCAGTGAGGTGCTTCTGCTGAGTCTCCTTCTTGGTCAGATCCAATTTGAACTGAGCCAGCTGTTTTGCCAACTCTTTCTCATGGTGGCTGCTTAGTTCCAGCAACTGCTTCCTGTTGGGGCCCTAAGGAGCCCAGGCAGGAAGGTGAGGAGTGGCTGGGAGGGGAGGGGCGGATAGAGGCCAAGGAGGTGCCCCTCAACGTGAATGACATTGTCGGCCATGCCCACCCAGTCACAGGACCACCTAGCCACACCCACCCAGCTGCTCATTAGGCAGAACATATTAGTGGTCCACAGAATTTCAAATTATGAATTTAGTGGTCCCTGGGGTCCGAAAGATTGGTGAACCCTGATCTATTTAACTGTTGGTTCAATAAACCAGACTTTGGGTTTGGGTGAATAAGCCTCTGCTTTTCCAAGATGAGAGTTGAAGTCACGCATCTAAAAGTTGCAATTTCAGAAACCCCAATGTAGTTTCTAAATGAACAACTCAACTTTCGACCCGCAACTGAACCCAACATTTCTGTTATTAAGCAAGATATATGTTAAGCGAGTTTTGTCCCATTTTACAATTTTTGTTCAGTGAATCACTGAAATTATTAAATTAGTAACACAGTGGCTAAGTAAATCTAGCTTCCCCGTTGATCTTGCTGGCCAGAAGGTCACAGAAAGGATACTGCTACTGTCATAAATATGAGTCAGTTGCCAACCGTCATAAATATGAGTCAGTTGCCAAGCATCTGAATTTTGGTCAAGTGATTGTGGGGATACTGCAATGGTCGTAAGTACCATTGGGCAATAGGGTGATACTGTAAACCAGTGTTTCTCAACCTTGGCAACGTGAAGATGTCTGGACTTCAACTCCCAGAAGTTGAAGTCCAGACATCTTCAAGTTGCCAAGGTTGAGAAACACTGCTGTAAACTGTTAGAGATGGCTGTGAAGCTGTATGAAGCGGTATATAAATCTAAGTGTTTATTGCTATTGCAATTTGAACAGTGACTAAAGGAACTGTTAGAATAGAATGAATGAGTTGGAAGGGATCTTGCAGGTCATCTAGTGTCCAACTCCTTACTTGAGCAGAAGACCCTATACAATTTCAGATAACTGACTGTCCAGTCTTTTCTTAAAACCTCCGGCAATGAAGCACCCACAACTTATGGTGGCAGGCTGTTCCACTGCTTAATTGTCCTCCCTGTTAGGAAATTTCTCCTTAATTCAAGGTTGCTTCTCTCTTTGATTAGTTTCCATCCAACGTTTTTGTCTTTCCTTCTGTTGCCTTGGAGAATAATTTGACCCCCTCTTTTTTGTGGCAGCCCTTCACATCCTAAAACTAAGTTGTTAAATTATTGTTAAGTTGAGGACTACTTGTAAAAAGCTTTTGACACATTTAAAAAACATCACCTAAAATAAAAGAGGCTCGAAACTTTTTTTTCCCCTGATCTGCACGAAATCTTGGGAGAAAAGTGAAATTAAATCGACTCTGAAAGAGTTTCAGGGGGTTGGACTAGATGACTTGCAAGATCCCTTCCAACTCTGTTAATCTCTTAAGACTGGGGCAATTTTCTCCCCAGGGCGTCGTCTTTTCTTTAACTAGTACAAAGGCCGAGTTAGCCCCTTTCTACTCAGCCACACCAAAGATCCCCGGCTGAGATAAACGCCGAACCGACGTTAGAGGCTGCCAACGAGCGGGGATGACTCATCGCCCTCGGGAACGCGCGATTCCCATCCCCACGGGCTCGCTCGAGGCGTAATAAGGAGGGTGGGGTGATGAGCGAGGCCCACCAACCGGGGAAACGCTGGAGGGTTGTTGCTAATGATGATGTTACGTAGTTAAGGTTGCAAGAAAACAACCAGGTTTGGAGAGCCCCAAGTACCCCACAGCCCTCCTTCCCTTCCTCCTCCCCCTCCTCCCTCCCACCGCCCAGGACAGCTGATGTTCCCACGCCTTTTTCTAACCAGGAAGCGGAGACCGTCTTTAAGCCAAGATTCCAACCAAGTCTTTGTGTGCTCGTCCTTGCGCCTTCTCACTCTTTCTCAGCTCCGGATTCGGACGCCGGAGAGAGAGAGAGAGAGGAGACGCGCGCCCTCTTCTTCTTCCTCCCGGGCGAGCGATCGAGCTGCTACCCCGGTGCTCCGACGCGGCCGCGGTTGCCTCAAAGAAGGGCAAGCGGAGAAGGAAGCCAGCGGACTGCGGAGGCGCCTCCCCCGGTCATAGGGCGCTTATTGCCTCTCTGACGAACGGGATTCGGCCCTCCTCCTCTCACTGCCTCGCCCCTCCTCTTCTCACTGCCTCGCCCCGACGACTGCAGACTTTAACCCGTTACGCTTCAAAGGATCCGAGGCGGGATCTATTTAATACGACTCGCTCAGGGACCGTTCGAAGGAACACTGGGGGAAAAAAATCAGATTTGAAACCCGTCACTCCCCCCCCCTCAAATGCTGTAGTAGGTTTTAGGTTTTAGGTTTTAATTTTATTTGTATGCTGCACTTTTCCCTGAAGGGACTCAGGGCGGCTCACAACTCAAAAAGGGAGGGGAAATACAAACAAAATAACAAAAACATAAAAAAAACATACATAGTTAAAAGCACAACAATCATACCATTCGAGTGGGGCAGCGAGTCTTTAGCCCCAGGCCTGTCGGAACAGCCAGGTTTTAAGGGCTATGCGGAAGGCCTGGAGGGTGGTGAGGGTACGAATCTCCACGGGGAGTTCGTTCCAGAGGGTCGGAGCAGCCACAGAGAAGGCTCTCCTCCGGGTAGTCGCCAGTCGACACTGGCTGGCTGATGGAATTCGGAGGAGGCCTAGTCTGTGGGATCTAATTGGTCTAGTGGATGTAATTGGTAGTAGGCCAATTAAGTACCCAGGTCCAATACCATGAAGGGCTTTGTAGGTGACAATTAGCACCTTGAAGCGTACCCAGAGATCAACAGGCAGCCAGTGCAGCTCGCGGAGGATAGGTGTTACGTGGGTGAACCGAGGCGCACCCACGATCGCTCGCACGGCTGCATTCTGGACAAGCTGGAGTCGCCGAATACTCTCCAAGGGCTGCCCCATGTAGAGCACGTTGCAGTAATCCAGTCTGGAGGTCACAAGGGCACGAGTGACTGTTGTGAGAGCCTCCCAGTTCAGGTAGGGACGCAACTGGTGCACCAGGCGAACCTGGGCAAATGCCCCCCTGGTCACAGCTGACAAATGATGTTCAAAAGTCAGCTGTGGGTCCAGGAGGACTCCCAAGTTGCGGACCCTGTCTGAGGGGCGTACCGTTTGACCCCCCAGCCTGAGAGGTGGAACACCTGGCCAATTAGTAGGAGGGAAGCACAGCAGCCACTCGGTCTTATCTGGATTGAGTACAAGCTTGTTAACCCCCATCCAGTCCCTAACAGCCTCGAGGCCCTGGCACATCACATCAATCGCTTCATTGAGTTGGCACGGGGCGGACAGATACAACTGTGTATCGTCCGCATACTGGTGGTATTTTATCCCGTGCCGTCGAATGATCTCACCCAGCGGTTTCATGTAACTTTGAATGGTCACTAAACGAACTGTTGTAAATCGGGGACTCCCTGCCTAGCCGACCCTGTCGTGCAATGTGAGCTGTGGGTCATCTGCAGCTCATCGAAACATTCTGGAGATTTTTGTTCTGTTTTATTTTATTTTGATAAATGAAACCTCTTCAAGGACTAAAAAGTCTGACTAGATTGGCTAAGACACTGAGCTTGCTGATCAGAAAGGTTGGCGGTTCGAATCCATAGTACAGGTCTCCAGTGTGAACAGGGGGTTGGACTAGATGACCTCCAAGGTCCCAACTCAGTTTAAAAGTTCAGTTGCCTTTTGGAAGAAAAAATAAAAAGTTCCAATGGGTTTTAAATTCTAATCTTGCCATAGACATCAAAGCCGGCCTGCTGTCCTTGGGCTAATCCCCCCCCTCCTCTCTCACAGCTCACTTCACAGGGTTGTTGTTGTGGTGGAGAAAGAACGAGTACAGGAAATCCCCAATTTAGAACCATTTGTTTAGTGAATGTTCAAAGTTAAAATGGCACTGGCAAAAGTGACTTAGGACCAGTTTTTCACACGACCCTTGCAGCATAGCCCTGGCCACGTGATCCGCATTCAGAGGCCTGGCAACTGGCATGTACTTAATGGCAGTTGAGGACTACTTGTAAGATAATTTATTAGGGGGTTGTGCAAACATAATCTTTGGTTTTAGTTCCCGATTGTGCTATGCACAATTTGATTATCTGCGCTCTCTGCACACGCAATTGGCAGGGTGTATGCAAAGTGGCAATGTATACCTCCCAGGGTTCCTTTTAGTGAAGTGGCCCACTATCTAAAGTGAATGAAGGTGCTTTTTCAAGAAACAACTAGACTTGCTGGTGCCAATTACCTCCAATAGACCGATTAGATCCCACAGATTAGGCCTCCTCCGAATTCCATCCACTGGCCAATGCCGATTGGTGACGACCCGGAGGAGGGCCTTCTCTGTGGCTGCTCCGGCCCTCTGGAACGAGCTCCCCGTGGAGATTCGGACCCTCACCACCCTCCAGGCTTTCCGCAAAGCCCTTAAAACCTGGCTGTTCCGACAGGCCTGGGGCTGATGAGTTCCTGTCCCCGCTCGAATGGTGTGCCTGTTGAGTTGTTTTTAAAATTGTGGTATTGTTTGTCTATGTCTTTTTTTCTCTATTTGTATCCCCCCCCCCCCGACTTGGGTTGTGAGCCGCCCTGAGTCCCTTCTGGGAAAAGGGCGGCATAGAAATATAATCAATTCAATTCAATTCAATTTTTCTTTGAAGACGTTTCGCTTCTCACCCAGGAAGTTTCTTCAGCTCTGACTGGATGATGGGGAATGGAAAGTTTTATACCCCTTGCAGACAGATTTGGCATTTGCTTTCTTGTAGAGTGTCCTGATGATGAAACTCAAAATATATTGGCCACCTAATGAGAAGGGAGGACTCACTGGAGAAGAGCCTCATGCTGGGAAAGATGGAGGGCAAAAGAAGAAGGGGACAGAGAATGAGATGGCTGGATGGAGTCACTGAAGCAGAAAGCCTGAGCCTAAATGGACGTCAGAGGATGGCAGAGGACAGGAAGGCCTGGAGGAACATTGCCCATGGGGCCGCGATGGGTCGGACACAACATCACAACTAACAACCACAGAGAGTCCTTGAGGCCAACCGGAGGTTTATCTCTGTCCTCAGGTCACCTAGTGGTGCAAATGGTGGTGGCGCCTTCTTGTAACTGTTGAAAGGACTGTGTTGTAGATGGAGATAGGGGATGTTGTATTCCTCACACACACACCCTCTGTGAGAGGAGGCTGATCAATTTTGACATACATGGCCGCTTCAGAACTGAAGAAGCTTCTTGGATGAGAAGCAAAAAGTCTTCAAAACAATACCGAAGTCCAGTTGCCTCTTGAAAAAAGCACCTTTGGGATAACCATGTCCTGGATGACTGAGAATCTCCATGGACATAAATAAACCACAAACAGCATGTGAGAAAAAACATTGTTATCTCAAAGCTGCAGGTGACATATTATACAAATATTCTGATCTTTATTGGTTTAGTTTTTTTTTTATAGAACCACACCTTAAACATTAAACTTGGATAAAATGGGTTGACAGATTGCAGTTGGGCATCATGAGTGAATCAGGCCACTACCTTAAGCCACCGTATGGCTAACCGCTTTGTGTATTTATTTCTATCCTGCCTTTATTATTTTTATGAATTACTCTAGGTGGGAAACATATCTGGTGACTCAAGGTGGTGAACATGCCTAACGCAAACAAGTCTTCAAGCTGAGCCCAAAACTTCCCGCTGCTAAGCAAGACCGTTGAGTTTTGCCCCATTTTGTGACCTTGTTTGCCACCGTTGCCAAGTGAATCACTGCAATTGTTAAGTCAGTTACATGGCTGTTCAGTGAATCTGGTTTTCCCATTGTCAGAAGGTATTAAAAAAGGGATCGCGTGACCGCACCCCCCCCCCCCAGGACTCTGCAACTGTCATAACTATGAGTCAGTTAGCAAGTGTCTGAATTTTGATCGCATGACCATGGGGTTGTGCAACAGTCATAAGCAGGGGTGGATGTCAAAACTTTTGGCAAGGAGTTCTCTGACTGGTTGCTGGGAGCACGCGGCCATGGTGGGCGTGTCCTAGTCGGCCTTCTGCACCACGGTGGGGGAGCGTTTTTGCCCTCCCCGGGCTCTGGGGGCTTTCCTTGAGCCTCCGGGATGGTGAAAACGGCCTCCCCTGGGCTCCCGAGGGCCTCCGGTGAAAAACAGGCCTACTAGAAGTTCAGGAAGGCAGGAAACGGACCCGTTTCTGACCTTCCCGAACTTCCAGTAGGCCCGTTTTCCACCCTCCCTGAGCCTCTGGGCGCCCCTAGAGTCACGTGGGGACTCCTGGGAGGGGCGCGGTGGGGTGGGCAGGGCCAGCCAGAGTGGGATTTGTGGGGAGTTCTCTGAACTGCACACAATGTTAGCTAGAGGTTCTCCCGAACCCCAGTGAATCTGCAGCCCAGCATAAGTCACTTTTTACTGCTGTTGTAACTTTGAATGGTCACTAAATGAACTGTTGTAAGTCAAGGACTATCTGTATAGTGAACACTGCCCTGCAAAGTGAGCTCTGGGTCATCTGCAGCTCATTGTATATCCTGGCCATTTTTATTTACCGGTATTTATTTATTTATTATTATTTTTTGGCTGGGATGTTCTTTTTTATCTTCAGTCTGAAGTCCTTCACTGCACTAGTTTATATAGGTGGTCCTCTACTTACGGCCACAATTGAGCCCAAAATTTATGCTGCTCAGTAAGAAATTTGTTGAGTGAGTTTTGTCCCATTTTGTGACTTTTCTCGCCCCATTCGTTAAGTGAATCAATGCAGGCCTTAAATTAGTAACACGGTTGTTAAGCGAATCAGAAGGTCGCAAAAGAGGATCACATGACCCCGGGACACTGCAACCATCATAAATAGGAGTCAATTGTCAAGCATCCAAATCACATGACGATGGGGGAATTCTGCAGTGGTCATAAGTGTGAAAAATGGTCATAAGTCGCTTTTTTTCAGTGCTGCTTTAACTTTAAATGGTCACTAAATCAACTGTTGTAAGTTGAGGAATTGCCGATAGTATTTTTCTCCTTTTTTCAACATCATCCAAGGACAACTCTTAATTGATGGGTTAAAGATTAAAGATCCTTCAGGGTCTTCCAATGGTATTCTCACCACGGCCATAATTAAGCCCACCCACTTCAATACAGGCAGTCCTCGACTTATGATTGTAATGTGCCAAATTTATGTTGCTAAGTGAGACATTTGTTAAGTTTGGCCCATTTTACAACTTTTCTTCCCACAGTCATTAAGTGAATCGTTGCAATTGGTAAATTGGTAAACCCGATTGTTAAGTGAAACCGGGTTCCCCAGTGACTTTCCATGTCAGAAGGTCACAAAAGGTGATCTCTTAACCCCGGGATACTCTGACCGTCATAAATACGAACCAAGCATCTGAATTGTGATCACATGACCATGGGAATGCTGGTCGTAAGTGTGAAGAATGGTCACAAGTCACTTTTTCCACTGTCGTAACTTTGAATGGTCACTAAATGAACTGTTGTAAGTCGGGGACTTCCTGTACAGGGAGTCCCCGACTTACAACCATTTGTTTAGTGACCATTTGAAGTTTAACGGGGCTGAAAGAAGTGACAGGACTATTTTTCACACAACCCCCTGGAGCATATCTCGGTCATGTGATCAAAATTCGGACGCTTCAGAGATGGACAAACTCACAAAAGAAATAAAAACAAAAGAGGAAAGAGAATATTTTATGGTATGGAATGAGTGGCACAAAAGGCTAGAGGACAGGTGTAAAGATTAAGGAAAGAGAAAATGAAGAAGACACAGGAGCTAGAAAATAGTATCATATGCATAGACAAAGAGAAACTGAAATAAGGTTGGAGAAGTGTATTTGCAATGGATGTATACCGAGGTAGAAAAGTTGTACAGAAGGAAATTTCAATTAAAAAATAATCTTTTAATTTTTAAAAAATTAAAAATAATTTTTAATCTTTAAAAAAACCTGTTTAATAAAAAAAAATTTTAAAAAAAATTTCGGAAGCTTCAGACCATTGGAACATCCCCAGGTCACGTGAACAAAATTCGCCATGTATTTCTGACAGTTGCACTGTCCCTGGGATTGTGTGAATAAGCACTTGTGACTTTCCCAGCTGGCATCTGACAAGCCAGGACAATCTGGGAAACTAGGTTTGTTTAATGACCTCATGATTCACCTAACAACTGTAGAGATTTGCTTAACAATGGGCGAAAAAAGTTGTAAAATGAGGCACACTTAGCAACCGAAATTCCAGCCTCAGTTGTGGACGTTAAATCAGTGTTTCTCAACCTTGGCAACTTGAAGATGTCTGGACTTCAACTCCCAGAATTCCCCAGCCAGCTGGCTGGGGAATTCTGGGAGTTGAAGTCCAGACATCTTCAAGTTGCCAAGGTTGAGAAACACTGCGTTAAATCGAGGACTGCCTGTACAGCATATCCTCTTCTTTTTTCCCCCCTTCAGGTGCGAGAGCCTTCTCCAGGGAGTTAAATCTTTGAATTAATATATCCAGAATATGATAATTTGAATCTGATCCTTTGTGCCTTGAGTGAGAACTCTGAATTGATTTGTTCGGTGATCCATTTTTTTGTTTTCTTGGCTGCGCATCCCATTCTCAGAAGTCTTTCCCAACACCAAGCTACAGAAACATCAATACATAAATAAATACATTGATGTATTTTGCCATAACGCTAAATAAATAAATACAATTCCTATCTTGTTTCTTCAAGGTCCAACTTTCGCTTCTGTACAATGTCCCGGGGATACTCTGCATTGCATGATCCTGATCTTAGTAGCTGTGGATATATCATGGCATCTCAATATCTTTTCCAAGCCCTTCATGGCTGTTGTACCAAATGCTAATATCCAGCATATTTCTTGACTGATGGTTTCTTTATTATGGATAATGGACCTCATCTGTGAGGCTTTGCTTGCTAGGGAGAGTAGGGACTGGGGCCAGGGTCGCAACACGTGGCTCTTTCATCCCTGTGTTGAAACTCCCTGTCGCTCAAAATATGTGCAACACCTGCCTGCACACGATTTACTGAGCTTTTCGATCCCCCAGTAGGTTTTGTGGCTCCCGGTGTTTTCTTTTCTGTGGGAAACGGATCCAAATGGCTCTTTGAGTGTTTAAGGTTGCCAAACCCTGGACTGGGGAACAGGCAGAGATATGGAAAGTAAGATCCATGTCCCAAGGCAATTTATGTTTCCCATTCAAAATGGGTAGAAAGAAT
Organism: Thamnophis elegans; assembly: GCF_009769535.1. Lineage (NCBI taxonomy): Eukaryota > Metazoa > Chordata > Lepidosauria > Squamata > Natricidae > Thamnophis > Thamnophis elegans. The sequence continues at coordinate 126,522,414 of NC_045558.1, read as the reverse complement.
TTTGACTTAGCATTGGGGAAAGTTTCTCTCCTTAATAAGACCCATATTTATTCCTTCCTTCCTTCCTTCCTTCCTTCCTTCCTTCCTTCCTTCCTTCCTTCTTTCATTTTTCTTTCTTTCTTTCAGTTGGATTTAGATCCTGCCATTCCATCAGGACATCAAAATCTAAAGACTTCCAGGGCCTACAAATACAGGAGCCAATAATGCAGTGGTCCTCAACCTGTGGGTCGCGACCCCTCTGGGGGTCGAATGACCCTTTCACAGGGGTCGCCTAAGACCATCGGAAAACACATATTTTCGATGGTCTTGGGAACCGAGACACTGCTCCTCTATGGTTGGGGGGGGTCACCATAACACGAGGAACTGTATTAAATGGTCACGGCATTGGGAAGGTTGAGAACCACTGCAATAATGTGTTCATGGCATTCATTTTAGATGATAGCAGGTAGCTATATATGCTTCCTGTCATCCTTAGATTGTTTTTTTGTTATCTCCTTTATCTCTTAAACTTTTGGGATCCTTCTTGGAATCCTCCTTCCTTTCTCTTAGTCCTTGACTAATACCGCATATCATCAAAGCAGCTTCATTTAAATGTGAAATTAACCATCATAAAAGTCCTATTTCCCAGACACCGGAACAATTCATGATTACAAACAATTTTTTTTTAATAGTAAGGGAGATTTGCATTATTTGCTTCATACATCCCTCAACCATTGAAGCTGTCCCTTGTATAGAGAGGTTCTCCTGAGCGATGAGCTTTATCTGTGGAATTTCTACCTGTCTAAACTTCTTCTACAAACCTCTCTTCCCTATTTGAATATGGCTCAGTAGCACCATCTACAGTGTCTGATCTATTGGCCCCATGCTGGGAATTCAAAATACGCTAGAAACATCCTATTCTTCTTAAATACACATGTGTTGTTTAATCCTGTGGGCACAAGAGCTTGACCACTTAAAACTGGTGGTTAAGATGAGAAACACCCCTGGAATCAACACATGGTTAGATGTGTGGAAGTGGATGACTAGGGAGGTGGATTGGGCAGAGCAACTATCAATCACTGCTAAAAGATTAACTGGCCTTTTAGCAGAATTCAAAAACCCATTGTAAAAGTAACTGCGTTCAGAAATTACAAAGACAACCCAGCCTGCAAACGTTTAATCAAGAATTTCCCTAATGCTTCCTGTTCCCGGACACCGTATTCTCCATAGTGATTTTTACACCCATACAAAAGCATCGCATCCTTCTCAATCAGGTAATAAATTAGATGGATTTTTCTGGCTGTATTTTAAATGTTCTGCTGTTTTCCATTCGGGTTTCTGTTTCTCTCCCTTTGTGTTTTTGGTTTTTTCTTTTTTAATATTTAGACACATGGCTTAGTTTCGTTTCCACAGGGTGGGTTTTTTTAAAATCACTTTTCTCAAGTGAGAAAATTCCCTCAGATATTCTTAAAAGAAGTTGAAGCAAGAAAATCAGAAACAGCTCTTTTTTTTTTCCTCCTAGACTGGTTGAAAGGGAAGGCATCTTTGGGAAAACTTGAGATGGCTTGCTGGTTATGTTAAAGCGTAAGGTTGGCAGTCTCTTTTTGTTTATGAAATCTTGCTAAATTAGAAGTTTGAATCAAGTTCGGCCCCTAATAGCTTAGAGTCATGTAATTTGCTTGACCTTCTAGAGAAGTAGCTTGGTGTGAATTTATTTACAGATTTTTTTTTTAATGTATTATTATCTTGGAGATTATCCGGGTAGCATGCTATCTGACCTGTGATTTTGAGCTATGCGGATTGAGGCTATTAAACTTAGTTCTAACTTTATAATTCAGCATTAAGCCTATTATCCTTTGTTTCAAATCCTACGAACTTGATTTTGTACACTTTCACTTTTAATCAACAAACAAGTTTCACAAACCCAACAGTTTCGTAGTCATACCTGACTCTATTTCTCAACTTTGGCAACTTTTAAGAAGAACGGCACAGGAACGCGGGGGCTCAATGGTTTAAACGCTGAGCTAGTCAATCAGAAAGGTCGGCAGTTTGGCAGTTCGAAATCCTAGTGCTGCGTAACGGAGTGAGCTCCCGTTACTTGTCCCCGAACTAACAGTTCGAAAGCATGTAAAAATGCAAGTATAAAAATAGGGACCACCTTGGTGGGAAGCAGAGGTGGGTTGCTACGTTTTTCGCTACCGCTTCGGGCATGCTCATGCACAGGCGACGATTCTTGCTGCTACTACCGGTTCAGCCAATCCGGGCTGAACCAGCAGCAAGCTACTCTGGTGGGAAGGTAACAGCATTCCGTGCACCTTCAATGTTTAGTCATGCTGGCCACATGACCACGGAGACGTCGTCGGACAGCGCTGGCTCTTTGGCTTTGAAATGGAGATGAGCACCGCCCCCTAGAGTTGGGAACAACTAGCACATATATGTGAAGAGAACCTTTACATTTACCATTTAAGAAGAATAGACTTCTATTCCCAGGATTCCCTAGCCAGTTTGCTGGCTGTGGGATTTGGGAGTTGAAGTCCACAGCTCTTAAAAGGTGCCCAGGTTGAGAAATACTGGATTATACTATTTATATTTGCAGTTCAGACAATTCTTAACCGTTATTGTTGTAGCCCAGCCCAGAATATAGTTGAAGGTTCTGGGGTTACTTAGATCAGTTCTTGTTTATGGCAATAAAAATGCCCGTTGATCTAGATTGATCTTCAGCCCCATTAAGATCGAGTGTATGCTGTGCCTCTCTAACTCATCTTTGTTCTGTATTTTAACTTTTTAAAATGTTTTTTAACTGTTTTTATGTAAGCCACCCAGAGTCCTTCGGGATTGGGCGGCATACAATCTATTAAAATTGGAAAAAATTGGAAAATTAGTTAATATAAGTATGACCCTGGTTAGTTTTTTTTTCAAATGCAGAGAAAATGCTTAGAAGTATCCTACGATGGGGCAAATAGAGGCCAGTTTCTAAAGAAGTTAGTGAGGAGAGATTCACTGCACCATTGTCTGCCTGGTTTCTCATGTGTAGAGATTGGTTGCCTTCATCAAGCATAGCGCAGGTAGATATTAAACTGGTGTAGCTTTACCTCAGTCTGTTGAAGGTCGGGGGTGAGAAGCAGGACACGAGAATAATATTAATTAGATTTAATTTTAATCACAACACACATGAGATAAAAATTAGTTTTGCTTTTCATCCTGGCCTGGGACCTCTTACTCAACCACTACCTGTCAAAGGATTTGTGGGACCCTTATCTTAGAAATGTGACCCTCCTCAAGGGATCTAGAACCTCAGCCAATATATTCATATCCTTCTGTCTTTTCCATTGTTTTCACTTGAGTTGTATCCGTACAGTCCAACTGTGTTCACCGGTGTTCACCGACACAAAAATCCAGCTGTAAACAAATCATATCTGCGTGTGGGAGAGCTTTTTCTCCAGTTACTTTACTTTTCCAAACAGACAAACATGTTTTTCAGTGTTCACTTGAACTAAGGGGGAAATAAAGTTATTATTGTTATTAGTGAGAAATAAAGATAATATTATTGCAGGTAACCCTTGACTTACAACCACAATTGGAACCAGGATTTCCATTGCTAAACTAGGTGATTGTGAAGTGAGTCATACCTGATTTTACAACTTTTTTTTTTTTTTTGCCACAGCTAAGTGAATCACAGTTGTTAAATGAATCACGCACTCCTTAAGCAAATCTGGCTTCCCCCATTGACTTTGCTTGTCAAAAGCCAGTTGGGAAGGTCACAAATAACAATCATGTGACCCTGGGATGCTGCAACTATCATAAGTATATGTCACTTGCTATAAACTCAAATTTTGGTTGTGTAACCATGAGGATGCTGCACTGGTTGTAAGTGCAAGGACCAAGGCTACCTCACGTTTTTCAATGTTGAATTGAATGCGTGTTTTGCCGCCAAACAAAATTAAAGGAGACTAGCATAGATCTGCAAAGGAAGTGGTGGCTCAGTGGCTAAGATGCTGACCTTGCCAATCAGAAAGGTTGATAATTCGGCGGTTCGAATCCCTAGCGCTGCATAACAGAGGGAGCTCCCGTTATTTGTCCCAGCTTCTGCCAACCTAGCAGTTCGAAAGCATGTAAAAATGCAAGTAGGAAAATAGGGACCACCTTTGGTGGGAAGGTAACAGCGTTCTGTGCGCCTTCGGCGTTTAGTCCTAGAAGCCACATGACCACGGAGACGTCTTCGGACAGCGCTGGCTCTTCGGCTTTGAAACAGAGATGAGCACCGCCCTCTAGAGTCAGGAATGACTAGCACATATGTGCGAGGGGAACCTTTACCTTTTTAGTATAGATCTGTTTCAAGTTGTGTAGCTCTCCTCAGCTAGCCACACTCTTCTGGGATTCAAACCTGGGCTACTTGCATATTAGGTAGATATATTAAGCTACCTAATATTATTATTAACATTAATTATTAATAATTATTTAATTCCATTAACAAATTAAAGAGAAGCAATATGCTCCATCCCATAATTGGCTAGACCAGGTTGACCTGACCAAAAAAACACACCTTTTTGTGGTTGTAACTTTGAATGGCCGAATGGTTATAAGTCGAGGACCACCCATTTGTTAACATTAGCATTTATACTGACTTTTCACCAAGAACTCAAAGCATACATGAAACAGGCCACATCTCCCTTTGTTTAATCCTCACCATAAAACAACCCAAAATCAACCAAGGAAGACCGTCCATGCAAATCCAGGACCTGCAATAATAGGCTACACTTGAGCCTTTCAACAGCTGGATCCAGAATTTTGGTAGGGCACATCCAGCGAAGAAGCATCAGGCGGGACCTCTGAATCGGAGGCATCTGGGATTGATGGTTCACCTTGTCTGTAAGAGGAGGGCACTTCTAAGATGCAGGCCTTTAGATCCGCGTAAGCCTGGGGCATCGTGCCCAGGTTGACCCAACGGTCGTGAGAAGGGTTGTAACAGTGAATGAGATGCGTATCTCGATAGGTGTTGTGGCTGTACCCTCCTAGGACATACAGCTCTCCGTTCAGGACGGCAGAGGCAGCGATGACATGAGGTTGGGGAAGAGGACACAAGGTGACCCACACGTCCTGATCTGGACTGTACACCTCGCAGGCCAGTTGGTCAGCATATCCCCCGTGCCCATCCCGCCATCGCAGACCTCCGGCCACGTAGATCCGCCCCTCCAGCACCTCCATGATGTGCCCGGCACGCTCTTCCTGCATGGAGGCCAGGAGGAGAGGTGGGCCATCCGGACGATACCGAATCATGGAGGATTGACAGCGGCACGAGCCATCGCTGCCTCCCGTAATATAGATCCCTCCGTCCAGGACACAAGCTGCATGGCCACAGACTGGGGTAGGCAAGGGTGCGCAAGGCCTGAAATAAAACAAGGGTGGGAGTAAATAAAGGTAAAGTAAAGTAAAAGTAAATGTTTCCTTTTCAAGTTGCATCCGACTGGCGTGTGTGGTGCTCATTCCCGTTTCTTAGCTGAGGGAGCCTGTGTTGTCTGAAGACATTTTCTGTGGTCATGTGGCCAGTGTGGCTATATGCCAAAGGCAAGTAGAACACGGTTACCTTCCTAGCAAAGGTGTAGCTATTAATCTACCATATTATTTGGAGTATAAGATGCACCTCCCCCCCCCCAAAGTGGGTGAAAATCTGGGTGCGTCTTTACACTGAATAGAGCATTTTTGGCCTTCCCAAACCCCACCCACTTCGCAAAAATGGAACTGAAGAGAGTTTGGGAGGCCTGCAAAGTGCTCCTGGGAGCTTGGGAGGGCAAAAATGAGCAACAAACACCCTGTTTTTTGCTCATTTTTGCCCCCCTGCCCCTAACCCCCAGGAGCACTCTACAAGCCTCCCAAAGCCTATGCATGCCCTGGTTTTTTTTTTTTTGCAAAAAATGTGCCAATTTTTGCAAAAAAAAATTTTTTTTGCTCTTTTTTGCCCTTCCTCCAACCCCCAGGAACACTTTAAACTCTCTCAAACTTTCTGCATGTCCCATTTTTCACAAAAAGCAATGTCTGCAGAGGGTTTGGGAGGCCTGCAGAATGTAAAAACCTTTTTTTTTTAAATTTAGCTCTTCAAAATCTTGGTGTGTCTTATACTCCAGTGCGTCTTATAGTCCGAAAAATATGGTACTAATTTTTGTATGCTTTCAAACGCTAGGTGGGCAGGAACTAGAGCGGGCAATGGGAACTCACCCTGTTCCACAGTGATTGGGTCTCAAACCCAGGCTGCTAGCTTTCCGGCATGTTTAACGGTTGAGTCATCGTATAAAGGAAAATTAGGGACGTGAAAGTAAAACTTCTTTGCTGGAGTGTAGAATGTGATGTTTAGCTAGCCTGTCAAAACCCAACAAATTATTTATGAAAAACAGATATTTAGGTTGCCTTCTGAAATCATGCCCCTTCAGGTTTATAGGGAATCTTCGACTTGTGACCAAAATTTAGCTCAAAATTTCCATTGTTAGCAAATCAGTTGTTAAGTGAACTTCATCCCATTTTACAACCTTCCTTGCCACAGTTGTGAAGTGAATCACTGCAGTTTTAGTAATACGGTTGTTAGGTAAATCTGGATTTCCCCATTGGGTTTGCTTGTCAGAATGTTGCCAAAGGTAATCACATGATTACTGCAACCGTCATAAATATGATCCAATTGCCAAGTGTGCTCATGTAACCATGGAGATGGCGCAACCGTTGCAAATGTGAAAAAGAAACATAAGTCACTTTTTTCAGCCCTGTTGTACCTTTCAAGGTATAGGAAATGACAAAGGGAGGGGGAGTCAAATGTGTCATCAGTCAGGAATCCCTTCATTCCCAGTTCTAAATCCATCCCGCCATGAATTCTTTTTTTTAATCTCCAAATTGCTTTAACTGTTAGTAGATGAGATTCTTGTAGAGAGCTTAATCTTACAATAAATCTTTATACCTACCGTATTTTTCGGACTGTAAGACACACCAAGATTTTGAAGAGGTAAGTAAGGAAAAATGGAGCTCATTTTCACCAAAATGGGGGCATTTTTTCGCTTCCCCCAGCCCTGCTGAACCCTGCGGAGTGCTTCGGGGGGCGGCGTGGAGGAAAGAATGGGATGCGAGGGTGGGGTTTCAGGAGGCCAAAAATGGCTGTTTTTGGTGTATAAGATGCACCAACATTTGCACACTCTTTTAGGGCGGAAAAGAGTGCATCTTATACTCCAAAAAATATGGTATTTGAACTTCCTGGATCTCCTGAATTCTCTGGCGCTTGACTAAATGAAGGGTTGTAAGTTGAGGACTACCTGTATCCTTTGCAATGCACAGTCTCCAGACCTTGGCCTAGCACTTCTACTGAAGTCTCCACAAACTCCTACCTCCATGTGTTGCTCTGAGGTTCATAGCACTCCACAGAATCCAGGCAATAGACCTCATTGGAGCTCCCCCCAAGGGCGTAGAAGAAACCATGCAGGAAAACTGCAGGGAAATAGCTCCGGCAATTGGTCATGTCGGCTAGTCGCTCCCAGCTCCCGCAAAGTGGATCAAACCTGTAAAAGGAGGAATAAGGATTCTTTGTGGAAATAATGCCACAATCAGGGGTGAATTAATTAGTGGAACAACTTGCCTCCAGAAGTCGTGGGTGTTCCAACACTGGAGTTTTTAAAGAAGAGATTGGATAACCATTTGTCTAAAATGATATAGGGTTTCCTGCTTGAGCAGAGGGTTGGACTAGAAGCCCTCCAAGGTCCCTTCTAACTGTTATTTTGTTAACTCTGTCTCCCAGATGGTTATGAAAGGTCCTTATTCCTGGACAGTCCATGTCTCACATATGTTCCTCTTGGTTAAGAAAGTCTAACTACGGACATTCTAGTTTCTTATTTCTCAGTTGCAGAGCCCATATGTAGAAAGCTGCAAGAGGGCTGAGAAGCTACAATCCCTCCTGGACCTTCTTAAAACCTTCTGGGATATATCAGACTTTGTTTTGGTTTCCACAACATATTTAGCTAGCTAATATAAAGGAGAGACATGTTATGGAAACACAGAAAGCCTGTTGTTTCAAAGATGGGGTCACATACCCTAAAGTAGCATTGGATAGATATCCAATGTTGTTGGGAAAGTTATTTAACCAAATCAGTCAATGTAGAACAAAATCAGATCAGTGGATCAATTCTCTCTTCTGGCCTTGGGATACACGGGCAGAAGCCTAGAGAACAACTTCTGAAGTACTCTGGGGAGTTAGGAATAAGTCTCTTCCCTATTCTACGTATTTGGAGCACTGTGGATTTTACTCTATTTTTTTCTGAACACTGTGTATGGTGGTGGGGGGGGATTAGAAGTTGACAGATGGCCAAGCTCCTGATGATAAGGATCCCAACTTCTCATATAACATAGATGGATGGATGGATGGATGGATGAGATGATGGAATGTATGTACCAATGAGGCCCTTGGGAGCAGAGGAAAGGTCATATGTGATGATAGGACCCAGGTGTGGATGGAATAGACATAAGAGTGAGGAATATGAATTTTGATAAAACATTTTCTCTTGTCTTCATTTCTTTGCCTTGACAATCAAGAGCTTTGCTCCTTTCGTGTGTCTCTCTCACTGAAGAGAGAGGGGGAGCAGTGGTGGGGTGGTTGCTACCTCAAACAAAAGTTTTAAACAGCTTTTACTTTTCTCTGCAGAAGAGGGGATGTCGCAGGGGAGCTGCCTCAGATAAAACTTTTATTCTGCTCTGCTTTAGGAGGGGGGGGGGTGCACATTTACAGCGAGACAGAAGTTAGCACCTTAAAACCACTAGCCAGGATATTAGGAACAAGAATAGCTCGCTTATAAGAAAACCCCCAAAACCTACATAGCTGGCACATTTGCAAGATATCCATGACCTGGAATGAAAAACAGATGACTGACATTTAGATATTTAACATAATAAGCATAAGGGTTTAGGCGGGGCTGAAATCCAAATAACCAATCAATATTATCTGTTATGCAATGCATTATTAGGGGAAGGGCAAAGGGTTGAATGTGACCATCCCTTGACTATAAAAACTGCTATAAGATCCTAATGTTGGCCCTTGGTTAGCTTTTCAAACCAGGGTCCTTATATCTTGGTATCAAAATAAAAGTATAATTCTGTATCACATTTTATGTCCAGTGACTTATCGGCTTCGGCACCACGCAAGGGCCCAAGTTTGGGGACAAGAGATGGATGGATGTAAATTGTTGCTAGATCACCCAAAGGTGCTTTTTCAAAAGGCAACTGGACTTCTGGTTTTTCCTTGAAGACATTTTGCTTCTCATCCAAAAAGCTTCTTCAATTCTAGAAAAAGTCTTCTTGGATGAGAAGCGAGACGTCTTCAAGGAAAAACGAAGTCCAGTTGCCTTTTGAAAAAGCACCTTTGGGTGAACCAGCAACAATTTTTATCCATCCATTCAGTTCTAGAAGAAACTTCTTGGATGAGAAGCAAAACATCTTCAAGGAAAGTCCAGTTCCTTTCTCTAAAAGCACCTTTGAGATACCATATTTTTTAGAGTATAAGACACACCTTTTTCCCTCAAAAAAGAGACTGAAAATCTGGCTGCGTCTTATACACTGAATACAGCATTTTTTGCCTCCCAAAGTCCCACTCCCTTCATCAAAAGGGCTATGCATAGCCTCTCGGAAGCTTTTAGAAAGCTCCTTGGGGCTGGGGAGGGCAGAAATGAGCCCCAGCCCCGAACAGCACTCTATAAGCTTCCTAAAGGCTATTTATGCCCTTTTTGTGACAAAAAGGGCCCATTTTTGCGTAAAACAGGATGTTTCTTGCTTGTTTTTGCCCCCACTCCCATCCCTAGGAGCACTATACAAACCTCTTAAAGGCTATTCATGCCCCTTTTTGTGGGGAAAAAACGGGCACTTTTCGCGAAAAACAGGCTGTTTTTGGGAGATTTGCAGAGTGCAAAAACTTTTTTTTTTAAAAATTTCCTCTTCAGAACCTTGCTGTGTCTTATACTCCGGAGCGTCTTATACTCTGAAAAATATGGTAATCATGATCTCAATGACTGAGAATCTCTATAGACATGTTGCTAGTTCACTGGCTTCATCATGAATCTTGGAAACACTGTGGCCTATGATGAGCTTCCAACCAATGTTCCCAATCACTGGAGAGAACCAGATAAAGACTTTTCAGCTATCCTCTGCTGTGGTTTCAGATACCTTAACAGGAATGCTGGTTGTTTCCAGCATTCATTTCAGTGGTGGGTTTCAAAAATTGTTCGAACCTATTCTGTGGGTATGGCATACTTTGTGGGAGTGGCTTGCCGTCCATGTGACCGGATGGGAATGGCTTGCCACCCATTTGACCGGATATGAAGATGCCAACGACACTTGTCAGAACCACCTTAAATTACCTCACGCACAGCACTGGCATGCATAAGAATATGATGTAAACTTGTTTCTTAAAAGGCATCCTTGGTTTGCGTTAAAACAACTTCAACACACGCAATGTTCTGATTGCACCACAAACGCAATAGTCATCCTTACCTTTCACAGAGGCACTGAGTTTTATAAATATGAGCATGACAGTGTAGAATAATCATATCCAAGGACCAGTGATGGCTTTCAAAAAAGTTTGGAACCTCTTCTGTAGGTGTGGCCTGCTTTCCGGGTCCACAGGTGGAATCTCTTCTAACCGGTTCGGTAGATTTGACGAACCGGTTCTACCGAAAAGGTGCGAACTGATAGGAACCCACCTCTGATTCATTTATTTCCCTCCCTCATACCACCATAGGATGTTTCATTAAAACATCAAACCTGACCTCTTCCCACTCTTACTCAAAAGTGTCTTCATGGAATAGGACCGCATCTGTTCTCTCCTTCCTTCCCAGTTCTCATCTTCAACTAGTAAGTCTTCCAACTCACCTGAACACTGAACACATGGTATCCCTGACACCATAATAATGCTTTCCCCCAAAGAGGTACATCTTATTGTCCTTGACCACTACGGCGTGCCGGAATCGCGGTTTCTCTGGGAGGTAACCAAGACGACGCCACTCCACTTGTTTGACCAAGCCGATGCCGTTAAGGAAGCGGTGGGTGAACCAGAAATCCTGGCAAGGGCTGCGAGTAGCCATGTTTTTGGTCAAAGTATCTCCTCCGCTAATCACAATGACCTTCTCTGGATATCTCACCCGACAAGGAAGTTGCTCCATCTTGGAAGGACCTGGTGGGATGCTAGCTAAGGATTGAACCATGAGGTTGTAGAGGCGACCAGGGTCGGCCATCATCTCTTCTTTCCTCACCTGTTTGAGCTCTCGGTTGGACATCAGTGGAAATCTGATGCAGTGCAACACTTTCTCGGCACAGTTCATCCGCCCGGCCCAGTCAGAAGTCAACCAGCGGACGGCTCCTTGGAAAGCTTCCAGTTCATTGAGGATGTAGAGTGAATCAGAACTAAGGAAGTTCACCAGCTGATTTATGGGAAGATCTAGGAACTTTGCCGTTTTTGTGACACGAACAAAGCTGTTTAATATAAACTTCTCCGCAGTGTTTTCAATATCGGGTAGGCCGTAAGCACGGGCAAAAGAGAGAACATCCAGGCAGGTTTCTGGAGTGAGCTTGTAGCGGAACAGATCCAGACAGAGGTCCAAGATGCCAGAGACTTGATATTGAAGAGCCGCTTGCGCAGCTTCGAATATATAATCCCACCCACCTCTCAGCACTCCTGAGTAAGCGAAGGAGATGATCAGCCCCAGGTCAGCTGCGGTGAACTGGGTGCAAAGGGGAACCTTGGCCTGTTGAGCTTCCTTCATGCCGCTGGTAAACATACCATGGAAGAACTCACAGCCACAAGCCAAGGCCAAGCGGTGAACTGAAAGTAGAGAAGATGAGGTCAGGAAATTAAGAGACTGTACCTTGGCCACAGATCATAGTTCCCTAACTCTGAGGCAATTCCTACCCCAAAATCTAGAGTTCTCCCAGTTCTTCCCAACCCACTGATGCCTTGCACTCTTAATTTTTTGCTTCCCTATCAACTTCCCCGCAGAATAACAGAGTTGGAAGAGACCTTGAAGGTCTTATTCTCTGGAAACCCTATAACCATGATGGCACGTGGAGGCCTCTCTGTTGGCCCGCGAGCCATTGCCCCAGCTCAGCTCCACTGTGCATGGGCATGTCCCTCCCGCCGTCTAGGTCTTTGCTGTGCATGCAGGAGAAGTGTGCACACCCACGCGTGGGAGTGGGGGGTTCACATGCACATGTGTAGAGGGCAGGGGAGAGTGCGAGGGAAGCGGCACTTCCCCCCCCCGCACACCATTTTTGGTCCAAAGAGGCTTAGGGAGGCCCGCTAGGCCAAAAAGGAGGGCGGGGGTTCTGCACACTTGCCACACCCTATTTTTGGTCCCAGGAGGCTCCAAGTAGGCCTGCTAGGCCCAAAACGGGCACCGGGGGGGTGTGTGCACACATGCACAGGGGTGGGTGGGGATGCGAGGGGGCTATCGCGCATGCACACACACTTTCGGCATGCAAGGACAAGAATGTTAGCCATCATTGCCCTATATGAGGACCCAGATTGTTGGGGGCAATATGCTGACTCTCTGTAAACCGCTTAGAGAGGGCTGAAAGCCCTATGAAGCGGTATATAAGTCTACTGCTATTGCTATTGCTATATAACATTTCAGACAAATTATTATCCAATCTCTTCTTGAAAACCTCCAATGTTGGATTCCCCACAACTCCTGGAGGCAAGTCGTTCCACTGATCAATTGTTCTAACTGTCAGGAAATTTCTCCTTAATTCTAGTTGTTTCTCTCCTTAATTAGTTGCTTCTTTTTCTGCCTTCAGGTGCTTTAGAACAGTGGTCTCCAACCTTGGCAACTTTAAGACCTGTGGACTTCAATTCCCAGAGTTCCTCAGCCAGCAGCTGGCTGAGGAACTCTGGGAATTGAAGTCCACAGGTCTTAAAGTTGCCAAGGTTGGAGACCACTGCTTTAGAAGATAGGTTGATTTCTCCTCCTTCTTTATGGCAGCCCCTTAGATTTTGGAACACTACTATCATATCACCCTAGACTCCTTTTTTCCCATTAAACTAGACATGCCGCATACCTCGAAATGTATCTCCTTCAGCTTTAAGTTCCGTGTCCCAACCAATCCCTTCACTGTACATCTCTTCTAGTCTCCGTAGCGTCTTCCATTTCTCTTCCCCTGGACTCAGTCTCTCCTCATTCTCTGTCCCTAGTAACACGGCCTTGCATATTTCAGCCACACGAGGGACACCCAGGGCCTCAGCTGCGTCTAGGATTTCTCCAGCCGTGACTGGGGTGGGCTCTAGCTCTCCCGTGTAGGCAAAATTCAAAACGGCCTCCCAGCCAGATGGTGTGGCCACACCATCCAGATTCATCCCTTCCTGCATGCCACGTTCCAAACGCTGCAGAAAGACAGAGCTGACTGCAGCCAGAAGGATGCCGTGGGCTTTGTAGTCCCTTTGACGTAAAGTCGCAGTCGTATCCACCAGGAGGTCCTGTCCCCTCAGGTGGAGAGCTGCAGTGAAAAATCCTTCTGCGTGGCCCTCGCTCCACAGTTCCAGCTGTTGTTCTGTTGGCGTTTCCATCACCTCTGGGGCTCTGTCCACGCAGGTCATCCTTTATTGAAAAGAAGATAGTTGTGAGAGGGGGGGGAAATCTGTGATAATTTATTTATTTTATTTTAAACACATAAGCACATCAACAAAAACTAACACATAACTTAAAAACAACATAGGAACAATACGTCCCATCGTATATCATACCGCAGTTCCGAATCGGTTTCTTTGCAGTTAGTGTTTTCCCTACTATACATTTCTATCTTTCATTCATAATCTCCTTATTCGTTATCCATTTTTATGTACATTTCTTTATTTATTTAAACTTAGCTACTTATGACCAAATATTATTTACCTATATTATGCTATATATTTTTACTATCATTTATTCTCTTACATACAGATTATAGATATACATTCACATAATTATTCTTTTTCTTTGCCACTCTTATATTATTATTATTCCATTTGGAAGGTTATAAGGTATAGTTTAAAATGCTTTGTTTACTATCCTTCGCACCTGCTAAAACACCACCTTGTTTTCTCTTTTTCTTTTCTCCCTCCCTTCCTTCTCTACTTCCTTCCTTCCTCGTCTCCATCCCCTTCTTCCTTCCCTTACCTCTTCCCTACTCTTACCCTTTTTCTTCTCCTTCCTACCTTCTCTCCTTCTCTTTCTTTCTCTTCCTCCCTCCTCTTCTTTTTTTCCTCTCCCTTCTACCCACCTTCCCTTACCTCTTTCTTCTTCCCTTACTTCTCCTCCACACTTCTTCTTCCTCTCCTACTTTCTCTCCTTCTCTTCCTCTCTCTTCTACCCTCCACTCCTTTCCTTTCCTTCATCCCTCCATTCTCTACTTCCTTCCTCCCGAGAGGGGGGGGAAATCTAATTCACAGCTGGGTGATCCCTGTATTAGTACTACATAATAACCAATCTAACTAAAATGACTCTTAGCACTCATTCATCAGAGAAGCAACGTCAAAAATCTTACTCTATCTGTTTCTTTTTAATAAAATCTCAACTAGTAGATTTGGGAGAACCAGAAGCTTTTTGTGTTGTTTTCTTTTGGTTGACCCTAAATCATCATCATCATCATCATCATCATCATCATCATCATCATCATCATCATCATGACGTCATCAAGTTAGAGTTCTCCTCCCCACAAACTGTGATTGATTGCTGAGTCCAGGGGAAGAGAAATGGAAGACGCTACGGAGACTAGAAGAGCCAAGGTGGCGCAGTGGTTAAATGCAGCACTGCAAGCTACTGCTAGATCAGCAGTTCAGCGATTCAAATCCCACCGGCTCAGGGTTGACTCAGCCTTCCATCCTTCCAAGGTGGGTAAAATGAGGACCCAGATTGTTGGGGGCAATATGCTGACTCTCTGTAAACCGCTTAGAGACGGCTGAAAGCCCTATGAAGCGGTATATAAGTCTACTGCTATTGCTTCTTATGATCCAGTGAAAGCATGGAAAACTATAGTAAAGATAAAGGTTGCCCTCGCACATGAATGCTAGTCGTTCCCGACTCTAGGGGGTGGTGTTTATCTCCATTTCTAAGCCGAAGAACCAGCACTGTCTGAAGATGTCTCGGTGGTCATTTGGCCGGCATGACTAAAACGGCGAAGGTGCATGGAACGCTGTTACCTTCCCACCAAAGGTGGTTCCCTATTTTTCTACTTGCTTTTTTGCATGCTTTTTAACTGCTAGGTTGGCAGAAGCTGGGACAAGTAATGGGAGCTCACTCGGTTCACTTGGCTCTAAGGATTCAAACCGCCGAGCTGGCGATCTTTCTGATCGACAAGCTCAGCGTCTTGGCCATTGAGCCACCACATCCCACTGGAAAACTATAAAGGGCTCTAAATGTAATACTGAAGTTTAAAGCTTGTATGGTAAAGAAGTCAATGAAAAAGACGCATCAAAAAGCTTTGACTTTAAAAAAAAGTGCTAAAAAATGTTTAGAACCTGAGAAAAAGGGTGAATTAAAAAGTCATTGTTTTTCTTCAGTAAGGTCAAAGAATTTGAAAGATTACAATGAATCTCATTAATAAAAATGGTGACGATGCACAAAGATAGAAATACTATTTCCATAGCAAGGAAGACAAAGCAGGAATGATTAAACTGATTCCTTTATTGAAAGAGAAAAATATATTCCCATTTGGATATCACTTCTGGATTTTGTGCTTGTGATGGAAACCCCCCCCCCAAAAAAAAACTTTGACTTTGATTTTGTTGATCAGAAAGATTTGTTGCTATAGAAATGGGTAGTTATATTTTATGGTGTAAAAGGAAAGGGTTGAGGTTGGAATGTTTTTATCTTTATCTAAGAAGACTCTGAAGTCAATGTCTTTTTTTCTGTTTTTTTTTCTTGTTCCCCTTGTCTCTCACACCCCCTTTTCCTTCCCTTAATTTCCTATTTTTATTTTCTCTGTATTTCATATAATAAAACAAATAAAAAAATTGTAACATGAAAGACAATGAAGGAACATGGTAGAATGTTTAAATACATATAGGTCCTTGACTTATGACCACAACTGAGCCCAACGTTTCTGTTGTTAAGCAAGACAGCTGTTAAACTAATTTTGCCTCACTTTATGACCTTTCTTGCCACAGTTGTTAAGTGAATCTGGCTTCCGCGCTGATTCCGATTGTCCGAAAGTCACAAAAAGTGATCATATGACCCTGGGAACTACCACCGTCATAAATAACATGCCAGTTGTCAAGCATCCAAATTTTGATCATGTGACCATGGGGATGCCGCAGTGGTCGTAAGTGAGAAAAACAGTCATAAGTCATGTTTTTCAGCGCAGTTGTAATTTCAAATTGTCACTAAACCAATGGGTGCAAGTCTAGAACTTTCTGGACTGCCCTCAAGTCATTAAAAATCCAGCACGCAAAGTAGCGTATTTTTCAGAGTATAAGATGCACCTTTTTCCCCCCAAAAAAGAGGGTGAAAATCTGGGTGCACCTTATACACTGAATACAATATTTTTGGCCTACCAAAACCCCGTCCTTTTTGCAAAAATGGATCTGCAGAGGATTTGGGAAGCTTGCAAAATAGTCCTGTGGGCTGGGGAGGACAAAAATGAGCAAAAATGGGCTGTTTTTGCTCATTTGGGGGGGGAGACAGCCCACAGGAGCACTCTAGAAGTCTCCCAAAGCTCTGCATGCTTTTTTTTTTCTTTTTGCAAAAAATGAGGCATGAAGAAGGTTTGGGAGGCCTGCAGAGTGCAAAAACTTTTTTTTTAATTTACCTCTTCAATCGTGGTGTGGCTTATGTTCCGGTGTGTCTTATATTCTGAAAAATACGGTAGTTGTGTGTAGGATGAACATCACACTTTTTTTTACTCTTTAGAAAATGTTAAATATCATATACTGACTCCTAGAACTGATTGGTAGTTCTTGAAAAATTTGCAAATACACAATTTTCCAGAATAGTTTAATATGTTCTCTTCCCCCCCCCCAAAAAAAACCCTACATAACCAATGCATAATGGAAATGAGCATGGTTGTGTGTGTTTTAATTGGAAAAGGATATGTTGTGGTTGCGGTTCTGTGATCCCAATCAGGGATTAATAAGATAAAGGTTTCCCTCGCACATATGTGCTTGTTGTTCCCGACTCCTCATTTCAACGCCGGAGAGCCAGCGCTGTCCGAAGACGTCTCTGTGATCATGTAACCAACATGACTAAATGCCAAAGGGGCACGGAACACTGTTACCTTCCCACCAAAGATGGTTCCTATTTTTCTACTTGCATCTTTACATGCTTTCAAACTGCTAGGTTAGCAGAAGCTGGGACAAGTAATGGGAGCTTACTTAGTTACTTGGCGCTAGGGATTCGAACCGCCGAACTGCCAACCTATCTGATCAACAAGCTCAGCATCTTAGCCACTGAGCCACCGTGTCCCTGGGATTCAATATATATTTAAAATAGGGATTAATACTCCCCTATTAAACAATGGTAAGTTAAGAGTCCCCTCCTAATTTTTGGCAATAATTGTTTTCTCGGTGTTTCCTCCCAGGTCATGAATACAATTCCATTTTGTTCTGAGTGATCCAACCAAAATGTTCAGCCCTGTTTTGTTTTGTAAGTCACAGTTAACTTTGCATCGCATGCTAACCACAATAAGCTGTTGACAAACCACAGGGGTTTGGGTTCGTGCAACGTCTTGAGCCCCAACTTTCGTGAGTCACACTATGTCTCAGCGTGATCTCAGGTAGTCTACGAACCTGTCTGGGGATGTGGCTTTATATTACCAAGGCTTATCATTTTCCATTGGTTCTTAAAGGAGAATCATATCTGAGCTGTAATTATGATGAGGTCTGCCTGATACTGAAGTAACAGGGAGGACATGCAAATCCCACAGAAGAGTTGCCAAACGCACGAATGGCACATGACCCTTAAGCCCATCGCCCTTCCGCATTGCCAGAGCTACTCCCGGGGGATCCCTAGCCCAAATCTCTCACCTGTGTCTGCTGAGACGGGGGGGTCCTTCTTGGGCCTCGGTGGTATCCGTAGCTATGGCATGACCTCTCTGGAATGCTGGCCATCAGCTTTGATGCTAACTTGCAAAGTTAATTATAGCCAGGCTCAAGATATTAAAAGGGGGTAGAATGGGCAGACGAGACCGGCTGGTTATGTTTAGCTTTGATTTCCAACCCGTGCATTAAAACTATCAAATGAAATGTGATTTCCCCCCCCCCCCCCAGATGCCACAGATGGAAATAAAACCGTTTCATAACTGTCCAATCCCAGGTACTACATTCTGACTCAGTATGCCTTATTATGCTGAAAAATAAAAATAAATAATTGTTCGTTTAAAGATAGCACAGACAAATTCGAAGTCATAACAACACTGAAAAATGTGACTCGTCCCCCTTTTTCACACTTACGACTATTGCGGGATCCTTCGTGTGATTTAAATTCGAAGGCTTGGCGACTGTTTCATTTTCATGACGGTTGTGAAGTCCTGGGTTCAGGTGATTCCTTTTTGTGACCTTTTGACGAACAAAGTCAATGGGGAAGCCAGATCCACTTAACAACGGTGCCACTAATTGTTATCAAGGGCAGTGATTCCCTTAAGCAACGTGGCAGGAAAAGTCATAAAATGAGGCACTTTCTCACTTAGCAACATGGTTTTTTTTTCTAGGTGAGGAATTTTCGACTCATTTGTGGTCGTAAATCGAGGACTGCCTGTACTGATTTTTCTCTCCCTCTCTTTTTTACCAGTGCGTTACCTCACTTCGTGTGTGCGTATTGTGTATTTATCTGAAAATACACAGACAAATTCTGCTGCTTTGTGTCTAAAACTTTAGATGGAAACTCTGAATCACAGAGAAAGTTTGACCTGCACTTGATGCTCTTTGGGAAAAAGTCAGAATAGTTCCTAGGAAGGTGGGTGGGAAGGGAATTTATTTATTTATGAAATCTACCTTGAGTTGCCGGATGACCTGAATCCATTAATTACTTCTGAGACGCCAGGGGTTAAGTAATAAAAATACCAGGAAGTCCAGACGGTTGTAATTCAGTATGCGGAAGGGTGATAGCTAGGGCAAAGAGTGAAGCCAGACTGAAGTCATCTAAGTGACTTAACTGTACTGCAAACTCTTGAATATAGCTCCTTTCTCTGGAATCCACACTGTATGTCAGACATTAATACAATCAAGCGAATCCAGAGTCCAGAGGTATTTCATGAGAAGAATCCTCCACTCCTCTGCTCACAACAGAATACCTTATGCCACCAGGCATGAAATTGTCTGCTACAATGTCCTACCTGTCAATGACTACTTCAGCTTCAACCTCAATCATACATGGGCAAATAATAGATACAAATTAAAAGTAAACCTCTCCAACTTGATTTCAGAAATTCAGCAACAGAGTGGTCAATGCCTGGAATGCTCTACCTGACTTGTTAAATCTTCAAGCCCCCGTGAATTTAACCTTAAACTGTCTAGCATGGACCTCATCCCTTTCCTAAGAAGTCTGTAAAAGGCGGGTGTGCATAAGCACACCAGCGTGCCTACTGTCCCTGTCCTACTGTACCCCTTCAATTTATACTCATTTCCTCTGTTCATGTCCATGTTTATACTTAACACCTGTTATTTCGTATATGTTTGACAAACAAACAGGTAGATAAGTTCTCTTTTTAGCAAGCTCCTCAGCTCTTTCTCTTTTCATAGTTGTCCATCAGGCTCTTACATCTGAATTTCCTTCCTCCCGCCCCCATCCTGACACTTCTTGGTCTCTCTTGCCTATGAATAGGGAACTTCCTACAAGGAGGAAGAGAATGATGCTTGGCTTGGGTCATCCCTTTCTCGGACCAGAGAGTCATAACTGATCACCCAAAGCCTCCTCAGATGGGTTTCTCCTCCACCTTTGAACCTTCTGTCTGAGAGTGTTTTCCAATCTTGACAAATTCTAAGGTGGGTGGACTTCAACTCCCAGAATTCTCCAGCCCGACTGAGTTGAAGTCCATCCATCTTAGAGTTTGCCAAAGTTTGCGAAGCAAGGTTGCAGATCGATGCCTGTCATCACAATCTTCCTCCAGGTTCTTCTGATAGTTTTATTATTTCATCAGCCCCATCCACCCTGTCTGTTGTCTTTGTTCTACTTCCCTTAACCTTATGAGGCATAGTTTTTTTTTTTAAAAAATAGCTCAATAGCTCAATACCTATCACATGCAACAGTGATCTGATTATTGATCATAACCAGCAGTCAATCTTTGCTTGGTCCAAGAAAAATTGGATAGTTCTTCTTGCAATTCACAAATGATCCTAGTAACCCTCTTCAGATCTTTATTTCAAAAGCCTCTCTCTTGATCCCTGTTTCAAAGTCCAGCTTTCTATATTCAATGGGGAAAAAAAACATTTATGTAACAAATTTGATTTCTGGGGTCTTAAAAATCCTTCACAAGTCTATTTTAATTTTCAAACTTGCTTATCTTTTTTTTTTGCTTGTCCTTCCTTCCTTCCTTCCTTCCTTCCTTCCTTCCTTCCTTCCTTCCTTCCTTCCTTCCTTCCTTCCTTCCTTCCTTTCTTTTTCTCCCAACAACCAAAACCTATTTTAGACCTTTGTTTCTTCACCATCTCCCTTCCTCCCTCCCTCCCTCCCTTCCATCCCTCCTTCCTTCTTTCTTTCATCTTTCTTTCTCTCAAGAACTCAAAACTATTTTAGACCTTTGTTTCTTCACCATTTTTTTCCTTCTTTCCTCCTTCCTTCCTTCCTTTCTTCCTTCCTTCCTTCCTTCATTCATTCATTTTCTTTCCTTCTTTCCTTCTTTCCTTCTTTCCTTCTTTCCTTCTTTCCTTCTTTCCTTCTTTCCTTCTTTCCTTCTTTCCTTCTTTCCTTCTTTCCTTTCTTCCCTCCTTCATTCTCCTGAGAACCCAAACCGGATGCGATTTCCGGATGCGCTTCAAGGTGCTGTTAATCACCCATAAAGCCCTACATGGTAGTGGATCTGGATACTTGAGAGACCGCCTTCTGCCAATCACCTCCCTGCGACCAATAAGATCACACAGATTGGGCCTCCTCCGTATTCCATCGGCCAGCCAGTGTCGGCTGGCAACTACAAGGAGGAGGGCCTTCTCAGTAGTCGCCCCGACCCGTGGAGATTCGTACCCTCACCACCGTCCAGGCCTTCCGCACAGCCTTGAAGAACTGGCTAGCCCGTCAGGCCTGGGGATGAAGATAGTTGCCCCTCCCGAATGATGAATGCATGTTGGTTACTGTTTTTATTATATGTGTCTTTGTTATTGTCTGCATTTCCCCTTCCCTGATTTTATGTGAGCCGCCCTGAGTCCCCTCAGGGAAAAGGGCGGCCTACAAATGTCAATAAAATCACAAAAAAATCACAAACCTATTTTTGACCTTTGCTTCTTCACCATCTATAATAAGTTTATGGAACTTGATTTTTAATGATATTTGTCTTCATAAATGTTAACATTAATCCACAGTTTTCATTTTCTGTTTTTACCTTCGTAACGGTAAGTTATGCCAGTGGCATAACTACCTCTGTTTCAGAGGCAGATCACACAACTTTCCAGCAAAGTTTTCTTTCCATTAAAAAGCTATTTTTCTTTCCCGTTAGAAGTACTTTCTATCTAATGACATCAACATGCAACTGTTTTGCCATTTTCTTTAGTGTAGGCAATCCTCCACTTACAACCACAATCGTGGCCAAAATTTTGATTCCTAAGTGAGACATTACTTATGTGAGTTTTGCCCCATTTTATGACTCCTCTTGCCATAGTTGTTAAATGAATCACGGCTGTTGCTAAAATTAGTGACACAGTTGTAAAGTGAAGCTGGTTTCCTTATTGGGTTTACTTGTCAGTAGGTGATCAGGTGGCCCCGGGACATGGTATGGCAACCATTATAAATATGAGTCAGTTGCCAAGCCTCTGAATTTTGATCACATGACCCTGGGGATGTTGCAACAGTCTTAAGTGTGAAAAATGGTCATAGGTCGCTTTTTTTAGTGTTGTTGTAACTTCAACGGGTCACTAAATGAACTGTTGTAAGTTGAGGACTATCTTTAGCCTGCCGGCCCTGATTTAAACTACCAAACCAACATTTTTCCTAGTTTGAAGCACAATAACAGTCCAGAGATCTTTTGGCAAATTGTGATATGAGTGGCATATATTCTATTTAATTTTTTTTTTAACTTTTATAATATGTGCTTTTTTAATGTTGTACACCGCCCTGAATCCTTGGGAGAAGGGCGGCATATAAATCCAATAAATCCAAATCCAAATCTAATCCATATATACAAGTATCAGAGGTGGGTTCCTGCTGTTATGGTTCAGTTCGGTCATATATCATATTTTTCAGAATATAATGGAGCATAGGACACACCAAGAGGCAAATTAAAAAAAGGTTTTGCAATCTGCAGACCTCCCAAAACGGCCTTTTTTGTGTGAAAACAGGACTGGTTTTTGTCAAAAAAAAAAATGGCATGCATAGCCTTTAGGAGGCTTGTAGAGTGCTCCTGGGGGCTGGGGGGGGGGGGGCAAAAATGACCAAAAAATGCACCCATTTTTGTCAAAAAAAGGGCATGCATAGTCTTTAGGAGGGTAATAGAATGCTCCTGGGAGTCGGGAGGGGGCAAAAACGAGCAAAAAACGCTTTTGCCCTCCCCAGCCCCCAGGAGCACTCTGGGAGCCTCCTAAAGGCTATAAACGCCCATTTTTGAAAATGGGGCGGAGTTTCAGGAGGCCAAAAATGCTGTATTCAGTGTATAAAACACACCCAGATTTTCACCCTCTTTTTTGAGGGGAAAAAAGGTGCATCTTATACTCTGAGAAAATATGGTAAGTAGTAACGCTAGCGGACATGTGACTGTACCGGTTCTATCCTTGGTGGTGCCATCTTGATTTCCTGTTTTGTACATGCGCAGAACAATCTTCATTGAAAAAAACGTTATTTCCCCCCCCTTTTAAATGTTGTGCGCATGCGCAGACTGTTTTTAGTGCAGATGCGCACACGCGCACATTTTTGTTTCTCATAATTGTGTGTGGTCGGGGAAAAGCCACAACATTTAAATCGACTAGCCAGGAATCCAGATTAAGCCAACATTAATTAGGAATATTTGCTGCACATGGCGTGCACATGAGCAAAGCAAGCGCGTGCATGCAAATATTTTCAGGCGCCGTACGAGTAGTAATGGCGGCAGGAACCCACACCTGTTCAGTATGTATACATGCCTTGTACGCAACCTTCTGTATTTCTAAATACAGAAGTCTCAGAATCTCGGAATTCTTTATTGGCCAAGTGTGATTGGACACACAAGGAATTTGTCTTTGTTGCCTATGCTCTCAGTGTACATAAAAAGACAAGATACATTAGTCAAGAATCATAAGGTGCAACACTTAATGATAGTCACAGGGTACAAATAAGCAATCCGGATCCCTACGGCCACAATTGAGCCCAAAATTTCTGTTAAGAGAGACATTTGTTAAGTGAGTTTTGCCCCATTTTATGACCTTTTGTTCCACAGTTGTGAAGTGAATCACTGTTGTTTGTAAGTTAGTTACCCAGTTTTCCTAGTTCTTCTGGTATAGCATCGTTATGAGGGTAGAAGTTGAAAACATTTATGTCTAGGATGTGAGGGGTCTGTAAATATTTTCACAGCCCTCTTTTTGACTCGTGCAGTATGCAGGTCCTCAATGGGAGGTAGGTTGGCAGCAGCTATTTTTTCTGCAGTTCTGATTATCCCTTGAAGTCTGTGTCTGCCTTGTTTGGTTGCAGAGCCAAACCAGACAGTTATAGAGGTGCAGATGACAGACTCAATAATTTCTCTATAGAACAGAATCAGCAGTTTTTGGGGCACTTTGAACTTTCTGAGTTGGCATAGAAAGAACATTTCTTTGCTGTACTTTTTTTGATGACATTTTTTATGTTTGTTGCCTATTTTAAGTCTTGAGATTTGATAGAACCTAGAAACCTGAAGACCTCTACCATTCTTCATTTGTTTTAGCCTCCAGTCCCTGAGTCATCTTTGTTGCTCTTCTCTGCGCTCTTTCTAGAGTCTCCACATCTTTTCTACATCGTGGCGACCAAAACTGAAGGCTGTATTTCAAGTGTGGCCTTACCAAGGCATTATAAAGTGGTATTAACACTTCACGTGATCTTGATTCTATCCCTCTGTTTATGCAGCCTAGAACTGTGTTGGCTTTTTTGGCAGCTGCCGCACACTCCTGGTTCATATTTAAATGGCTGTCAACTAGGACTCCAAGATCCCTCTCACAGTTACTACTATTGAGCAAGGTACCACCTATACTGTACCTGTGCATTTTGAAATGAAATGTAACTTGAGGACTATCTGTCTTTTGTTCCGCCAAGGAAGACAAATCGAATGGAAACGAGCAATTTAGTGGCTGAATGGGAACTAGTTTGACTTTGGGAAAGGCATACAACATAAGCCTGGGTGCGCCCTGTTGGAATGGAGTTACACCCCTGAAAATTAAAAATGCAATTATATTTTGAAAGGCTTTTTTCTTACACTTTTGGGGAAATCCCCTTGGCTCCTCAGAAAACATTTGTTCAGACTGGTTTTTCCTTTAGCCCATTTAGATTCTCGGAAAAGAACAGAGTGGGAGGTGAAATGAGAGAAGGATGGCATGGAGAACAGAAAGTAGGTGAAGGGGACAGGTGCAGACACCTGGTAGTCCTCAACTTACAACCATTCATTTAGTGACTGTTTGAAGTGACAACGACACTGAAAAGAAATGAACTATGACCGTTTCCCCCTAGATTCACACAATCAACATTCAGATTAACAGGTTAAAAGTAACAGAGTTGGAAGGCAACTAGTTCAACCCTTTTTCAGAAAGAGTGCAGAGAAGAGCAACAAAGACGATTAGGGGACTGGAGGCTAAAACATATGAAGAACGGTTGCAGGAACTGGCTGTGTCTAGTTTAATAGAAAGAAGGACTAGGGGAGACATGATAGCAGTGTTCCAATATCTCAGGGGTTGCCACAAAGAACTGTGCATGACTTACATTTATTTCAGTTTAATGTTTGATTTTCTCATCTTGCAAAAAGCTATTTCAGAGGTTAAACAATAATCCTTTCTTTGCAATTACAGATTGGAGGTTTCAACTCATTGCAGTAGAAGCCAGTTTAACCGACTCTCTTATCTACTTTCAAATTTATTTGATATCATATTGGTTTCTCAAAAGAGGGCCTTGTTCATTGGGAATGTCTAATTTAATGAAAAGAAAGACTAGGGGAGACATGATAGCAGTGTTCCAATATCTCAGGGGTTGCCACAAAGAAGAGGGAGTCAAGCTATTCTCTAAAGCACCTGGGGGGTAGGACAAGAAGCAATGGGTGGAAACTAATCAAGGAGAGAAGCAACCTAGAACTAAGGAGAAATTTCCTGACAGTTAGAACAATTAACCAGTGGAACAACTCCAGAAGTTGTGAATGCCCCAACACTGGAAGTTTTTAAGAAGAAGTTGGATAGCCATTTGTCTGAAGCGTGGTGTAGGGTCTCACATTTATGATGGTTGCAGTGTCGTGGGGTCGTGTGATTGAACTTTGCGACCTTCTAACAAGAAAAGTCAATGGGGAAGCCAGATTCACTTAACAATGGTGTCACTAACTTAACAACTGCACTGATTCACTTAACAACTGGGGCAAGAAAGGTTGTAAATGGGGGCAAAACTCACTGAACAACTGCCTTGCTTAGCAATGGGCATTTGGGGCTTAATGGTGGTTGTAAGTCGAGGACCTGTATTTCATTAAAAGATGCCGTATTGCAGATGGACTGTGGAATCCAAATGCAGGACTAATTCCCTGTTTGACTCCTTCCCCTCTCTCTTACATGAAGCCACGTTTTATGACACAGGTAGTCCTCCACTTACAACAGTTCATTTAGTGACCATTTCAAGTTACAATGGCACTGAAAAAAAGCGACTTAAGGCCGTTTTGCACCATCCCCACAGTCACATGATTTACATTCTGATGCTTGACAACTGTTTCATATTTATGACGGTTGCAATGCCACGTGATTTTCCCTTCCGCCGTCTGACAAGCAAAATCCATGGGGAAGACAGATTCACTTAACAACCGGAGTTACTAACTTAGCACTGCAGTGATTCACTTAAGAAATATGCCAAGAAAAGTTGTAAAATGGGGCAAAAGCAAATGTCTCACTTAGCAACATAAATTTTGGGCTCCATTGTGATCGTAAGTCGAGGACTGTAAATTGAGGCTACTGCAGTTTTGGACACTAGCCACTGGTGGGACACCTTGCAAAGGCTATTGAGAAAGACCCCATCTTACAAAAGGGATACTATTCCAATTTACACATGTCAGAATGGAAGACCATGAGCAACAGGTGATGTAATCATACAATACAATACAATACAATACAATACAATACAATACAATACAATACAATACAATACAATACAATACAATACAATAGCAGAATTGGAAGGGACCTTGGAGGTCTTCTTGTCCAACCCCCTGCCTAGGCAGGAAACCCTATACCATTTCAGACAAATGGCTATCCAGCATCTTCTTAAAGACTTCCAGTGTTGGGGCATTCACAACTTCTGGAGGCAAGCTGTTCCACTGATTAATTGTTCTAACATGTTCACAGGCAAAGGATCTCTCGGGTTACTGTAGATCATGGATCTCACATTACTTCCTCCTCCTGCTTATCTTCAAGACAAGGAAAAGGAATAACAAAGAATAAAACAAGAAGGGAAGCATCCACCCTTACATCAAGAAAAGAGGGCAGTTGAGATAGGATGGATGCCAGAAAGAAAACATGGCCCCTTGAGGTCTAATCTATGGAAAACATTTTAATAAGATAAGAGGCTGTGCTTAAAAAAAAAACACCTTTATCTCTTGCAAGATAACAGGCTGGTCTTCAAAACATTTATATTCTTAGTCAATTCTAATCATCTATAGAAATAACAGAGTTGGAAGGGACCTTGGAGGTCTTCTAGTCTAACCCCCTACTCAAGCAGGAGATCCTATGCTATTCCAGACAAATAGTTGTCCAATCTCTTCTTTAAAACCTTTAGTGCTGGAGCACCCACAACCTCTGGAGGCAAGTCATTCCGCTGGTTAATTTGTCAAGAAAATTTCTCCTTAGTTCTAGGTTTCTTCTCTTCTTGATTAGTTTCCACCCATTGTTTCTTGACCTGCCCTCAGGTGCTTTGGAGAATAGTTTGACTCCCTCTTCTTTGTGGCAGCCTCTGAGATATTGGAACTCTGCTATTATGTCTCGCCTAATCCTTCTTTTCATCACACTAGACACACCCAGTTCCTCCATGCACACTTTTTATATTTTAGCCGCCAGTCCCCTGATCAACAATCTGTTTTTCCCAGAGGACGTTGCTTAAATGGCTTTCTTTGGGCAAATGAACCTGCTTATTTCTCTTTTGTTACAGCCATGAGGTTGAAAACTCCATTTATACAGGCTTTGGGTTAAAACTTTGAGTTCTTTCATATTTCAGTTCTTTGACATTAAGAAAGTCAGAAGAAGGAAGGAAGGAAGGAAGGAAGGAAGGAAGGAAGGAAGGAAGGAAGGAAGGAAGGAAGGAAAAGAGAAAGAAAAAAGGAAGAGAGGGAGGAAGTGAAGAAGCCAAGGTATAAAACAGGTTTGGGGTCTTGGGAAGGAAGAAAGAAAAAAAGAAGGAAAGAAAGAAAGAGGGAGGGAAAGAAGGAAGGAAGAAGAAAGAGAGAGAGAGAGAGAGGAAGTAAGTAAGTAAGTTAAGAAGCCAAGGTATAAATAAGTTTGGGGTCTTGGGAAGGAAGAAAGGAAGAGGAGAAGGAAGGAAATAAAGAAAGAGAGAAAAAGAGAGAGAGAGAGAGAAAGGAAGGAAGTGAAGAAGCAAATATATAAAATAGGTTTGAGGCCTTGGGAAGGAAGGAAGGAAAGAAGGAAGGGAGGGAGGAAGGGAAAGAAGGAAGGATAGAAAGAAAACAAGAAAGAGAAAAAAAGAAAGAAAGAAGAAAGAGAAACAAAAAAAGACAGCAGCTAGAACAGCAATGAAGAGAAAAGCCCTAGGCAAGAATGAAAATTAAGATAGAATCATGAAGGACTTCTAAGACCACGGAGATCAAATTTGTAACTAAGGTATGTAGGAAGCACACCACAATAGTAGTAGGGAATTTTAACTACCCTGACATCAACTGGGAAACAAACTCTGCACCAAGGGGAAGATCCAACAGGTTCCTAACAAACCTAGCAGACAACTTTGTTTCCCAAAAAGTAGAGAAGGGAACAAGGGGATCAGCCATATTGGACTTAATTCTCACTAACAGAGAGGAAATGATAAAAAGTGTTGAAGCCACAGGAACCTTGGGGGCATCTTCATGGAGGGAAGTATGCAGTGGAGTACCCCGAGGCTCTATTTTGGGCCCAGTACTCTTCAATATCTTCATCAATGATTTGGATGAGGGAATAAATGGGAAACTCATCAAATTTGCAGATGACACCAAGCTGGCAGGAATAGCCAACACTCCAGAAGACAGGCTTAAGATACAGAAGGATCTTGACAAACTTAAACATTCGGCACTATCTAATAAAATGAAATTCAATGGTGAAAAGAGTAAGGTTCTACATTTAGGCAACAAAAACGAAATGCACAGGTACAGTATAGGTGGTACCTTGCTCAATAGTAGTAACTGTGAAAGGGATCTTGGAGTCCTAGTGGACAACCATTTAAATATGAGCCAGCAGTGTGCAGCAGCTGCCAAAAAAGCCAACACAGTTCTAGGCTGCATAAACAGAGGGATAGAATCAAGATCACATGAAGTGTTAATACCACTTTATAATGCCTTGGTAAGGCCACACTTGGAATACAGCATCCAGTTTTGGTCACCACGATGTAGAAAAGATGAGGAAACTCTAGAAAGAGTGCAGAGAAGAGCAATAAAGATGATTAGGGGCTGGAGACTAAAACATATGAAGAACGGTTGCAGGAACTGTCTGGTTTAATAGAAAGAAGGACTAGAGGAGACATGATAGCAGTATTCCAATATCTCAGTGGTTGCCACAAGAAGAGGGAGTCAAACTATTCTCCAAGGCACCTGAGCATAGAACAAGAAGCAATGGGTGGAAACTAATCAAGGAGAGAAGCAACTTAGAACTGAAGAGAAATTTCCCGACAGAACAATTAATCAGTGGAACAGAAGTTGCCTCCAGAAGTTGTGAATGCTCCAACATTGAAAGTCTTTAAGAAGATGTTGGATAGCATTTGTCTTAAATGGTATAGGGTTTCCTGCCTAGGCAAAGGGTTGGACTAGAAGACCTCCAAGGTCCCTTCCAACTCTGCTATTGTATTGTATTGTATTGTTAAATAAATGCATCTGCCAAGTTTACAAGGGCTCCATCTCCCCACTCAAGAACCCAGAGATATTCTCCACCCCATAACTCTTTGAATGCCCTGCTCTGTAGTTTATGCATGGAGCTTGCCCTCATTTGCCTCTGGATTAGCAAATTTCGGGAGTTTCAGAAGTTGAGATTTACAGCTTTGGATCCTGTCCAAATCAGCACCATGGACCAGTTCCCGGGGTGCTACTATTTCAAAATCTTCACAGCTCATCAAAGAAGGAAGCAACAGACTCTAGGATTGTGTTCTATAGTTTTGCCTCCTGTTATGGATGTGCATCTCCATTTCCCAATAGCAACAGGTTTGAATGGGTTAGGTTAAACCACAGCCCGGAGCATTTCTATGACATAGGTTTATTTACACAAATACACAATAAGGGCATGTGTTGAAGGTGTGACTCCTCTCGACCTCTCTTCTCCAAGGGGACGATTAAGCAATTGAAATTACCAAAGGTAGGCAAGGCATTGCAAACCTAATTCAGTACATCCAACCCCAGTCACCCTTCATTAGCAATAGCAATAGCATTTAGGTTTACCTTCTGCCCTATGGGTGGTTCACAGCACTCTCTGAGCAGTTTACAATGTTTTGCATATCGTCCCCCACCCCCAACAATCTGTGTCCTGAGCCCTATCAGGATTGAACTCTGTGGAAGAGTTTGCTTGCAATACTGCATTGTAATTTCCAAAGCCACTCGGGGTTAGCAGGAAGAGAGAAAGTTGGGTCATATCTACCCTACATGTAATATTTGAGCTCAGAGTACAATAGAGCTGGAAGGGACCTTGGAGGTCTTCTAGTCCAGCCCCCTGCTCAAGTAGGAGGACCTATACCAATTCAGACAAGTGGCTATCTAGTCTTTTCTTAAAAACCTCCATTGATGGAGCACCCACGATTTCCGAAGGCAATTTCTGTTCAACTGGTTAATTGTTCTCACTATTAAGAAGTTTCTCCTTAATTCCAGGTTGCTTCTTTTTTTGATTAGTTTCTAACCATTGTTTATTGTCCTGTCCTCTAGTGCTTTGGAAAAGAATTTGACCCTCTTCTCTGTGGCAGGCCCACAAATACTGGAATACTGCTATCATGTTACCCCTAATTCTTCTTTTCTTTAGACTAGCCAAACCTGAATTCTGCAGCTGTTCTTCCTATGTTTTAGTCTCCAGGCATGTGATCATCTTAGTTGCTCTTCTCTGAACTTTTTCCAAAGTCTCAACATCTCTTTTGTTGTATGGGGATGTGGCTGGGTTTTTTCTAATCCCCTTGAACTGCCTTCATAAAATGTTCCTGGCTCTCCATTACCTTTGATCAAACTTCACATCTTTAGAGTCAGATGTAGGAATGGAAGGCCCGCTGCTTTGTTAAAACTTCTAGCCCACAATTCAGGTTGTCCTTGATTTACAGCAGTTCATTTAGTGACCATTCAAAGTTACAGCAGCACTGGAAGAAAATGAGACGCAATGACCTCATTTCACAGTTACGAATTTTGGCAGCTTCTCCATGGTTATGGGATCAAAATTCAGATGCTTGGCAACTGTTTTCATATTTATGACCGTCGCCGTGTCCCAAGGTCACATGCTCCTCTTTTGCCACCTTCTGACTAGCAAAGTCAAAAGGAGGAGTCAGATTCGGTTAACAACCATGTGAGTCCCTTAAGGATCAGAATGATTCACTTAATGGCTGCAGTAGACAAGATCATCAAATCGCAATGGGATTCACTCAACCACTTCCCTGGTCAAGGGTAATATAGGTTTAGGTGCTATTGCTATAGAATGGAATGGAATGGAATGGAGTGGAGTGGAGTGGAGTGGAGTGGAGTGGAGTGGAGTGGAGTGGAGTAGAGTAGAGTAGAGTAGAATAGAATAGAATAGAATAGAATAGAATAGTTTATTGGCCAAGTGGGATTGGACACACAAGGAATTTGTCTTTGGTGCTTATGCTCTCAGTGTACATAAAAAGACAAGCTACATCCGTCAAGAATCCTAAGGTACAAAACTTAATGATAGTCATGGGGTACAAATAAGCAAATAGGAAACGATCAATCAATATAAATCGTAAGGGTACAAGCAACAAAGTTACAGTCCTGCAGTCATCAGTTGGAGGAGATGGGTGATAGGAACCATGAGAAGATTAATATTAATAGTAATGCAGCCTTTGTGAATAGTTTGATCTATTTGTTTAGCAGAGTGATGGGGAAATACCGTTCTTGTGTCTTGTTGCCTTGGTGTGCAGTGCTCTACAGCGTCATTTTGAGGGTGGGAGCTGAAACAATTTGTGTCCAGGATGTAGGTATGTCAGTAAATATTTTCACAGTCCTCTTTTTCACACGTGCAGTGTACAGGTCCTTGGCGGAAGGCAAGTTGGCAGTAATTGTTTTTTCTGCAGTTCTGATTGTCCTGTGAAGTCTGTGTCTGTCTTGTTTGGTTGCAGAACCAAATCAGACAGTTATAGAGGTGCAGATGACAGACTCAAGAATTCCTCTGTAGAACTGTATCGGCAGGTCCTTGGGCAGTTTGAGCTTCCTGAGTTGGTGCAGAAAGAACATTCTTTGTTGTGCTTTTTTGACAATGTTTTAGGTGTCACTTTAGGTCTTGAGATATGACAGAACCTAGACATTTACCTGTAGGACATGTACATGCTGGTTTCAAATGTGGAGACCTTGACGAGTACAGGATAGAAAAAGAAAGTGGCTAGGACAGCTCTATTTTTTCCCCCTAACCAGATGCAACCACAACATTTGGCAAGGTCTGAGCCTCAGCCAATTAAAAGGGTTGTGTATTCGGTTCCTGCTTTAGCCAGTGCTAGCAAGTTCTTCCCATCTGGGGAGAGTCCCCAGCTTTGGGCCAGCGAGGTCATGCTTGTTCCTCCATGCCACATGACACCTTGCTACTGTATTCAGGACCTCACTGCCTGGTTAGTGTTGCAAGAAGACAACCTCAGCCAGCATGGGTGGGGCTGGAGTTTCGATGCTTATGGAGTGGCTGGCACATGGTTGTGAGCTCGCCTGTGTGCAAGAGTAAGGAAGGGGAGGATACACCGACTCAACGATGAGGCATTGCTCCATAGGTTTATTAGCTGCAGGGAGGCATGTCAACCAAGAACATGCTTCCATCTCTTCTTTAGGATCAGAGCGTGCCTGTTTGGGAAGGGCTACAGGATTGGCGGGACAGTCTGCGTAGCATCTTCAGAGCGAGTGGAAGAGAGGATTGGAGATGCACTGCTGGTTGAACCGTAACCCAGGTATTGCTTTGAGGCTGTAAGAAAAATCTTCTAAAGGTAGTTTCTTCCCGACTGCACTTGATGATGTTCTGCTTGCTTTCAATGCTTTCGCATCTGATGAAGTCCTGCTGGGCGAAGCTCTAATTCAGAGCCCTTCAAACTTGGCAACCTTAAAACTTGTGGACTTCAAGTCTCAGAATTCTGGGAGCTGAAGTCCACAAGTCTTAAAATTGCCAAGTTTGGGGACTCCTGCTCTAACTGTTGCCTCTTTATGGTAATGAAATGTGTTGTTGTACTTTGTATTTCAAGGGGTTGGGTGATCAGCTACAGCTTCCCCTAACTCCCTTAACTTTCTGAGTCAAGGAAAGCTTTCCTCTTCTAAGTAATGATCCTGTCCTAAAGCTGTTGGAGACGCAATAACCCTGTTTTAAAATATCTGTTATTCCCAAATTCTGAAATTCTTTGTGTGCATGAATGTCCCCTTAATCCCCTCTGCTTTTTCTTCTTGGCCTCTTCTTTTTTCCTTTAGATTTTGTAGAGCTATCAGATCCGACCTGCAAAACCCTAATTAATCACCATATGGCAGCAAAGAGCAATGTAAAAAAAAAAAGTATACTCTGCTACCCTCAAGTGCTGAACCTGATTTTTACACTCCATGTGGAGTAGCCCCTGTTTTGTTCCCTAAAATGTGGAGATCATTTCGGACGGCATGATCATTTTAACTGTGATTGTGTTCATCGATCACTTTATACGTATTATGTGTGGTTTGATGGGTTATGTCAGCTTACAGTAGCCTGTTCAACAATCACGGTTTGGAAAATTACGGTTTAGTCTAACATACGGATCTTCTTTATTTCCATATTTATCTTGTTTATTAATGTTTCATTGTTTATTTTATTGTTCTATTATTTCGCCTTCTGTTACGGTTACTCTGCTTTCTTTTCTTCATTTTTTTTTCATTGTTGTAAGCTGTCTAGAATAGCCCCATAGCAAGATAGGTGGCAAATAAATTTAACAAATACAATTTTAAAAATAAGTTTATGCTGGGAGAAAAAAACAAAACTGTTGGTACATTCAAACCTATAGAAACCTGGAATCATGCCTTCAAAGGGATAAGCAGCTTTCTCATAGTTTTTTAAAATAAGAAAAACAGTTGCTTCTTGAGAGGAGGAGAAGGTGGCCATTTTGTCAGGCTATTGGTGGTTTTCCTCAGTTTTCCTCAAACTTGGAAATTTGAAGATGTTTGGATTTCAACTCATGCGGGTTGAGGAATCCTGCAGTTGAAGGACACCAGTTTCAAAATTGCCGAAGCTAGCTTATCTTCTTTTCTTCAGAAGCATAACTCTTAATAGTTTTCTTTTGGGCATCCATATGTTTTGAGTTTATGGAACAAATTGTACTTTTGGCATCAGCATAGAAGCAAATTAAAAAAAATTATCTTAGCAACGCGGATCCTGATCGATAATACTTCTTGAGACATAAATCATATACGTGCCGATTTAGCAATAGAAAAAAAATGATTAGCAAATGATGCGTTGAAGTGTTATCATCAGTTGCTGTAGACTTGCTCTGAAGATTATATAACAAGGAAGTTATTTTCCTTCCAGGTCACTCTTCGTTACTGCTTTCTCTGTCTTTCCCAACAACTTATTTTGTCAATATGTTCTGACCTAAAAACATCAATCACAATTCTTTGTAACTAAGCCTTTCTTAAAAACCTGGAAAGTTGAGAAGAGCTTCCACCTCGGAGGTGGCCATATAGGAGAAACAATTCTCATGCTAGGACATTTCTTCAACGAGGGTTCCTAGATCATCCCTTAATTATTTGTTCCCTGCTGATCTTTGAGGTGATGTTTCTCAACCTCAGGAACTTTAAGAATTCTGGGAGTTGAAATCTACAAATCGTAAACTTGCCAGAGTTGAGAAACAATGTTCTAATGAATTCAGGGTGGTTCCTGAAACACGAGACCTTTTACTAACGCAGGATGTTATGACCAGTTGTATTGTGTCCTTTTACCTGGAACAGGCCACTTAGATGTCATCACACTTTCTTCTAGAGCTATGGAGATGTCGATCAACCATAGGGATTTCATGGATAGCTTTGAACCTGTTCTTATTTGTTGGCATAACTTAAGTTTACTGGGCTGATGCTTTGAAGTCCTAAGCAAAGATAGAAAATGGATGTAATAAGTGGATACATTTAAATTGGGCTAGGAATTAGGTAAGATAAAGGTAAAGGTTTTTCTCGCACACATGTGCTAGTCGTTCCCGACTCTAGGGGACAGTGCTCATCTCCATTTCAAAGCTGAAGAGCCAGGACTATCCAAAGATATCTTTGTGGTCATGTGGCCGGCATGACTAAATGCATGGAACATTGTTACCTTCCCACTAAAGGTGGTTCCTATTTTTCTACTTGCATTTTTACATGCTTTTGAACTGCTAGGTTGGCAAAAGCTGGGACAAGTAATGGGAGCTCATTCCGTTATGTCGTGCTAGGGATTCGAACCGCCAAACTGCCGACTTTTCAGTTCAGCATCTTAGCCACTGAGCCACCATGTCCCTTTTAGGAATTGGGTTGTCCTTCAAATAAATAAAGTTCTTAAGTCACATCTTTGGATCCTTTTCCATTGAAAAACTTTTTAAAATGGTAAAAACTCAGTGATTTTATGTTAGTTCCCACATCACATGAGTTTGTTTAACAAGCATCCAATGGCATTGTCTAGTTTTGTACAAGGAGCTAATTTATAAACTGTGGTGCTGAAAGGCACTCTAGATGGCTTCACTGAAGATACCTACCTTACGGAAAGATGTTTCTATCCATATTGATGTGTGTTGTTGTTAGTTGCTAAGTCATCACAACCCCATGGACAACATTCCTTCAGGCCTTCCTGTCCTCTACCATCCTCTGAAGTCCATTTAAGCTCATGCCTACTGCTTCAGTGACTCCATCCAGCCATCTCTTTCTCTGTTGTTCCCTTCTTCTTTTATCTTGTTTATTTGGATGGTGCTAAAATTGTGGTCCTTTAGAAAGTCTTTAACTTGGTTATTCTCCTGCTCTGAAACCCTGGTGAGTAAAGTTCCCATTGGGAGAAGGTATGAAAATGAGACAGGTCACTTCTTATTGATTACTGATTATTACTGTTTATTACTGATTATTATTGAATATTTTTGTCTTGGCTTGTTTTCTGTTGTAAGCTGCCCAGTATTCCTTTGCTCATGTTCGGGGGAGGGGGAACGACACATAATTTCTCCAAACAATTAAGCATGCTAAGGTAACCTTTGCCACTTTGTGAATTCATGGGCTGGAAGAGGATTTAAACACTTAGCAGTGCATCTTAGCAGTAAGATTTCATTTAATATAATGAATGATTGCTCACCTGTATGAAAGTGTGCATTGATAAAACAACTTTCCGTAAGGATGTGTTTCTCAACCTTGGCAAGTTTAAGATTGTGGACTTCCAGAATTCCCCAGCCAGAAGATATGAGGACTTTGAGTGCCAGAATTTTGGGAGTTGAAATCCACACAGCTTAAAATTTCCAAACTTGAGAAACACTGCTGTAAGGAATAGTCAAAGTACTGTCATCTGGCAGAAGCCATTAATGGCTTCAAAATAAGGTTGCACGACAATAATTGTGTGATGATGTCATTGAAGATGATTGTGATTCTGAACATAAAATGGGAATTTCCAATATTAACATCAGATCATATTCCTGTAGAAATGAAGATTTCTACAAAAAGAAAATGAAACCTACCTATCTTAGCACATTGCATAGCCACATCAGATCTTGTGGGAGAACCAAAGTTTTCCCTATGTGGTCTCTGCATCTGCTTCCTGTTCATTCTGAAATATTTCTGTAAAATAAAAGCAACTGTGTTTTGTCATATCTTGAGGTTTTGCCTCAGGAAAAATCACAAGTGACTCAAAAACACCTTAACTTTTCCAGAACTGAAAGACAAAATCCCAGACGGGCATCTTGACTAACTGTGATACTTTAATAGTACAAAACCATTAAATCTATAGGAGAACTGAAGAGAGAAATAAGTAGAATATTAGTTTGGCGTAGTGGTTAGGGAGCAGGCCTACAAATCAGAAGACTGTGAGTTCTAGGCCTGCCTTACACGTGAAAAATGGCTGGATGAGTTTGGGCCAATCACTAGGTGACCATGAGTTCTAGTCCTGCCTCAGGCATGAAAGCCAGTTAGGTAACCCTGAACCAGTAACTCTCTCTCAGCCCAACCTACCTCACAGGGATATTGTTGTGGGCAAAATAAGAGGAAGAAGAAGTATTAGATATGTAATAAATAATAAAAGGCGGGAGAAAAATGATAAACAAACAAACAAATAAATAAATAGCCCCATTCAGAGAAGTCTATTTGATGGATAAAAATGTTTCCCTGTTAATCCATTAATTTAACCAATTAATCCACGCAGTGTAACACAGGACTGCCGTTTCTCAGTTGCAAAACTCTAGCGGCTCACTAGATCGCAACAAAAAGCTAGTTTTCAGAATCTCATCTAATATTTGCAGTCTGTATATGTAGCAATGCCTCCCTTTTTACGACACTGTAATCCCTTTTCAGGGTAGAGTTGGGGGCGACTGAACGGAGGTGAGCATTTACTGGCCAGATGCCCTTCCTGATGCCTAGGTGTAATAGGCAGCAGATTTTTTTTTTCAGAAGCCCTTATGAATCCTAATATACACATCTCTCAATTAGCTCTTTTACAGTAAGATCGGATGCTATAGATCAGTGATGGCGAACCTTTTTTGGCCCTGTGTCAAAAGCAGGGGGAGCGCAGGGGGGGTCATGCATGGGTGTGCCATATCCATAATGTTATGTGCATGACCCCTCCCCCCATGTGCACACACGCACGACCAGCGACAAACCCCCACCCGTGCTTTTGGCATGGTTTTTCCCCCTCCTCAGGCTCCAGAGGCTTTCTAGGAGCCTGGGGAGGGTGAAAACAGCCTCCCTTGCCCCCCCCCCCCCGGACATTCACCCTGAAGGCTCTGGAGGGCGAAAAACGGACCTGCGGGGAACCTGGAAGTTCGGGAATGGTGACTTCCAGTTTGTCCATAGGGCCGATTTTCAACCTTTGGAGCCTTCAGGAGGCTTCCCTGAAGGCTCTTGAAGGCAAAAATGGACCTACTGACAAACCGGAAGTCACTTCCTGTTTGCTCATTGGGCTGTTTTTTGCCCTCCAGAGCCCTCAGGGAAGTCTCCTGAAGGCCCCTGAAGGCTCCGGAAGGCAAAAAAACAGCCCTATAAGCAAACCGGAAGTCTATTCCCGAACTTTGTAGGGCAGGTTTTTCGCGCTCTGGAGGCTTCAAGGAAGCTTCCGGAGGATGAAAAATAGCCTCAAAAGAAGGCCAAAGCCAGCTGGCCAGAGCGCACATGCACACAGGCCAACTAACAGGGCAGCACCTTGCGTCCCCCAACGAATGGCTCTGCGTGCCACCTGTGGCACGCGTGCCATAGGTTCATCATCACGGCTATAGATGTTTACAGCCCCTTCAATAAAGTCAGTGGGGCATGACCGAAAGATCTTTGTCTGTTGTCATCTACCATTAGAAGGTCCCTGCATCAGTTTGCATATGCTTCGCTGCTCTTAACGCAACAGTCAGGAAGTTGCTTAAACAAGGAGCACACAGAGAGGATCTCAAAATGATCCATGAACCCAGAAATGGGAAGTTGCCAAGATGCTTCTGGTCTGAGTCAAAATGCTTCCCTTTTTGTTCTAGCAATCTCAGGAATGGGGTGTGTTATGTCCCTCTTTCATAAGACGTGTCCGGGCACGGTCGTTCCTGATTGGCCAAGCCGCGAAGCCAGAGTGGGAAGATTAACGCATCCTGATTGGCCGCCACGTTGACAGCTTGGGGTGCAAAAACTGTCAAGTGGGAACTGTTCTTTAGCCTAGTTCTGGAGTTGCCGTTAGCGTGTTAATAAAGGTTTCTGTTAATAGCAATAGCAATAGCAGTTGGATTTATATACCGTTTCATAGGGCTTTCAGCCCTCTCTAAGCGGTTTACAGAGTCAGCATATTGCCCCCAACAACAATCTGGGTCCTCATTTTACCCACCTCGGAAGGATGGAAGGCTGAGTCAACCCTGAGCCGGTGAGATTCGAACAGCCGAACTGCAGAACTGCAGTCAGCTGAAGTAGCCTGCAGTGCTGCATTTAACCACTGCGCCACCTCGGCTCTATAAGTTAAGTTGCCGTTTCGCCTCAGTCATTCTTGCCACCTCAAGATATATAATAGGGTGGGCTTAAATGTCCCTGTTTAGAAGATGTGCTAGTTTCTTATTAATTTATTAATCACAATATTTCCCCACCTTCTTGCAATTCTTCCTCTTCCTCTTAGAATAGAATAGAATAGAATAGAATAGAATTCTTTATTGGCCAAGTGGGATTGGACACACAAGGAATTTGTCTTTGGTGCATATGCTCTCAGTGTATATAAAAATGCAAGATACATTCATCAAGAATCATAAGGTACAACATTTAATGATAGTCATAGAGTGCAAATAAGCAATCAGGAAAAAATCAATATCAATATAAATTGCAAGGAATACAAGCAACAAAGTTACAGTCCTGCAGTCATAAGCAGGAGGAGATGGGTGATAGGAACGATGAGAAGATTAGAAGTAGCGCAGATTTAGTAAATAGTTTGACAGTGGTGAGGGAATTATTTGTTTAGCAGAGTGATGGCATTCAGGAAAAAAAAAAACGGTTCTTGTGTCTTGTTGCCTTGGTGTGCAGTGCTCTATAGCGTCATTTTGAGGGTAGAAATGGAAACAATTTATGTTCAGGATGTGAGGAGTCTGTATATATTTTCACAGCCCCCTTTTTGACTCGTGCAGTCTACAGGTCCTCAATGAAAGGCAGGTTGGTAGCAATTGTTTTGTTCTGCAGTTCTGATTATCCTCTGAAGCTTGTGTCAGTCTTATTGGGTTGCAGAGCCAAACCAGACAGTTATAGAGGTGCAGGTGACAGACTCAATAATTCCTCTTCCTCCTCCTCCTCTTTCTCCGCCCTCCTCCTCCAACCAATGTGACCCCCAGGATTTAAAAAAAACTTTCGTCCCACTTCCGCTGCACATAATGCAAGATATCCTGAACAAAATTGTGAGTTGCTCAGAAAGCGACTTCTTATTGAACCTGCTGCAATGAAAAAAGTAAAGACACTGATTTCCCCTTCCCCGCCACACAGCAGATGTGGTTGGTATAATTGATAGTTGCCTTCTGTGCTTTGGGATTTATGTAGTTGAATATATTTAGAGATCTGGGCAAAGCAAAGTAACTGGGTTTGGTCTGCAAAGAGCAATTCAGCTCCCAGTGGGTTTAGCCAGAGTTTGAGGCATTGTAAAGTCCATCATTGTAAGT
Organism: Thamnophis elegans; assembly: GCF_009769535.1. Taxonomy (NCBI): domain Eukaryota; kingdom Metazoa; phylum Chordata; class Lepidosauria; order Squamata; family Natricidae; genus Thamnophis; species Thamnophis elegans. The sequence goes on along the minus strand of NC_045558.1, from coordinate 126,482,452 downwards.
CTCACAGAGGACTTATAAACAAAAACAAAAGAAAGAAGTAGATTATCAGATAGGAAGAATTGCCAGAGATTATATGGGCTATTAGCACATCAGAGTCTGGGTGTGAGCCAGACATTTTTGAGTAAGGTACATATGCAAAGTGATAAGAATCCTCCCCTCTGTTTAATTTAGAAAAAAATGCTGCATCCTTTATTGAATTCCTACTTCTCAATGTCCCCTGATTTTTTTAAAATTGGCTTTGCACAAGACCACTGCTTTCAGTTCAAAAGCAGCTGTACCTACACCACTGAAATATTTCTGCACTGAACCTTTTTTTAAAGTGCCATGTTTGAGGTCAGAACAACAGTTGGAAGGGATCTTGAAGAGTTGGAAGGGATCTTGAAGAGTTGGAAGGGATCTTGAAGAGTTGGAAGGGATCTTGAAGTTTCCAAATAGAAAGACAAGTGAGAGAATCAGAATCTAGCTGGAAAGGACCTTGGAGGTCTTCTAGTCCAACCCCTTGCTCAAGCAGGAGACCCTGTACCATTTCAGAGAAGTGGCTGTCCAATCTCTTCTTTAAAACCTCCAGCGATGGAGCATGGGCTGGCTGGGGAATTCTGAGAACTGAAGTCCATGCATCTTAAAGTTGCCCAGTTGAGAAGCACTGGACTAGAAGAACTCTAAGGTCCCTTCCAACTTGGTTATTCTATTACACCCAAACCTTTGTACCTTGGGAAGCATCTCCAAAATATGACCGTATGCTTTCCATTTGAACATATCCAGATGACTATTCTGGGTCATTGGTTCAATTGCTGAAAATTGTTTAAAAAAAATATTTTTTTGAAGGGGGGCAATATTCAATTCTTGTAACTTCCAAAACCTGCATTCTGAAGAAGGATAGAAGGGATCTGGCAAGCTGTCCCATTGGTTAATTGTTCTCACTGTTAGGAAGTTTCTCCTTAATTCCACTTTGTTTCTCTTCTTGATTAGTTTCCATCCATTGTTTCTTGTCCTCCCCTCTGGTGCTTTGCTAAATAAGCTAACTCTCTCCTCTTTGTGGCAACCTACCAAATAATCCTGCAAATATTCTTTTTAGTCTCCAGGCTTTTAATCATTTTAGTTGCATTTCTCTGCACTTTTTCCAAAGTCTCAAAATCTTCTTTGCAATGGATGCAGTATTATTCCAGGTGTGGTCTTTTTTGAAACCAAACATTCTCTGTCTGTTGAAAGTTATTCACAGAATATAGTTTCAAATCCTCAGATTGTTGTCTGTCGCCAAGTCTGTTGCAATTTCTATTAATCTTTCTTAAAATGGTGTTCCCAGGATAAGATGCAATACTCAAAGGATTCCAGCAGTGTGAGAAAACGTGGAATTGTGACTTCCCATGATTGGGAAACAATACTTGTGTTATGGAAATTCATCTGCATTTTTTTGTAGCTATTTGACACCACTGACACACATTCCATTAGTAATCCATTTTTAGTTCAGGTTATGTTTTAAATACGGTAGTTGTTAATCAGCAACAGCAAAGTGACATCACCCTACAGTGATATCGATAAAACGATACAACTTTGTGGCACAGCTGAATGCCAACTCTGGCAATGGAATGGAAATGGTGGTAGATTTTAGGAGAAACCCTCCTATATTATCACCTCTTATAATATTAGACAATACAGTATCAACAGTGGAGACCTTCAAGTTTCTAGGTTCTATCATATCTCAAGGCTTACAATGGACACCTAACATCAAAAACGTCATCAAAAAAGCACAACAAAGAATGTTCTTTCTGCACCAACTCAGGAAGCTCAGACTGCCCAAAGAGCTGCTGATTCTGTTCTACAGAGGAATTATTGAGTCTGTCATCTGCACATCCACAATTGTTTGGTTTGGCTCTGCAACCAAACAAGAGCTGCAGAAAAAACCAATTGCAACCAACTTGCCTTCCATCAAACACCTGAATATTGCACAAGTCAAAAAGAGGGCTGTGAAAAAAAACTATAGGCCCCTCACATCTGGGACACAAATTGTTTCAACTTCTATCCTCAAAACAATGCTGTAGGGCATTGCACACCAGAACAACTAGACACAAGGAAAGTTTTTTTTCCCCGAATGCCATCACTCTGCTAAATAACTAATTCCCACAACACTGTCATATTACCTACTAAGACTATATTATTATTATTATTATTACTATTCTCTTCCTTCCTAGTACCTATTTCTTCCCACTTATGACCAGTGGTGGGTTTCAAAAATTGTTCGAACCTACTCTGTGGGTGTGGCCTCCTTTGTGGGAGTGGCTTGCCGTCCATGTGACCAGATGGGAGTGGCTTGCCACCCATGTGACCGGATATGAAGATGCCGACGACACTTGTCAGAACCACCTTAAATTACCTCACACACAGCACTGGCCTGCATAAGAATATGATGTAAACTTGTTTTTTAAAAGGCATCTTTGGTTTGCGTTAAAACAACTTCAACACACGCAATGTTCTGATTGCACCACAAACGCAGTAGTCATCCTTACCTTTCACACAGGCACTGAGTTTTATATATATGAGCATGACAGTGTAGAATAATCATATCCAAGGACCAGTGGTGGGTTTCAAAAAATTTTGGAACCTCTTCTGTAGGTGTTGCCTGCTTTCCGGGTCCACTGGTGGAACCTCTTCTAACCGGTTCGGTAGATTTGACGAACCGGTTCTACCGAATAGGTGCGAACTGGTAGGAACCCACCTCTGCTTATGACTATAACCATGTTGCTTGTATTTTTCCATTTCCATTGTTTTATTTGTTTCCTAGTATAATTTGATTGCTAATTAGTAGTCTATGACAATCACTAAGTGTTGTATCTTATGATTCTTGATAAATATATTCTATTTTATTTTTCTTTATGTACAGTTTATGCACCAAAGACAAATTCCTTGTGTGTCCAATCACACTTAGCCAATAAAGAATTCTATTCTATTCTATTCTATTCTATTCTATTCTATTCTATTCTATTATATTTGCCATAATATGGCCAGAGATTCCATTGGGTTCTGCCCACAGTTATATTGTTTAGCCCATATCACTGTGGGATGATCGCCTGTTGTTACTACCCTGTTTCCCTGAAAATAAGACCTCCCCAGATAATAAACTCAATCGGGCTTTTGAGCCCATGCGCTAAAATAAATCCTCTCCTGAAAATAACCCCCGCCCGCCAAATATTGCAACACAGAAGCAGCCAGGAAGTGCCCATGCTCGCTGTCTCCTGCACCTCAAAAATAATAAGGCCAAGTGCTTATTTTGGAGGTCAAAAGAAAATAAGCCCCTGTCTTATTTTTGGGGAAACATGGTAACAACTAAGCCTTGAGCATTAAATACTGACTTACCATACAAATGTGGTATATTCAATGTAGTACAATTATATATCCAACGTGTTACTTACCTACCATGGAAGTCTGTATATACAATATATTACAATTAAGTTTGAGTGTTTTGATATGGAGATCCTTTGGCTGAGATCATTCTAGGTCATAAATGTGGTTGTTTGGTTTTGGCTTTATTTTGACATGCAAATCTAGGTGTGATGCTTTGCAAATCACAGTTTACCCTCCTGCATGTTGTGTAAAGCTAACCTATAGCAAACAATGACTTAGCAAAACATTTCTTTAGGGAATGGTTTTTCGGGAAAGGAAGTATATGCCTGCAATTCTTCGGTGTCTTATTTCATCCAGGTTCTCTGTCTTCATTTCATTCTGCATTTGTTTCCTTCTATGAAGAGAGTCAATTTGATCTAGTGATTAAGACACCAGAAATTGTAAGTTCAATTCCAGCATCAGCCATGAAAGCCAGCTGGGTAACTTTGGGTCAGTCATTCTCTTTTCAGCCCAACAAACCTCACATGATTGTTGTGAAGAAAATAGGAGGAGGAAGGTGTGCTGGACATGTTTGCCATTTAAGAAATCCAATTTGATGTAATGATTAAGGCACCAGACAAAAGAGCAGGAGACTGTGAGTTCAAGACTCATCTTAGCCATGAAAGACAGTTGGGTCACTTTGGGACAGTCACTTTCTCTCAACCCAATTTACCTCACAGGATGGTTGTTGTGTGGGGGAAGGAGGAGGGTGACGTATTGGATATGTTCACTTCCTTGTGAAGACCTGTCCAACCCATTACGACCCCAAGGACAATGTTCCTCCAGGCCTTCCTGTCCTCCACCGTCCTCTGGAGTGCATTCAAGCTCACACCTATTGCTTCATCCAGCCACCACATTCTTTGTCATCCTCTTCTTCTTTTGCCCTCCATGTTTCCCAGCATTGGGCTCTTCTCCAGTGAGTCCTTTCTTCTCATTCAGGGGCCAAAGCATTTGAGTTTCATTTTCAGGATCTGGCCTTCTAAAAGAGCAACCAGAGTTGATTTCTTCTAGGACTGAGCGGTTTGATCTCCTTGCAATTCAAGGGACTCGCAGGAGTCTTCTCCAGCACCATAGTTCAAAGCCTCAATTCTTTGGCGCTCAGCCTAAGGTCCAACTTTCATAGCCATACGTTGCAATTGGGGAAACCATAACCTTGATTATAGGCATTTTTGTGGGCAGGGTGATGTCTCTGCTTTTTAGTATGCTGTCTAGATTTGCCATAGGCCCTTGGGAGATATACCCAAAAGAGCAAAGCATGGCATGAAAGTCTTCCTTTCAGAGATTGATTTAACTGTGCTCTCTGTGAACTTCCAAAGAGATATGCAAAAAGATGAAACCCAGCCTTCAGTCCTGAAGTAAAGAGATAAAGAGTTTCCTAATCACCCAAAACACAAATAGTATAAAAAACAGAAATAATCACCCATGCCCACAGGGTATTCAAAAATAATGGTGTGTTAGCACAAAACTGGAAAAGTGAAGAGATCCCTACTGATGAGAATGTGATTGGGAAAGTATTAGAATATGCAGAAATGAACAGACTAAAGCTGGTAATTAAGGAGAAAGAGCAAACTCAATATTATAGGATATGGGAATTATTCTATCAATGGTTAGAGAATAAAAATGGAAATTGGAAATAAAAGAAGGAGATTAAAGAAGACTAGAAAATATGTTAAACTAGAGATGTAAACAATACAATAATTGTTAGTATTATGATTATGAGGATTATTATGTTTAATATTATTATTGTATTAGTATTTGAAGATAAGTTAAGAGGGAAAAACGAACAAGTTTACTATGCTGAATTGTTCAATATACTATAATTGTAAAACTAGAGAATTAATACCAACGTAGTGAATGATGTTGTAAATTCTGATGGTTATTGCACAGAGATACCGTATTTGTACTCAAACAACACATTGTTTAAGAGAAGATGTAATGTTTATATATATATTTTTAATAATTGTATGGGGGAGGAACCAGAAGGAGAAGGACCTGACTTGGCTGAGAGTTTGAGCAGTGCCTTGTCTGAATCAGAATCAGAATAGAGCTGGAAGGGCCCTCGAGGTCTTCTAGTCCAGCCCTCTGCTCAGCAGGAGATCCTATACCATTTTAGACACTTTACTGTCCAGTCTTTTCTTTAAAATCTCCATTGTTCTGAAGGCCAGCTGTTCTATTGGTTAATTGTCCTCACTGTTAGGAAGTTTATCCTTAATTCCAGATTGCTGTTCTCTTTTGTTAGTTTCCACCTGGAGGGTTATGAGTTCTCCACTTTTGTGTTAAAGACTTTAAAATATGGAGCACAAGTGAATTTTCAGCTGGGATCTGGCTTATTCCATTGCCCCAAGTGTGAGAACATTTTTAGACACACACAGATGCACAACTACTAGTTGAGGAATGGGAGCGAGACCCATGCACCACTGATCCATTTCTGCCCAGGCATTTGGACTGAGAATTGACTGAGTGTTTTATTATTACCTTAGTAATTTAAAATGGTAATGTTTATTCAGCACCGTGTGTTATTTTTTTTAAATAATGTTTTGTTTTATTTGTATCCCACTTTTATTACTTGATAAGAAGCTCAAGGCAATGAACATAACCAATACTCATTCCTCCTCCTTTTCCCCACATCAACAATCCTATGAGGTGAGTTCGGCTGAGAAAGAGTGGCTGGCTTTCAAGGCTACAACATGACTAGAACTCACAGTCTCCTGGTTTCTGGGCCAGTACCTAGACTAGCCTCTCTTCTGTAGAAATAAGAATTATCTATGCATCAATAAATATTATTTATCAGAGGTTGTATTCAGCAGGTTCTGACCAGTTCTGGAGAACCAGTAGAGGAAATTTTGAGTAGTTCGGAAAACCTGTAAATACCACCTCTGACTGGGTCCTGCCCCCATCTATTCTTTGTCTTCGGAGTCCCAGCTGATCAGGAGGGAATGGAGATTTTACAGTATCCTTCCCCTGCTCACCAAGCCATGCCCACCAAGCCATGCCATGCTTTACAAGCCACGCCCACAGAACCGGTAGTAAAAAAAAAAATTGAATCCCATCACTGTTATTTATGCTACACATTTTGGGGTTTTTTAAATTTCTCCACCACCCAAGATAGGCGACTATATAAATTGTTTTAATCAATCAAATTGTTTCTTCTCAATGGAAGAAAGAACCACCTTACAAACTGTAGGAATAGAACGAAATATGGGTTGAAGAAAACATATATATTAAAGCTGCATTTGTTTCAAAGTAATGATTGCTTTATATCCACTGTAAACAAACTTAAATTTAAATCTGTGCTTTTGAATTTAGCTATTTCGAATTTTTTCACAATGCATTCTCCAGTGTTGTAGGCCAGGGGTGGTAAACTCAAGAACCGGGGGCCAGATCTGGTCCGCAGAGTACTTAGATCTGGTTGCGGGGCCAAACTGCGAAGGAGTGGCCCATTGTGCTTCTGCCAGTAAAAATGGGTTCCCAAGCAGAGGGTTGTGGCAGCTGAAAACGGAGTGCTCAGAGCACTGAGGCCACCATAGGTGCCCCTGGCAGGAGTGACATTGAGCTGGCCACGGACCCACCCCTGGCAGTGATGGGATTCAAATAATTTAACAACTGGTTCTCTGCCCTAATGGCCATCTGGGTAGGTGGGGCTCGGTGGTCATGTGACTGGGTGGGCATGGCCAACTCAAGGTCACTCAGGTCGATGGACGCTTTGCCTTAGCTGTTACAATGTAATAAGGGTTAACCGGAGAGGCAGTTTCTGTAAGTAGGGCAATAAAGATTAGACTAGAAACAACACCAGAATGTTTCCTTCCTTCCTTCCTTACAGGATTAATTATGTAAAGTGGAAAAAAACAAAAGGAGATTTCTTCAAACAATCGGTTCTCCGAACTACTTGGAAAGTTACCAACCGGTTCTCCCGAATAGGTGCGAACTGGCTGAATCCCACCACTGCACCCTGGCCACGGCTCCCCAGCCCCCCCCCCACAAAGTCAAACACAACCCAGATGCAGCCCTCAGTGAAATCGAGTTTGACACCCCTGCTGTAGTCCTTCTTAAGAGTTGCCAGTTGCTTTCTCCTCTCCTGCTCTCCTGGAGCCTTTGGTAAAGGAACAATCAAATGCATGTCCTGTCTTGCTTTATGCAAAGTTTAATTTGAATATTTTTTTTTCATATTGTTGTTAAAGGTGTGGTGATGAAAAGAGCAGGTTGGAATATTTACTCAGAGTACTTATTTCAATTGGTTTATTTAGAGTTTGGCTTACTAAGTTACCGGTATTTGGCAAACCGATCTCACCCAGCCAATACTGTGCAGCATTTAAGATTATTGGATGAGAGACCCAGGTTCAATTCCATATTCATCCCGGAAGATCCATAGGTAACCTTGTAATAGGTTATTGTACTTGTTCATACTTCACACTAAGCCAGACTAAATCTGATTTCGGCTATGTGTACTGTGTAGATTCAGCTATTACAATATGGAAGCCATAATTTATAACTCTACCATTCCAGACCAAAGTCTCTCTTTAAAAACTGCCAGTGATGGTTCTGCAATCCTTATTACCTCCTGAATATTCCATAAACCATGCAGGCTGGGAAATTCTGGGAGTTGGAGTCCACCCATTTTAAAGTTGCTGAAGTTGAGAAACACTGGTTTTGGCCGTCACATCTACTTATAATGACTGTAGACCAGGTAGAATTCAATGTGAGAAAAGGGACTCCTTTTAACAGATTAACAGAGTTGGAACTCTTTTTAACAGATTAACTGAGTTGGAAGGGACCTTGTAGGTCATCTAATCCAAGCCCCCTCCCCCATCCAAGCAGGCAACCCTACACCATTTCTAACAGATGGCAGTCCAATCTCTTCTTAAAAGCTTCCAGTGATGAAGCTGCCACAACTTCAACTGAAGGCAAGCTGTTTCATTGGTTGATTGCTGTCACTGTCAGAAAATTTCTCCCTATTTACAGATTGAATCTCTCCTTGTTCAGTTTCCATCCATTATTCCTTGTCTGGCCTTCAGTGCTTCAGAAAATAGCTCGACCCCCTCCTCTCTGTGGCAGCCCTTCAAATATTGGAACACTGCTGTCATGTCTCCCCTGGTCCGTCTCTTCTCTAGACTAGCCATGCCCAGTTCCTGCAACAGTTCATCATATGTTTTAGCCTCCAGTCCTCTAATCATCTTATTGCTCTTCTCTGCTCTCTTGTTCCAGGTCTGTGCATCTAACAGGCCATAGTTAGACCCAGAATGTTGGTCTATGTGACCATTACCCTTATCCAGCATGACAATTATCCTTGTTCAACAACCATTCTGTAGTTCTTAAAGACTCCTTTTTGCCTTGGTGAGACAAAGGTTTTGAAATAATTAGTGGGTCCCAAGAAAAGTAAAACTGAAACCCTCTATCATACAATCTGCTCCAGCGGAACAATGTGCAGGAAATGTCATGGAAAGATGCTAACATCTTAGGAAATTCTTTAGTAGGGACATTCTCCCTTCCTCTGCTGCCCAGCCCAAAACTTTGATGATCATTTCATTGAGCCAGCTGAAAAATACTCAGCGGTGAATGTCAGGACATTTTGCTTTCCAGGAATTGTCACCTTAAATTAGAATAAGCCAAACAGGTGAATATAAATTGACTTCTGAATGATTAAAAATCAAGGGTTTTTATCAACTTCCTTGAAAAGCAGGGAAGGGAGAGGAATTGAGATGTTGACAATGAAGCAAATAGCACAAGACTTTCATACATATAGAGACGGAAGGACTCACACATTCCCACAAGTGATGAATGGATATTGCAGTTCATGAAGTTGGCAGAGATGACAACACTGTTTTGATTAAACAAAAGACTTTGTCTAGCTGTGTTCCTACTGGGAAACCAACTTTGAACTGTTTACTTGAAGGTGAAAGAAATTAAACTTTAACTCTGGATGGTTGGAATTGTTTGCAACTGTAGAAATACTATGTGCTATAATTCATTTTTGAAACTCAACATTAAGAAAACTAAGATCATGGCATCAGGCCTCTCAATTCCTGGCAAATAGATGGGGAAGAAATGGAGGTAATGACAGATTTTATTTTCCCGGGCTCCAAGATTACCACAGATGGGGACTGCAACCAAGAAATTAAAAGATGCTTGCTCCTGGGCAGGGAAGCTATAGTACATCTAGACAGCAGACTAAAACGCAGAGACATCACCCTGCCAACAAAAGTGCATATAGTCAAAGCTATGGTTTTCCCAGTTGCAATCTATGGCTGTGAAAGTTGGGCCATAAGGAAGGCTGAGGGCCAAAGAATTGAGGCCTTTGAACTCTGGTGCTGGAGAAGATTCCTGCGAGTTCCTTGGACTGCAAGGTGATCAAACTGGTCAGTCCTAGAGGAGATCAACCCTGGTTGCTCTTTACAAGGCCAGATCCTGAAGAGGAAACTCAAATACTTTGGTCTCCGAATGAGAAGGAAGGACTCACTGGAGAAGAGCCTAATGCTGGGAAAGATGGAGAGCAAAAGAAGAAGGGGACGACAGAGAATGAAGTGGGTGGATGGAGTCACTGAAGCAGTCAGCGTGAGGTTAAATGGGCTCTAGAGCAGTGGTCCCCAACCCCCGGTCCGCGGACCGGTGCCGGGCCGTGGAGTACCTGGCACCGGGCCGCGCAGCGGCCGGGGGCCATGATCGCTGCAGCGGCCGGGGGACATGAACAGCTGCCCAAAGGTCCGCGCGCGCGCTGGTGGAATCCCCGGGCGCTGCTGGTACCGCCGCCACCGCCGCCCCCTGCGAAACCCAAGAGCGGCTCTTCTCCTGCGAGGCGGCTGGCTGAACAGCTGCCACCACCGCGCGCCTTCCTGCCTCAGCTGCTCCGTCGCTTCCAAGGAACGGCATCAGCAGCGGCAGCTTTACTTCTGAGGCGCTGCACACTTCCCCAATAGTCGTCACAGCCCAGGTAAGAGAACGGGAACTTCCCGCCTGGCTTTCAGCCCGCACCGAAAGGGGGCCGTTGGGGTTTTTTGTGGAAAACCCATAAAATTGGGTTTTTTTTTTCCTTCCATCCTCTGAACTGCTGTTTCCTATCATCAATTCAGACACGGCCTCTCCGGATTTTTTTTTTTTTAAAAAAAACCCACACCAATTTCTTTTCCTTGCCCCTAAGCAGATCAGCCCAAATCCTCTGCTCTGATTTCTTGAAATAAAACACACACACACACACACACACACACACAGACACACACAGACACAGACAGACACACACACACACACACACACACCTACCTTTCAAGCCTGGGCCCATACCTGCCCCAGTGTATTTTTTGGCTTTCTCCGGGGGGGGGGGAGGCGAAGGACCAGGCTGCAGCGCAAAGGCTCCTGGGCCGTGCGCAAAAGCTCCTGGGCCGTGCGCAAAGGCTCCAGGGAAGAGAGCCCCGTGCGCCCCTGCGCGCGCTCAGCGGGCCACGGTAAAATTATCAAAGGCTGACTGGTCCGCGGCGATAAAAAGGTTGGGGACCACTGCTCTAGAGCAGTGGTCCCCAACCCCCGGTCCGCGGACCGGTGCCGGGCCGCAGAGTACCTGGCACCGGGCCGCGCAGCGGCCGGGGGCCATGATCCCTGCAGCTGGGCGCCGTGGCTCTCCTGCTGCGCCAGCCGCTCCTCTTCCAGCCGCTCGCCCAGCGCACAAAGCTCCCGGCAGCAGCGCCACAGCTCCTCGAGGCGCCGGCGGCTCTCCTGGTTCTGCGCGCGCAGCTTGCGCAGGTCCTCTTGGCCCAGGCGGCCCCCTTCCAGCTCCTGCATCGCCCGCAACTCGGCCTCGTATCGCTCCAGGCTCTGCGCGCAGCTCCAGCTCACCACCAGCGCGTAGTCGGAGGCCAGCTGCCGCTTCTCGGAGCGCCCGGCCCGGAGGACGCGCGGGGCAGACAGCAGCGCGGCTGGCCGCTGCTTGCGCGCTTCCTGCAGCCCTTCGTGCTCGGCCAGGAGCTGCTCCAGCAGCGCCTCCAGAGCGGCGCAGTCGGCCCACAGCCCCTCCAGCTGCTGCCGCCGCCGGGCCAGCTCGGGCTCCAGGCGGCGGAGACGCAGCTCTCCAAGTTGCGCGCTCAGCCTCTCCAAGCTCTCCAACTCGTGGCGCAGCGCGTCCCGCTCCAGCTCGCCTTGAGGTGATCTCAAAAAATAAGCTAGGTTGGATATGACTGGGATAAGATTTCCAGATGTTGACTTGGCTCAAGTCACCGGTTCCTTTTTCTTGCTGAATGAAAACTCCTGCATCATGGTTGTATGTAGGATGTATTTAGAAAAATTCAAGATGGGAACCATCTTGGTTTTTATGTGATGCAAATAAAAGAATAAATAGGCTTTTAATTTCATAGTCATGGCTATTACCTTGACATTTTCGATGTCACTCTGACACCCCTGTCCCAGATAATTTGGTGAATGGACAGAGAGGCTACCAGCTAGTAGTAGGCTGGCTTGAATGCACTTACTAAGAAAGGATTCACAGTGAATTCAATGAATAACATTTTTGGGTGATCATCAATCTGATGGGAGCTATATATCTATTGCAGCATTTACCTGCAAATTTAAAGGAAGTCCAGAAAGCGATTGCAATCTATTTGGCATATATTTACAAATACATATTGAAAATAATGCAACATCTAACATTTTCTGATCATGGTGCTGTCATTGGTGTACTATCCTGGTAATTAAAAATGGTGTCTGTAGAAGAATAAAAATGTGGTTGTGTGTTAACAAAAGAATAGAAACTATAAGCATATAATCTTCCATTCAAATAGTTAGAAATTAACTAGAAATAGTTAGTCCAGTTTACAAGCAACAGCCTGACGGTAGATCAGTTTACTGAAATATGGATTACTTAAAGGGGTACTCCGGGCTGGGAGTTTTTTTACACCCCCACCCCTGCGCGCGCTCAGCGGGCCACGGTAAAATTATCACAGGCTGACTGGTCCGCGGCGATAAAAAGGTTGGGGACCACTGCTCTAGAGGATGGTAGCGGACAGGAAGGCCCAGAGGAACATTGTCTATGGAGCCGCAATAGTTTGGACATGACTTTGCAATTAACAACAACATTGTTCATTTTAGAGCAAAAGAAATATTTTATTCTTGTATCTGTATCAAAGAAAGTTGGAAGTTATTCTTTTCTACACCTTTCTTCTCCTTTTTTTTCTTACATTCCCAATTTTGGCTTTTTGACACCCACTTCTTATTTTATTTCATATTTTCTTGCATTTTAGCTTCTTTCGGAACTGAACAGTTTTTTGGGGAAAAGAAACCAAGTAGTAAATCCTTATCTTGAACACACCCAGAACTTACATGAGACTATTGTAATGCTTAATGATTATGTAATTCTGAATTTCTATACCTGGAGCCCAGGATGCTGGGACAGATAAGGAGAGAAGAAATTCTCAACTAAGTTAATTGTCTCTTCCATGGATAAGAGATACTTTTCACCTTTCTTTCAAGGTATTCATGGCTGAAAACAATATATCCACACACACACCCTTTAATTTTATCTTTCTAAGAATCCTCTGAGGGGAAAGGAGCTAAAAGGTTGCCTGGGTTTGTGTATTTGCTAAGTCAAGATTTGGTAATAATTACATTTGGGGAGGGGCCCGAGGGGGAGGTTTAAATCACATTGTCCCAGTTGGCATAATCTTCTAAGCTAAGTCTCACTCAAAGGTATCATGATTTTGCATGATTTGAATGTCAATTCTGGAAGTTGAAGTCCATCCCTCAACTATCTTTGAATATTCTCAGTTATCCGGGTCATAATTGTCTCAAAGGTGCTTTAAAAAAAAAAAGGCAACTCGACTATATATTTTTTTAAAAACACACACAATCCAGTTGCCTTTTGAAAAAAATAAAAAGCACCTTTGAGACATCCCTCTTAAAGTTTCTGGTGTTAAGAAACGGCCTAAAACTTCAAGAACTTGTCAGCTGGACTTTAAAAACCAGGCCTCTGGTTATCACAAGTGCTAGTGGGACAAATTCAAAGTTTATACTATGAGCAGGTTAAAAACGTTTTGCCACAAATCACCTTGCTTTTAAGTTTCACAAATGAATTTGAATATATATATGTCCCAGGATAATGTTGCAGGATACAATCTGGGTCGGTCACTGGGACTAGAGGTTTAGTCTTTAGAGGTTTTTGGATTTGTGATGGAGTCCATTCTCGGGGAACTTCTCTCTAGCAATACAATACAATATAATAGCAGAGTTGGAAGGGACCTTGGAGGTCTTCTAGTCCAACCCCTTGCCTAGGCAGGAAACCCTACACTGTTTCAGACAAATGGCTATCCAACATCTTCTTAAAGATTTCCACTGTTGGGGCATTCACAACTTCTGGAGGCAAGCTGTTCCACTGATTAATTGTTCTAACTGTCAGGAAATTTCTCCTCAGTTCTAAGTTGCTTCTCTCCTTGATTAGTTTTCACCCATTGCTTCTTGTTCTGCCCTCAGGTGCCTTGGAAAATAGTTTGACTCCCTCTTCTTTGTGGCAACCCCTGAGATATTGGAACACTGCTATCATGTCTCCCCTAGTCCTTCTTTCTATTAAACTAGATATATACCCAGTTCCTGCAACCGTTCTTCATGTTTTAGTCTCCAGTCCCCTAATCCTCTTTGTTGCTCTTCTCTGCATTCTTTCTAGAGTCTCCACATCTTTTCTACATCGTGGCGACCAAAACTGGATGCTGTATTCCAAGTGTGGCCTCACCGAGGCATTATAAAGTTGTATAAGCAGAATGTGTGCTTTGGCCTACTCTCTGTGTGGTATTTATATGGTGCCCGTTGTGTGTGGTTTTTAAGTTTCAGTTCACGATCTTTCTTTCTGCAGTGAGTGAAAAGTAAACCTTCTGTCTCCCTCCACATTACAGTTAGTCCTCAACTTACAACAGTTTGTTTAGTGGCCACTTAACATTACCACGGCACTGAAAAGTGTGGCTAATGACCATTTTTTTCACGGTTACAACCTTTGTAGCATCCCCATGATCAAAATTCAGGTGCTTGTCCTCATATTTATGACCGTTGCTGTGTCCCAAGGTCACAGGATCCTCTTTTTGTGACCTTCTCACCAGAAAAGTCAATGATGAAACCAGATTCACTTAACAACCGGGCTACTAACTTATCCACTGCAGTGATTCGTTTAACAACTGTGGCGAGGAAGGCCATAAAATGGAGCAAAATTCACTTAACCAATGTTTCACTTAACATTAGCTCTGTTTGTTTATTTCTACAAGCGTTGTGTTATTAACATTTATCAGTTGGGGTGTCTCTGAAAAAAGCTACGGTTTGAAGGATTTACTGTCCCGTCTGAGCTGCCTCTGTTTCCAGCTGTGGCTTGTGTACATATGAGTTGAGAAACACTTTTGTAAGATCAGGGCAAACAATGCTGCATGTTGGTGTGCAATCTTCACTTTAGTTCCCTGAATTAACTTCAAAGCCTCTGTTCTGGCATGCACCTTTCTTTCTTTCTTTCTTTCTTTCTTTCTTTCTTTCTTTCTTTCTTGTTCGTTCTTTCTTTCTTTCTTTCTTTCTTCATTTATTTATTTAGAATGGCTTGGATCGCTGTCTCTCTTTTCAAAAATATTTTCAGGACATTCAGGTCTTCCATGTTCTTAGTGTTTGAATGTATGTTTGAATGTTTAATCCAGTGTTTCTCAATCTTGGCAACTTGAAGATGTCCGAACTTCAACTCCCAGAATTCCCCAGCCAGGGTTGCCAAGGTTGAGAAACACTGGTTTAATCGATTTATAAGCCGCCCAATCCCGAGGACTCCGGGCGGCTTACAACGAAAGAAATAATAAAAAATGAAAATACAAAATAAAAACAAGTTAAAATCAACACACATACATTTGATTACGATCGGGGGCTGGACCTCAACAATGTGCCTTGTGGAAGTTATCTAGATCAGGGGTCACCAACCTTTCGGACCTCAGGGATACTAAATTCATAATTTCAAATCCCGCGGACCCCTAATAGGATCTGCCTAATGACTGGCTGGCTGGGCCTGGTGAGGTGGTCATGTGACTGGGTGGGCGTGGCCAACTCAATGTCACTCACGTCAAGGGGCGGCTTGCCGGCTTCTACTTGCCACTCTTCCCCTGCCCACTCAAGCTCCTTAGGGCCCCAACAGGAAGCAATTGTTGGAGCTAAGCAGCCACCACGAGAAAGCTCAGTTCAAATTGGATCTGACAGAGAAGGAGGCTCAGCAGAAGCACCTCACTGAGGACTACGAGCATAAGCTTTCCAAGACCTGCGAGAGTGCAAGGCCAGGTACAGGTGCCTGGAGGCTCAGCGGGCTGAGATGGGCAGCCAGTTCCAGGCCATGATGCAGTCCCACTGGAACAAGGCCCTCCAGCTCTTTGCCAACAGTGGCGCTTCCCTCTAGCTTTCACCCAAAGCCCCACACCAGGGGACTGAAGCAGACCCTGAGTCAGAATTTCTGCCCCCCTCCTACCCATATCAAGAACCTCCAAAGGGGGAGGCTCTCTGCAGCAACACAAATGTTCGTTGTACATCTCTGGCCCTGGGACCATAGTTTGAGGACCCCTCATTAAGTGCAATATAAAATCCTACTTGGATTCAAAGCTGGAATCCAAATCAAGCAAGCAAGCCCCTAGCCTCCTCCTTCTTCTCCAGTCCATGCCTTAACAGATGGTTCAAGTCCCTGAGCATGCAAGGCAAAGAAGCATGGCTTAACCTGAAGCACAATATAAAAAAAGATGTGGAGACTCTGGAAAGGGTGCAGAGAAGAGCAACAAAGATGATTAAGGGACTGGAGACTGAAACATAAGAAGAACGGTTGCAGGAATTGGGTATGCCTAGTTTAATGAAAAGAAGGACTAGGGGAGACAGGATAGCAGTGTTCCAATATTTGAGGGGCTGCCACAAAGAAGAGGGAGTCAAACTATTTTCCAAAGCATCAGAAGGAAAGAATGGCTGGGAACTAATTAAGGAGAGGAACAACCTAGAACGAAGAAGACATTTCCTGACAGTGAGAACTATTAACCAGTTCCCTTTTTTTGGCCTCCAGAAGTTGTGGCTGCTTCATCACTGGAGGCTTTTAAAAAAAGACTGGACAGCCATTTGTCTGAAATGCAAGAATCTCCTGCTTGAGTAGTGCTTGCTCCAAAGTACATCATCTACCATACCCCAAGCCCAAAGTTCATGAGAAGTTGAAACTGGAAAAAAAAAAAAGTGCAAAGAAGAGCAACTAAATTAATTAAAGGCCTGCAGACTAAAACATATGAAGAATGGTTGCAGGATTTGGGTTTGGCTAATCTAGATAAAAGAAAGACTAGGAGGGATATGATTGCTGTATTCCAGTATCTGAGAGGCTGCCACAGAGAGGAGGGGTGTGTGTGAATTAATTAACAGATTTGTTGACAGGCAACAATCTGAGGATTTGAAACTATATTCTGTGAATAACTTTCAACAGACAGAGAATGTTTGGTTTCCAAAAAAAAAAAAAGACCACACCTGGAATAATACTGCATCCATTGCAAAGAAGATTTTGAGACTTTGGAAAAAGTGCAGAGAAGCGCAACTAAAACGATTAAAAGCCTGGAGGCTAAAAATAACGTTTGCAGGATTTGGGTATGGCTAGCTTAGGGAAAATAAGGACTAAGGGTGACATGCAAGCACCATTCCAGTATTTGAGATGTTGCCCCAAAGGGGAGAGAGCTTATTTAGCAAAGCACCAGAGGGGTGGACAAGAAACAATGGATGGAAACGAATCAAGGAGAGAAGCAACCTGGGATTGAGGAGAAACTTCCTAAAAGTGAGGACAATGGACCAGTGGAACAGCTTGCCTCCAGAAATTGGGGGTGCTCCATCACTGGAGGTTTTTAAGAAGAGACTGGACAGCCATATGTCTGAAATGGGATAGGATCTCCTTCTTGAGAAGCGGGCTGGACTAGAAGACCTCCAAGGTCCTTTCCAGCTCTTGTCATTCTGTTAAGCCTGCCTGCAAGGCTTGGTCTGAAGCCTTCATTCTTGCATCCTGCTGCTTTTTGGCCTGCTGCCCACCCCTTGCCCACGGGCCAGCCACACACCCAGCCAGACAGATCCCTGAGGCTCCAGCCTTCCTCCAGCCTTCCATTGTCTTTCTAAGTTTCCATTGCCTTGTACAAATGGGCTTGTGGAAAGAACGCTGCAGGGGCAGGAGATAAGGCGAGCAAACAGGGCCCTTAACTTCTTATGTTATGTGCAAGAAAGGGGGAGGATGTTCTTTCAATTCCACCCCTAATCTTCTCTCCCCCCCATCGCCTCCGCCCCCCCTTTTCCTTCTTGCATTTGGAAAGTTTGTCTATTTGAAGAGGGGGGGGGGTTGGAGGTGTGGATGATGGATAGGAGGGATCAAGTCAGTGAGGAGCTGTTGGGACCAGTTTAGAAGAGCTGGACCTGCCTTTATCAGGAGGCTTTATAAGTCAGGAGAGATAGCAGGTGAGAGATAAGATATCAAGGAGACGCTGAAGGAGCAGGTAGATGAACTCTCCATCTCATCTTCTAGTTTCTGGGACTTTTTCTTTTCTGCCCTCATTCCTGGTTCCTGGGTCTCTGCAGTTGGGCTGTTCTTCACCTCCTGCTCCCTTCTATCTCATTCTTTCTGCCTTTATTCTTCTTGGTTTTAAGCCATCTAGCACAGCATCAGTCCTAGGCTGGAGTGGTTCTTTCCATTTTGACTTTGAGGAGTGAAGGCCAAATTTCGTACCTGCAGAGAAACGAACTGTATGAGGTATCTATTTTCAGGGCAGTTCTTGGAAATACTCAAATACTCAAAATGTGAGAAAACAGATTTTTACTATCTCTCTCTCTGTCAGTTTCCCTCTCTCTCTTTCTCTCTCTCTCTCTCTCTCTGTCTTTCTCTCTTTCTCTGTCTCTCTGTCTCTTTCTCTCTCTCTCTCTCTCTCTGTCTCTCTCACCCCTCTCTCTCCCTCTCTCTGTCTTTCTCTCTTTCTCTGTTTGTCTCTCTCTTTCTCTCTGTCTCTGTCTCTCTGTCTCTGTCTCTCTCTCTTATAGTTTATATAATTAATTTGGTCTTTTGGCCATCCCTAAGAAAAATAATTCCTGTATCTTGTTGCAGTGTAGCCTTTTGGAAGGAAAATAATAATTCTGCTGGATGAGACCAAGGTTGGTATAAATATCCTAATAATAAATATATTTTAATATGTAAAATATATGTAAAATATATTTTATAAATGTCAAATATATATTTAATTAATTTTATAATTATTATTTAAATATATTTAATTATTAGGAAAACGCATTGCCCCAGTAAATGGGAGTTTGTAAAGGTCAAAACCATCCTTGTGGCTCTTGTTAATTTATTATAGCATGACTCTTAAGCTCTTGGGGTTAGTTCTACCACAAGAAATCAGATTCATCCTTAAAGTGGCACAAAATTCTTTAGTTAACTTTAATGGATTAATTTCATCTTTTTTCTGATGAGGTATATTCCCCCTGGTCTGTTAACATAATACTGTTAATAATATTGTTAAAATAACAGGAACATAAATCAAATGTTTTGAATGTGGGAGATTTCTTTTTCCAGCTTATATTTTTCCTGGAAGAAAATCAATTGTATTCAATGGGATTTACCTCTGATTTGATATATTTGTATGTGGTCTTATAGGGAAACTGCTGTAGTTTCTACCTGAGAATTAGTTCAACTTAAATAGTGCATCTCTTTCTTTCTGTATCCTAGAAAATGTGCTAAATTGAAAAGTACGGTATTTTGATTTTGTCCTTGGCAAGATCAGGATAGATGGAGACTGTGCTTTTAATTCTGTAATGACTTTATTGTGTAATTGATTTTATTTCTAATAATTTAACATGACCATTTTTACCGCTATCGTTTTTTATGAAGTGCATACTGCCGTTTTCTACTGCCATTTCATCACAGCTTATATAGTTTTAATATCAGTACCAATTATATTTTACCTGGAGATTTTTGCAATACAATGTTTGTATAGTCTTTGGCTAATATTTCTGATGTTTTGCTATTTTTTCCATAGGTTTTTATAATGTATATTAACATTATCTCACATTATTTTAAACTGTACTATACTAAACTGTTGTCTTAACAATTTATATTTGTGATGTTATTTTATAGTTGGGGCAGTAATCTTAAAAGCTCATTTTTTATTGCACCTTAGTTAGGCTGTTTGTGTAGAGATGGTGCTAAATTGCCATCCTATAATAGTATTTTATGCAGATCAATGACCTAGATAAAGCTTGATTGCTTATAGATGGCAGCCCATTGCCACTATCCCTTTATTTAATGGATTAGAAAACATGATATGCATTTCAAAGCTGTATGGAAACAAGGGGTTCAAACTGAGTTTAGAGAAATGATGTCTTATTTTTCACTTGTAAAAATAAAGAGAAAAGTGGAGAAAGCTTTGTGATGAATATAGTTCAACTAGACTAGGAAAATGATCTTGAAAATTTAATCATTTTGGTGTTAATTAAGGGCATGCTTGAATTATTTTGAACTGGGTGTTTTGGAATGGAACTCTTCAGCTTCTGATCTGAAAAAAAACATTTCTGCTTTTCAGAAACAGATATACAGAAAGAATATGAGCCATATATAACTTTTCTATTCCCAGGACTAACAGAACCAAATATACTTGTAAATATTCTGTGGGTTTGTTCTTATTTTATACATCTCTTTATCCAAGGTATCAAATTCTAAATCACAAGAGTCTCGTAAAAAATACTCTTGTAAAAATAATCTGTCCTATGTTATGGAATAAATTCTTATTCTAATTCTAAACTCTAATTCTTTGCAGTATTTTAAATCACATGGTTATCTTGCCAGAGAGGTTCAGTTATTGGGTAGGTGACTTATAATAAGAAGGCTCTGCATAGTCACTGCCAGGAGCTTTTTGCCTTGCTCAGGAACACAGTATGTGTGCATGAGGACCTCTATGAGGATAAATGTTCTATCTTGTTCAGGACCCTCTTGTGTGGTTTAAAATTTGGGGATGAAGGATTATCTTGTGATAATACATTTCTGGGCCCAGGAACTGCTCAACCAGGACTAAATTCAAGTTGCGACCTTAGCTAAGTAAGAGAGATGGTATAATGGTTAAAATACTGGCTTGAATTGTTGTTGTTAGTTGAAAAGTCATGTCTGACCCATCCTGACCTCATGGACAATGTTCCTCCAGGGCTTCCTGTCCTCTACCATCCCCCAGAGTCCATTTAAGCTCATGCTGACTGCTTCAGTGACTTCATCCAGCCACCTCATCCTCTGTCCTCCCTTTCTTCTTTTGCCCTCTATCTTTCCCAGCGAGTCCTTCCTTCTCAATAGGTGGCTAAGTATTTGAGTTTCATCTTCAGGATCTGGCCTTCTAAAGAGCAGTCAGGGTTGATCTCCTCTAGGACTGACTGGTTGGATTGCCTTGCAGTCCAAGGGACTCGCAGGAGTCTTCTCCAGCATAGCAGAGAGCTCTGACAAAATGTGATCCACTGGAGAAGGAAATGGCGACCCTCTCCAGTAACCTTGCCATGAAAATCCCATGGACAGTACTGGCTTGAATGGGATGGGTCGAATCATGAATGTCTACCTAATTCCTGGCTTGTTAAGTGGTGGATAAAATCAAAGTGAGCAGCCTTGCAGGAAAAAAATTATAAACACATATGTTATTTCTCTTCCTAACAGGTGGGAACAATTCTAAGAAGGTCATGGAAGAAAATTCCTCAACCTTTAAGACTGTCCTTTCCTTTGGACGTTTCAAAGTTCAAAAATTTCAAAATGGCCTTCCCCCGGAGCAAGCCAACCACACTCCTAAACCGGATCTTCCTTCTTCCACGCAAGCAGAAGGAAACGGATCTCTTTCAGCTCCCCCTGATTATGAGACTTCGATTGATGCTAGTCCCCGATATGAGTTTTATGCGCTCTCTGCACCCCCTGGGAGGCGGAAGATCCGGCCCTCATTGGACATGTTGAGGAACGCAGAACCGGTAAGAATGTAGAGCCAGTAAGAATAAAATGAAATTCAATGGTGAAAAGAGTAAGGTTTTACATTTAGGCAAGAAAAACGAAATGCACAGGTACAGTATAGGTGGTACCTTGCTCAATAGTAGTAACTGTGAGAGGGATCTTGAAGTCCTAGTGGACAACCGTTTAAATATGAGCCAGCAGTATGCAGCAGCCGCCAAAAAAGCCAATACAGTTCTAGGCTACATAAACAGAGGGATAGAATCAAGATCACGTGAAGTGTTAATACCACTTTATAATGCCTTGGTAAGGCCACACTTGGAATACTGCATTCAGTTTTGATCATCACGATGTAGAAAAGATGTGGAGACTCTAGAAAGAGTGCAGAGAAGAGCAACAAAGATGATTAGGGGTCTGGAGGCTACAACATATGAAGAACGGTTGCAGGAACTGGATATGTCTAGTTTAGTGAAAAGAAGGACTAAGGGAGACATGATAGCAGTGTTCCAATATCTCAAGGGTTGCCACAAAAAAGAGGGAGTAAAACTATTCTCCAATAGGGAGAATAGCTTGACTCCCTCTTCTTTGTGGCAGCCCCTGAGATATTGGAACACTGCTATCATGTCACCCCTTAGCCTTTCTTTTCTATACAGTATAGTAACCGAATTATTTTGTTCTGCATGTTTAAAATAAATCACAATTTAACACAGTGTGTGGGAAAAGCACCAGTCTTTTTTCCACAAAGTCACATTTTGGGGAAAGGATGGAGCCAAAATCCAGCACATTTGGAGAGCACCAGAAAGGAGATCAGCTACAAAAATGTTAAGGCGCAGAACTATAGGTGATTCACATTGGAACTAATTTCAACTTCTTTCTCTTCTCTCTCTCTCTCTCTCTCTCTCTCTCTCTCTCTCTGTTTAAATAGGGGAAAGGGCAGGCATATCCTGGGGGCTCAGACTGTTCTGACCCCAATATGGAAACTGGTTCTAAGGATGGGGAGGAAAAGGACGTGGAAGATCCCAAACCGGAAGCAATGCCCGTTCGATTTGGCTGGGTGACGGGAGTCATGGTAAAGTTCACAGTGCAATGTGTGAATTCATTTGACCCAAGAGGATGGGTGGGATGTCAACAGTCCCATAATTGGGAATAAATAAAGCCTGGAGCTGCCACCGATTGAGTTGGAGCCTTAATGTCGTGGTTTCTTAATAATTTTTAAGTAAAAGTCAAGGGATGTGGTGGCTCAGTGGCTAACAAGCTCAGCTTATCAATCAGAAAGGTCAGCAGTTCGGCGGTTCGAATCCCTAGCACCGCTTAATGGAGCGAGCTCCCGTTACTTGTCCCAGCTTCTGCCAACCTAGCAGTTCGAAAGCATGTAAAAATGCAAGTAGAAAAAATAGGAACCACCTTTGGTGGGAAGGTAACAGGTGCACCTTTGGCATTTAGTCATGCCGGCCACATGACCACGGAGACGTCTTCGGATAGCGCTGGCTCTTTAGCTTTGATAAGGAGATGAGCTACACCCCCTAGAGTCGGAAACAACTACCGCATATGTGTGAGGGGAACCTTTACCTTGACCTAAGTAAAAATACATGCCACTGAGAGCCAGTTTAGCCTAGTGGTTACAGCATCAGCCTAGAAACCAGGAGACCGTGAGTTCTAGTCCTGCCTTAGGAATGAAAGCTGGCTGGGTGACTTTGGGGCGATCCCTCTCTGGGTCAGCCCAACCCACCTCACAGTGTTGTTGTTGTTGTGGGGAAAATAGGAAGAGGACTAGGTGTATCTTCATCGCCTTGAGTGATTTATAAAACTAATAAAGTCAGGATAAAAAAATGTAACTAATAATAAAATAATGAGACTTTGTGAACAGATTTTCACTCGTGTCTTTTTTCCTCCCAAGATCCGATGCATGCTGAATATTTGGGGTGTGATTCTTTATCTCCGTTTGCCCTGGATAACGGCCCAGGCTGGCATAGGTAAGAGATTTTGTGGAATTAACGAGGGACTATTTTTATGGAGATTCTCTGTCATCCAGTTCATGGTTTTCCCACAGGTGCTTTTTCAAGAGGCAACTGGACTTCCTGGTTTTTCTTTGAAGACATTTTGCCCCCCCCCCCCATCCAAGAGGCTTCTTCAGCTCTTGACTATTCAATGAGTCATGTTCCCCACCATCCAGTCAGAGCTGAAGAAGCCGCTTGGATTGGGGGGGGGGGGGGGGGGGCAAAACGTCTTCAAAGAAAAACTGGAAAGTCCTGTTGCCTCTTGAAAAAGCACCTTTCGGAGGAACTATTTTCTTGATTTCACCTTCTCCCTACTGAAAAACGGGTTCTTAAATCATACATAGCCAGCCTTGATATGAGTTTGTAAATACTTTTATATCATGTAGAGATACTCCTTGACATACGACCATTTGTTTAGTGAAGGTCGAAGTTACAATGGCACTGATAAAAATTGACTTATGGCCGTTTTTCACACTTAAAACGTTCGCAGCTTCCCCATGCTTGGGCAATGAAACTTCACTTGGTAACTGGCTCGTATTTATGACGGTTGCAGCCTCACGTGTTCCCCTTCTGAGACGCAAAGCCTATGGGAAGCCAGATTCACTTAGCAACCGAGTTACCAACTTAACAGCTGCAGTGATTCACTTAACAATGTGGCGAGAACGGTTATAAGGTGGGGCAAAACTCACTTAATAACATTTATACAACAATAGTTTTGGGCTCACTTGTTATAAGTTGAGAGTTACCCATACATGCAAGGAGGGAAAGATATATATTTTAATGCTGCAGGGTGTTTTTGTATCTTGAAATGCATTTTGTCCACAGAAAATGACTATTCATCTTCAGAACAAAAGGACAAATCGTTTAACTTAATAAAAAAAACTAATCAAGCTGCCTTCAAATTAGGAGAAAGCAAGGCAGAAATAATGTAATATAAGTAGATAATTTTAGCTGAATAATTACAGTTTAATAATTGCAAGATTGGACAGAAAGCTCCTAAAATCTTATAATCTGGTACAGATATCCCTTGCTTAACAACCACAGTTGGGGCCTGCAACTCTGTTGCTAAGCAACCCAGTCATTAAGGGAGACATCACGCAACAGGGATGAACCTATGACGTCATTTCCTCCACAGTTATTAAATGAGTCAGGCACGTTGTTAAGCAGGCATCATGGGATTGCAATTGTACTGCTGACTTCTCCTATGAACCTGCATGCCAGAATTGTGGAAACCCACAAATAGCAAATCTCGTGACTATGGGAATGTTGCAATGGTCATAAATGTGAGGACTGGTTGTAACATCACTTTTTCAACTTCATCATAGCTTTGAATTATTGCTAAACAGGGCAGTCGTTAAATTAGCACTACCTGTATTAAAAAGAACATAATACCATTGGTCACCTCTTTGTTAAATGCATACATTATTAGGCCATGGATATTAAGACAGCCATGCTTCCGAACTTCTGTATGTTCCTTGTTCTTTCAGGGCTAACCTGGTTGATCATTCTCATGTCCTCTGTGGTGACCAGCATTACTGGTCTCTCCATCTCTGCAATTTCCACCAACGGCAAAGTCAAAGCAGGTAAATCATCTTTTACAATCTTGCAAATCCTTTTCTGGCTCAGCTGCTGGCCTAGCTTACTCTGTCTGTCTGTCTGTCTGTCTGTCTGCGTATCTCTTTGCTGCCCTCTAATGGCCATTCAGGTTTCTGCAGTTCCGGTAAAGCCATCCTACAAACAGTTACACCAAGTCATCACAGTTCCAAGTCAGGAGGCATAAAAAGAGAAAAAAGTCAAAGTACAAAACTGGGCAGAGTCCAAGAAGCCAATTCAAGGGGCCCAGGGTAGAGGGAAAAAAAGGAACATCCAGACAGTGTTTTTTTTCACATAGTTTTAGTTTTTTTTTTTTTTTAACATAGCTTTAACATAATGAGAGCTTATTTGAAGGTACTTAAACTTTCCATCTTCAGCAGGGGTGGACAATTAAAGGCAACTTTAGGACTTTAACTCCCAGAATTCCCAAGTCAGCCACAGGTTGCCACGTTGCCATAGTTCTCCATCAAAAAAAAAAAAATCAGAGTATATTGTGGGAGCAATTGACTAGACTGTAAGTCTCCAAACTTGGCAACTTTAAGACTTCAACTCCCAGTTGGCTGAGGAATTCTGGAAGTTGAAGTCTACAAGTCTAAAAGTTGCCAAGTTTGGAGACCCCTGAACTAGACATCTAATTCTAGAGAACATTTTCTTGCCCGGTCCTTGGTCCTCTCAACGTCATTGCTTTAGGGCAGTGGTTCCCAAACTTGGCAACTTTAAGACTTGTGGACTTCAACTCCAGCAGAGCTGGCTGGAGAATTCTGGGAGTTGAAGTCCACAAGTCTTAAAGTTGCCAAGTTTGGGAACCACTGCTTTAGGGGAGGACATTCCAAGGAATTCAGATCAAGTTAAGCTGGGTTCCAACTCATGCTTTCTTCTGGCCGCTCCTTCAATGTCTTCCCTCGACACTTATTCACCTTTCCAAAATGAGTCTTCCACAAGAGCCATGGCTGCTCCTGCTCACTGTAGGTTTCCCTGGGAGACTTATAAAAGTTGTTGGTGCAGGGAAAAGCAGGTGGAAGTGTTAGAATAGACGTTGGATAAAGAAACTAACAAGATTGAGGATGGCTGGGTGGCATTTCTTGCATTTGAAAGGGAGATGGCTGAACGTGGTGGTGGGAAGAAGGTTTGAAGAGCCCAGGAGCTACGATGGAAAGAGACCAAATCTCAGCCCCATGAGAATTTCTTCTGAGAGCAGGGGGAAAAATAATGGATGGAAACTTATCAAGGGAAGATCCAAGTTAGAACTAAGCAGGAATTTCCTTGCAACTGAAAACAGTTAATCAGAGCTACGGCTTGCCTTCAGGAGTTATCGGTGCTCCATCACTGGAAGTATTTAAGAAGATATTGGGTAGCCATTTGCCCAGAATTGGAATTGCTTGAACAGAAGGTTAGATTAGAAGACTATTCTGTATTCTGTGTTCTGCCTCTTTATTATTTAAGGTCCAATTCTGGTTCCCCCCACCCCCATTTTCTTCCATGCTATCTCTTCTCCAGCCCCACAGCGTTGATTTGCTTCCCTGGGCAGCACCAGTGACAAGGTAGCAGATACCCCTTTTAAGTGCCGCTTGACTGATAGTGTCTTCATAGGCTCGTAGATATGGGGAAGGGCTGGGCATATTCCTCTGGAATATTTTCTTCCCCGAAACCTGCAGGTGAAACAGACTTACCAGTCTAGATTATGGCCTTAGGGTAGGTCAATTTTACCATCCACACATTAATCATATCCAACTATGCTTATTTCTTCAAAATCTGCCAGAGTCTGCCAGATTTCCCTATGGAGCTGGCTCTCACTTTGGGATGATGTTCCCTCGGTTTGGCCTTGAGCTCTTCCTGCTGGCCTGTTAGACTTCCCAATCTAGTTTCCAGACTCTGGAACTGTCTCGAAGGGCTATCCAAGCCCTGCTGATTTGTACAATTCAGCCCATGGGCAAAGACTCATAAAATCTAGAACCAAGAAACGAACGTGTTATTTAAGAATAAAGTCCAGGATAATATTCTGGGAGGTGGCGATCAGAGAAACAGATGGACAGAATAACAGAGCTGGAAGGGACCTTTGAGATCTAACCCAACTTCCTGCTCAAGTAGGAGACCCCATCCCATTTCAGATAGCTCTCTTCTTAAAAGCTTCCATTGATGAAGCACCCACAGCTTCTGAAGGCAAGCCATTCCACTAGTTCATTGTTCTCACTGTCAGGAAGTTTCTCCTTAGTTCTAGGTTGGTTCCCTCCTGGTTTACTTTTCATCCATTGTGTCTTGTCTTTCTGTCTGATGCTTTGGCTGATGGTGGCTTTCTCTGGGAGTAGGATCCTTCCTCCTGTCTCTCTTCCAGTTCAGGTCTGAAGCAAAGGTGAACGTCCATTGTCTGTTGTAGCTAGGTGTGGGCTTCAAAAATTTTATCAAGGCGTTCTCTGCCCAGTTGCTGGGTGGGTGTGCCCATGCTGGGAGTGGCCTAGTCGGCTTCCTGCACCATGGAGGGGGGGGTTGCCCTCCCCGGGCTCCAGAGGCTTTTTTCGAGCCTCCGGGAGGTTGAAAACGGCCTCCCCAGGCTCCAGAGGACCTCTGATAGGCCCGTTTTTCACCCTCCCGGAGCCTTCCCATGGGCCCTGCACTTACCTGCTCCAAAACAGGCCATGTGGGGACTCTTGGGAGGGGAGGGGCATGGTGGGTGGAGCCAGCCAGGAGAGGGATTTGGGGGTTCTCTGAACTGTTAGAGGGTCTCCTGAACCCCCAACAGCCCACCCCTGGTTGTAGCCTCAGTTGAATTTACCTTCTGCAGCTCACATATTCACAGCTACACAAACTCTTTCTAGAAACCAGAAGAGTTTCACTCCACTCATGAATTCACCAAGGCAGCTTTTGGCAAACCATTTTGCCAAAGGTTTGGTTGCTATGACCTCCAGGGCAAGACATCACAATAATACTGACGGGCTTTATAGAAGTGTTGTAAGGATTGCCAAGATTGCACACACTGGGCACCTAGCAACTGCCCACAATAAATAACAGAATAACAGAGTTGGAAGAGACCTTGGGGGGGGGGGTCTTCTAATCCAACCCCCTGCTCAAACAGGAGATGCTGTACCATTCCAGACAAGGGGCTGCCCAACTCTTCTTAAAGACTTCCAGTGTTGGAGCTTTCACAGCTTCTGGAAGCAAGTTGTTCCATTGATTAATTGTTCTAAGTGTCCTGAAATTTCTCCTTAGTTCTAGGTTGCTTCTCTCCTTAATTAGTTTCCACCTGTTGCTTCTTGTCCAGGTGCTTTGGAGAATAGCTTGACTTCCTTTTCCTTGTGGAAGCTCCTTAGATATTGGAATACTTCTATAATGTCACACCTATGCTTCTTTCCACTAGAGTATATGTACCCAATTCCTGCAACTGTTCTTCACAGAGTTTAGCCTTGTTTAATGTTCAACAATAAATGTTGTTTGAATAAAGTTTTTATATGCTGCTTCTCCAGGGTGCAAAAACCTTCTATTTCTGATTTTAAATTTACTGGTCTGGTTATAGGGGAAACAAAACTGACTTCATTTTGCTTATGTTGGGTGTAGGGGGAACCTACTTCCTGATCTCTCGCAGCTTGGGCCCAGAACTTGGTGGATCCATTGGCCTTCTCTTCTCCTTTGCCAATGCTGTGGCTGTAGCCATGCACGTAGTGGGTTTCTCCGAAACAGTGAAGGACCTGCTGGTGGTACGTGTGAAAAAAAAACAACTCTTGTCTTTCCTCTGTTCTTCTAGCTCAGGGTTTCCCAACCTTGCAGTCTTTAAGATGGGTGAACTTCAACTCCCAGAATCCCTCAACTGGCATGGGAAGCGTGCTGTAGCAATGGATGCATGCTGGCTGGGGAGTTCTGGAAGTTGAAGTCCACATATTTTAAAGTTGGCAAGATTAAGAAACACTGTTCTCACTGTTTGCTTAATAGCATGTTAGTTGTGCGTATTATGGGCTGATTCCTTGGAGCTCCTGATGAAGCCAATTTTACCTTTCAATTTCCAGATCTCATACTTCTACAGCATCTATAAAAGATTTGCCCTTTCCCTTCCCTTCTTTTCCTTTCCCTTCCTTCCCTTCCCTTCTTTCCTTTCCTTTCCTTCCTACTTTCCTTTCGCCTTCCTTTCCTTCTCCTTCTCCCTCTCTCCTTCTCCTCCTCCCCCTCTTCTCCCTCATTTCCTTTCTTTTGTTTCCTTTCTTCCTTCATTTCCTCCCTCTGCCCCTCAACTTCTACGTCTCCTCCATCCTTCTCTAATTTTCCTTCCTTCCTTCCATCCTTTCCTCTCGGTCTTCTTTCTCTTCCTTCTCTCTCCCTCTCTCCCTCCCTGACTCCCCTCCCTCCTTCTTTCTTCTTTCCCTTCCTTCTCTCTCCCGCTCCTCCCTCCCTCCCTTCTTTTCTTCCTCCCACCCTTCTCCCGGTACTGCTCCCACCTTTTAAGAACAGATGGCATTGTTGGGCTGATCTAACCTTTTCAGGATGGTAGGATCAACCAGTTTGCCTCTGGGAGGCTGCTTAGAGGAGGAAGCTGGTGTGAAGGGAATGTTCACCCTCTCCATCTTTCCACAGGAGTCGGATGCCGTGATGGTTGATCCGGTGAACGATATCCGCATCGTGGGTGTGATTACTGTCACCTGCCTCCTTGGAATCGCTTTGGCTGGCATGGAATGGGAAGCAAAAGTAATGGCACAGATGTGTTGACATTGGGATGGGTGGGCAGTCCGAAGGAGAGAGTAGATCTTAGCGGTTAGAGAAGATGATTGAAGCCAAGAAATGTGGGTTGGAAGAGGAGGGGTTGTTTCTCCGTGTTGGATCTATTGTCATCTGACAATTTGAGCAGCAACAACAACTTTGGGAAGGTTTGCCAAATGTTTATGAAGAGGAAAACTAGATAGACTCGTTTCTGAATATTAAACACTGGTCTAAGATGGTTATCTGGCAAAGCTGTTCTTGATATGGATACACCTTATTATACGATCGCTATCGTATTGTTATATGGTAGCACATAAAACATTTGACTGCTAGGTGTTGAAATCTTAAAAAGGAGCCGAGCAGCATTGTGATATGGACTGTTAGGCAAAATATCCTTGAGGGAGGGAGGGAGAAAACAATAAGTTAAATGGGTTATGCAAAGGTGGTTTATTTTTGGATTGCCAGATCTTCATAGAAATAATCAAAGTTTAGGAAGGAGAGAAAAAAGACATTTTTTTTTACTTCTATTTCTGCTGCAAAGCTACGCTATCTACCCAGGGAACCTTGTAGAGCTTAACTGCACCAAGGATATACAGGTAGTCCTCGACTTACAACAGTCCATTTAGTGACAAGTTACAATGATACTGGAAAAAAGTGACTGGTGTCTGTTTTTCAGCACCGCTGCAGCAGCATTCCCATAGTCATGTGATCAAAATTCAGAGGCATAACAGCTGGTTCATATTTATGACGGTTGCAGTGTCTGGGGGCAGAGGGGTGTTGTCAGCTTTTGTGCACCTTCCAACAAGCAAGGTCAATGGGGAAGGCCGGATTTGCTTTAAAATCGTGTTTCTAATTTAACAACTACAGCGATTCACTTAACACAGTGTTTCTTAACCTTGGTGATTTTATGCTGGCTGGGGGATTCTGGGAGTTGAAGTCCACAGGACTTAAAAGTCGCCAAGGTTGAGAAACACTGACTTAACAACTGTGGCAAGAAAGGTCGTAAAATGGGGCAAAACTGAACAAAGGTCTCACACAACAATGCAAATTTTGGGCTCAGTACAGGACTACCTGTATCTAGCCAGTAAATTAAAATAACTAATAATCAATTTCAGGTAAAATCCATATATATTAAATAAGTCTCCTATGAAATCCAGGATCAGGAAGCTGATCCAGCTGGGAATGAAGCTTTCATATCTTTTCTCTTGTTGCTTCTCTTTCCAGGCTCAAGTGGTCTTCTTCTTTGTCATCATGGTATCCTTCATCAACTATTTCGTCGGGACATTAATCCCGGCCTCACCAGCGAGAATGTCTAAAGGCTACTTCAGCTATCGTGGTAAGACTCATACTTTGCAATTAGCAGTTAGACTTATGTACCGCTTCATAGGGCTTTCAGCCCTCTCTAAACGGTTTACAGAGTCAGCATATTGCCCCCCAACAATCCGGGTCCTCATTTTATCCACCTTGGAAGGAGGGAAGGCTGAGTCAACCTTGAGCCGGTGAGATTTGAACCGCCGAACTGCAGCTTAGCAGTCAGCTGAAGTGGCTGCAGTACTGCACTCTAATCACTGCGCCACCTCGGCTCTTTCTTGATCTTCTGGACAGAATCATAGTTATATAACACAGATTTCATGGCTTCCCAGTTTATGTAGCAATACAAATACTGCTCTCCTCTTTAAAGCAGCTGTATCTTCTGAGAAGCAGCTGCTTTAAAGAGTTGCAGCAGATGCAATATTTATACTCTTTATACTCTTGCAGCATGTTTTCCTAATTGTTCCGAACATGTTGTACAGTTCAATAACATAATAGAGCAGGCCATATTCAGGAAGAACTGAATCTCAGAAGTAGATACCACAACAGGCCCAGCGGAGGTCACAGGTTCTGACCATGGGACTTCTAATGGACTCAGACACAGAACAAATTTTGTCTAAAACAATATTGGTCATCCCTGGCCAAAGACAGATCAGTTGTCTGCCTCCCTGCCTGGCGTTCACACATTGCACTGATCCACCAGGCCACTACGTACTCTTCACATAGCCATAATTGGATTTGTGAATACCGGCAATTCTAGTTTGTTCAGTACATTATGGTTAACCATTCTGAGTATTGAGACGCGGTAAAGCAGCTTCCTATGTTCGTATTAAAAGTGTCCTCTATTTGGAATCATGAGGACTAGAGCCTGAGTGCCCAGAGGTGGATCTCTCACCTCACAATCAGGAGGCTGTGAGTTTGATCCTGGGTAGAGGAAGATATTTCTCTCTCTCTGGGAACAATGAGAATACATCTGCTGAACAAAACTCTGTATCGGTGACAGGAAGGGCATCTGGCCAGTAAACACTCTGATAGTTCCATTCAGTTACCCAGCTTCCACCCTGCGAGGGATGATGGGGTACTTAAAAGGAGATGGTGATGATGATGAGGAGGACTAGAGCCTTTATTTTTGGGGGACAAGGGAAAGAGCTCAGGTATCTGCTATGTCTACTGAAGCTCCAGGTTCCCGTCTTCTGAGTCATCAAGTAGAATAATCTTAAGGAGCTGCTGCTAATTAAAGGAAACCACATTAAAGCAGATAATCAAATAGCTTGATTCTTTCTAAGGCAACTCTACAGTCTGGATTCTTGGAAATGCCAAATGCCTTTAAAATAAAAAAAAGTTCAATGGCTTTTGGGGTACTTGCTTGATTTTTTTTTTTAAAAAAATTCCTTTCCTTCTTCAAGGTGACATCTTCTTGGAGAACCTCACACCTCAATGGCGAGGAGATTCTGGAAGCTTTTTTGGCATGTTCTCCATCTTCTTCCCCTCAGCCACTGGGATCCTGGCCGGGGCCAATATTTCAGGAGATCTGAAGGTAAGTTGGCATGGCAGCTTTCCTTCAAGGAAGGGGTAGCAAGTTCCATCAATGCTCAGTTGGAGTTCTCTTGTTCGGCTGCCTCCCTTAAAGATTCATATTCCCTTATCAGTAAAATATTCCCAGGGCATTTTTTTTTTCAGACGAAAGGATTCAAAAGTAGAGAGAGAGGGAAAAATGGTAACAGATTCACTGGAAACAAGAGTGGAGAAAACATAGCAAAAGGATGTCCCAAATGTGCTTTTTTCAGGAGGCAACAGGACTTTCTTGTTTTTTCTTTTGAAGACATTTTGCTTCTCATCCAAGAAGCTTCTTCAACTCTGACAGGATAGTGGGGAATAGAATGCAGCTGAAGAAGCTTCTTGGATGAGAAGTGAAATGTCTTCAAAACAGAAAAAAAACAGAAAGCACCTTTGGGACTGCCATGGTCTGGTTGACTGAGAATCTCTACAGACTTGTAGCAAAAGGATGAAATTTTGCCTTCAACAGTCAAAAACTTCCTAGAAATTCTGCTTGCAAGTACTTCCGGGAAAGGAGCAAACTGAAAACGTCTTGGGGACTAGAGGTTGTTTTTTATATAAATATTATATAATATTTTATTTTACACAAAATATTACAGAGCTAGCTTGGTTTGAGATGTAGGGTGGGGGAGAGCTCCTCCCCAAGATGGCTGCTGCTGGGTAGGCAGAATGTCTTCTCCCGCCCATGATGTTCTGCGTTTGCTGACAGAGCTGGTTCTTTGGCAGCCTTGCCCCCAGGATTTGAATGGGAGCCACTTAAGAAGGACCCCAAGATGACTTTTGGATGCTGTGTGGACCCACCTAGGAGGGGGAAATCTTGAAGATTTCTGCTCTCTTTGGGAACAGCTGGAAAGTCAACTGTGTTTATCTTCAGCTTTTCCTGTCAGGAGAACTTTTTCATAAGCAAGCTTGAGACTTAGGATAGGAAGCAGAGGTGGTATTCAGCAGGTTCTGGCCAGTTCTGGAGAACTGGTGGAAATTTTGAGTAGTTCGGAGGACCGGTAAATACCTCCTCTGACTGGCCCCCTCCCCCATCTATTCTCTGCCTCCCGAGTCCCAGCTGATCAGGAGAAAATTGGGATTTTGCAGTAACCTTCCCCTTCCAATGGGTAGGAAATAGAGATTTTTGCAGTATCCTTCCTCTGGAGTGGTATGGGAGTGGAGATTTTACATGATCCTTCCCCTGCCACGCCCATCAAGCCACGCCCACAGAACCAGTAGTAAAAGATTTTGAATCCCACCACGGATGGGAAGCTTGGAGACTAGTTGTAGCCTTAGGAACAAAACCAGATGGGTGACTTTGAGCCAGTGCCTTTCTCTCAGCCCTAGGACCACTTCCAAAAAACCCCAAAAAACCCTGTTGCCAAGACTGCAGGGACTTGTCCATGAATCATCAAGAGTCAAACACTTGAGTCAAAGGCAGAGATTTGCATTTCACCATTAGGATAGGATGAGGAATGGGGATTCACGGCAATATAATTTCAGCCAAAGCTCATGATTTATTAAGAAAACAAATAGAATATCCTGTGTACTGGTATGCTCCCTTTTTTTCCAGGCTCCCCTGCAGTGAGTTAAACACACACAAACACACACCCTTCTGCATTCTGGCGCCTTTAAAACTGACTTCTGGGAACTGCAGACCCAGCATACCTAAATTATATTGATTAAGGAAGGGTGATCTCATAACTGGATAAAAGAGAGTGTAATTTTCCATTCAGGTTACTCTTTAGGCATGTGTGAGCAAGATCTGGCCAAGCCACATTCCATAGAAGACAGAGGAATCCCACTAAATCTCCTCACAATCAGAGGGTTCAGGTTTAAAAGATTACCCCTTTTCTCCAGAAAGATAACTTAGGCCAGTGTTTTTCAGACTGGTAGCTTAAAAATATGTGCACTTCCACCTCCCAGAATTCCATAGCCAGCATGAGAGGTGAAGTCCACTCCTTTCACACGGTAGCCAAGTCTGAAAAATACCAATTTAGACCAATCCCAAACCACCATCTGCTCAGAAAAGAAGATCAAGGCCAAGATCTTTGATTCAAGATCCTCTAAGGTCAAGGGCAGGATCAGGACCACGAATCTTGCTTCAAGAGAAGGAGCTACCAAACTGGGGGACAACACAAAAAAAGGCCCTTTTCTTTATTGTTTACCTGGATCACTTCAGATGAGGGAAGCACACAAAGAAATAATATTGGAAGATACTTCGCCATTCTACCTGGGGTTTGTGCAGCTGTAATTCAACTTTGAGGGATGTGGTACTCAGTGGCTAAGACGCTGAGCTTGTCAATGAGAAAGGTCGGCAGGTTGAAGGTTCGAATCCCTAGTGCCGCTTAAGGGAGTGAGCTCCGGTTACTAGGCCAGCTTCTGCTAACCTAGCAGTTCGAAAGCATGTAAAAATACAAGTAGAAAAATAGAGACCACCTTCGGTGGGAAGGTAACAGTGTTCCATGCACCTTCGGCGTTTAGTCATGCCGGCCACATGATCACGGAGACGTCTTTGGACAGCGCTGGCTCTTCGGCTTTGAAACAGAGATGAGTACCACCCCCTAGAGTCGGGAAAGACAAACACATATGTGTAAGGGGAGCCTTTACCTTTACTTCAACTTTTCAGGAAGCATCCTGGTTTTGCAATAAAATCAATCCACAAAAGTAAGATTTCGAACGGAACTAAGTCTAAGAATATCTTACAGAAGAGAATATGTATCTGTAACTTGGGGTTGAACTGTGGAGTCTTTGGTATTGTTCTCTGAGTTTGAGTTGGCCTGCAGGTATTTCATTACCCAATTAGGTAACATGAGCAGCAATGTACTTATTAGTTCAGATGATATACCCAGTTGGGCAATGAAATGTCTGTAAGCAAATAACCAAGCTCAGAAAGCATCAAGGATTTCAAAGTCCATCCACACAGAGTAACTTTTTATGGGTTATGTTCTGCTGCGATTCACAGAAGGGGACTTGAATTGTTTGCACCTTGAAAAATAATTCCCATTGCCTGTGAAATTACTTTACCTGGATCAGATAAGCATAGAATGGGCACACCTGGGTAGCAGGGCTTTGAGGCTAATAGGAAATGGGGGAAATGGCCTTACAGTCTGGGAAAGAACATGCATGTAAAGACACCATACCTAGCTGAGTAATGTCCATAGTAACCGTACTGATCTCTAATTATGCAACCAACTATATAGGAGACACTGTTGGGTTTAATATACATGTCCTGGTAAGCAAGAGAGCGGTGCCAATGAATTCCAGCACATATGGCTGGTTGCAGTAATATTGCAGCAACTGTTGCAACCGACAATTCCTTTGTAGGTTGGGGCAATGCTGTGCATTTCTTCTTGTTCCTGGCACTTGCCCCAAAAGTACATTCAGTGCTGGTGAAACATCTCATCTCCCTTAGATATAGCAGATAGAGGCAATTCTAGGAACAGAAGAACTACATTGTCCCTGGTGCCAGTTGAGCTGAAGGTTGGATCCACTGTGTTGGAGCAGAGGATAGTCCCCTAAAGGGAGAAGCTAATTGGCTTCCAGATCATTGATGATGGCTTCTCCTCCCTCAAATATCATTAAGTGGGGCCCCTGTAGGAGGAACTTTCTGTTCCTGTTTTTTAGTTAGAAATGTGTTTATTTATAGCACCACAGAGCAAACGGAGAGTACAGTCACCATGTACCTTCTCTTATTAGCAGCATCTTCATCTTGAATTTATAAAACTGATAGTTCTGGTTTATCTGGTTTGCAAATGAAATCTTTGTTGCCACAGTATTACTGGCCATTTTATTTTTATTCTCTTGCAGTCTCCTTTCTGTTGCTGTATCTTGCACTTATTTGCTGTAGTTGGTTATGATTGGGTTGTTTATGTTGTTGCACCACACTTGGATTTCTGGGCTCATAATCTGTTAGAAATTCTTGTTTATATGTAGCACCACAGTTAAAACAGTTGAGCAGTAAAGCACATGGTGACTGTACTTTTTGTTTGCTCTGTGGCGCTACATATAAACAGAATTTCTTACACTGTCCTTCATGACGGTTGAACTGAGAAAGTTTTTCTGGTGTTTTCATCCAGCTGCCAAGAAGATGGTGCTAGAAAGAGGGTGCAGGGGTGGAAGCCTTGCTTCTCCTCAGATAGGTGGAGGCAGTTCTAGGAAGTGAAGAACCATATTGTTCATGGTTTCAGCTGAGTGCATCCCTGTTTTCTCCTGTGTCTTCTCCGTCTTCCTCCAGCAGTTTCTTAGTCATTTTTGCTCACCATGGCCTTCCTTTTGCAGGATCCAGCAGTTGCCATCCCCCAAGGAACACTAATGGCTATCTTCCTGACCACCATCAGCTATTTGGCCATTGCAGCCACCATAGGTAACTAAGATTCCATTTTGGGACCAGAGGCTCCTGACAGCCATGCCAGGGTCCCATCCTGTGAGACCTTTTTCCTTCATCTTTTACAGGAGCTTGCGTCATCCGTGATGCCTCTGGAAGTCTAAATGACACTTTGGTTTCCAACTTCACTGGCGGAGACTGTGTTGGCCTGGGTTGCGGGTACGGCTGGAACTTCACTGAATGCAGTGTGACACAGACCTGCAACTATGGGATTGCCAATGATTACCAGGTACGGCTACTGGACTCAAACACCCCCCCTCCCCTGATCTTTGGGAGTAGAAGAGAGATTTGGGATGTGTGACTTGGACTTTTCTCTCTTCAAAATGGTCCCTCTCACTTCTTTTCCAGACAATGAGCATGGTGTCGGCATACAGCCCCCTGATCACTGCAGGAATCTTCGCTGCTACACTCTCATCTGCTTTGGCTTGCCTTGTGTCAGCCCCCAAGGTTTTCCAGGTAGATTGGGGAAATAAAATTATGGGGCAAGAAACACAATCAATTAATTAATAGAATAAGGTAGCACAGTGGCTCGTTTGCTTAGGACACTGGGTTGGAGATAGCAAGCCCGCGTTCTGAGACCTACCAAGTGCTACCATGGGGTGGGGTGAGCTTTCGTCCTTCGCGCCAGCTCCTCCCAGGGACATGAATGGAGCCCCCAAATGGGCATCCCCGGGGCAATGATGATGTCACCAGTTAATCCTTTCAACCAGGGGTGGGTTACTGCCAGTTTGCTTCTCGCGCACTTCGCCCGAACCGGTGCGAACCGGTAGCGGACCACCTCTGCTTTCAATCCAGAAGCATCTCAGTGCTTGTTGAGTGCACAGTTGAGTGTCATGCGATCGGTGAGTTAGCTTGCCTCTCGGAGTTGTGTATTCTTATTACTGCAGCTCGGTGGAGATTCTTAGTCATGGTTGTCCCAAAGGTGCTTTTTCAAGAGGCAACTGGACTTTCTGGTTTTTCTTGGAAGACGTTTCGCTTCTCATCCAAGAAGCTTCTCAAACTCTTCGGAAGAAGCTTCCTGGGTGAGAAACAAGACACCTTCAAAGAAAAACCAGAAAGTCCAGTTGCCTCTTGAAAAAGCAGCTTTGGGTCATTGCTGGAAGTTTTCAGAAACAAACTGCACAACCATTTGACTGAAGTGGTACAAGGCTTCTACCTTGAGCAGGGAATCAGACGAGAAGACCTCCAAGGTCCCTTCTAGCCCTATGATTCTATGAAATAGGGATATCATGTTGGGGTTTCCCTAAGAATATCCTTCAAATTGATGTTGGCTGTGAATTCTGGTTGCTCCAAATCATCCAGAGAAGATTAGGGTTACAGAAAACCCTTTGTGAAGATGACTTTCCACATGTTCCACATGGCAACAAACTCCAAAATTTTCTTATGTTGTGATGGAGTTTGGTTCTATCTCTCCCCAAATTTATCACCAGGTCAATTTCATGGGTTAGCCTTTAACTTTAGAAAGGAACAAGTTCTTTTTCACCTGGCCAGGCTGAACTTTGACAAGTGGGAGGATTTCTTTCTGAATGTGCTGAGCTTGAATATTATGATTCAGCTTTAAAGCTCCCAGGTGAGGAACGGTAGAGACAGTTACCGTGTTTTTCGGATATAAGATGCTCTGGAGTATAAGACACACCTTAGTTTTTGGGGAGGAAAACAAGAAAAAAATTCTGCCTCGGCCTACCAGCATCCATCGGTATTCATCTGGCTAGCGTCCTTAGCTAACAACCTGGTCAACTTCAGCACATTAGCCTGATTCAGCACAAATTTGGGTGCGTCTTATACACCGAATGTAGCCCCGCCCACCTGCTGGTCCCCACCCTTCTGCCATTTTAGGCTTCCGCGTGTCATGTTTTAGACCTGTTGCAGGCTACGGGGATTGCAGCAGACCATTGCCGCTTCCATGCCTTGCGTTTCCAGCCTCCATTTCTGACCCGTTCCAGGCTGCAGGAATCGCCAGATCACATCACTGCCAATTGACACCTCCGTGCATTATGTTATAGGCCTTTGTGCATTGCATTTTCGGCCCCTGCACACCCCATAACACGTAACATGATACATATAGGCCAAAATGGAGGCCTCCAGAGGCCGAAAACGCAAGGAGCAGAGGCCAAAAACGCAAGTGGCGATTGGCAGCAATGTTCTCTGACAATTCCTGCAGCCTTGAATGGGTCTGAAGCGGAGCATTCAGAGACTGAAAACGTGAGGCACCAAGGCCAAAAATGCAAGGCATAGAAGTGGCGACAGTCTGAGATAAATCCTGCAGCCTGGAAGAAGTCAAAAATGAGACGCGCAGAGGCCGAAAATGGCCAGCGGGTGGGGGCTGGCAGGTGGGCGGGGCTACATCCGGTGTATAAGACGCACCCAAATTTTCACCCTCTTTTGTGGGAGAGAAAAGGTGTGTCTGATATTCCAAAAAATACAGTAATTAAAAGCTGTACCGTCTGTGTATCGTGCTTTCTTGTTCTTCACTTTGGGGCTGTTTATCAGAGAAAAGTAGATAGAGCTGTCCCAAAAATGCTTTTTATAACTGGACATTCTTCTTGAAAACATTTTGCTTCTCATCCAAGAAGCTTCTTCAGTTCTGACTGGATGGTGGGGAATGGAAGGAATTTATATTCTTCGCAGTCATCTGGTCGTAAAGAATATAAATCC
This sequence comes from Thamnophis elegans, assembly GCF_009769535.1. Classification (NCBI taxonomy): domain Eukaryota; kingdom Metazoa; phylum Chordata; class Lepidosauria; order Squamata; family Natricidae; genus Thamnophis; species Thamnophis elegans. The sequence continues at coordinate 126,442,980 of NC_045558.1, read as the reverse complement.
TTCTATTCAGCACCACTGTCAGTACTGAAGCTTCCGGCTGGAGAAGTGAAACGTTTTCAAGGAAAAAAAACCCGAGAAAGTCCTCTCACCTTTTGAAAAATATCTTTGGCATAACCGTGATCTGGTTGTGATAGACAATCCTCGTAGCCAGAAGGTAGAGATGTTATCGCAGGTAAATTAATGGGAATGGTGAATCGGGCCCTGTGTTCATATAGATTGAGATAGAACTAATGCCAAATCAAATCTTTCTGACTTGCTCCAACCTGCCCAACATAAGACTTTAATCATCTCTGTGGCCATTAGTCATGATTGTCCCTAATGAGTTTTGAGACTCCTGCTTCAAAGTTTATGTCCCTCTTCCTTCTAGTGCCTCTGTCAAGACAACCTCTACCCTCTGATAGGCTTTTTCGCCAAGGGTTATGGAAAGAATAAGGAGCCACTGAGGGCCTATGGCCTGACTTTTATCCTGGCTGTTGCCTTCATCCTCATAGGTAAGTTTATACATTGGTCATCTTAATTTCTCTATTCCAAAACGTGAACAGAAATTGAGGGCAAAATGAGACGAATAGGTTGGAGATGCTTTGAACTAGAAGATGAATCTGACCATGGATTGTGGAGCCAGTTGTAATGAAAGGATTCACACAACCCGTTAAGCACATTAAATAGATTGGGTGCTTTCTGGATCTGGGCGTTGTGTAGGAAGTCTTCTTTTCAATATGGTTTCCTTTAAGAGGGGATCAGCCTGTTTTCCAAAGCACTTGAAGCCAGGACAAGAAGCAAAGGTTGGGCACTAATCAAGGAGAGAACCAGCCTAAAACTAAGGAGAAATTCGGGGGTGGGCTTCAACATTTTTAGCAAGGGGTTTTCTGCCCAGTTGCTGGATGGGCGTGGCCTAGCTGGCCTCCTGCACCACAGTGGAGAGGAGCGTTATTTACCCTCCCCAGGCTCCAGAGATCCTCTGGAGGGAAGAAACAGTTTCCAGCCTTCCTGAACCCCGTTTGGCCTGTTTCCCCCCCTCCCCGAGACTGCATAAGTGCCCTACACTTACCCCCTTTTACTGTAAGCCGCCCTGAGTCTCTTTGAGAGTGGGCGGCATACAAAATTTAATAAATAATAAAATAAAAAAATAACCTACATCTAATACAGGCTGCATGGGAACTCCTGGGAGGGGATGGATGGGCGCGGCCAGCCAGGAGTGGGAGTTGGGGGTTCTCTGAACGGCACAGAATCTTAGCTAGAGGTTCTCCCCCTGCGGCACCCTCCCCAGCAGGCTGTCCCTGGGGAAATTTCCTGAATGATTAATCAGTGGAACAACTTCCCTCCAGAAGTCGTGGGTGCTCCATCACTAGAGGTTCTTAAGCAGAGATTTGGATCACCATTTGTCTGGAATAGCATAGGGTCTCCTCTGCTTCAGCAGGGGTGGAAGTGGAAGACCTCCAAGTTCCCTTCCAACTCTGTTATTCAGTTAGACCACAGCAGATTTGGGAGACACAGCAATGGAGTTTTCTTGACTTGTTGAGGTCTAGAATGTGATGGGAATTCAGCTAAGAGGCCAGAATGGTTTAACAAAATAAAATTGTTAAAAAGAAATCCCATTGCTGGGATATACGATTAGTCACAGAGAAACCTCGACTTCCAACTGTTTGTTTAGTAACCATTCAAAGTTACAACAGCACTGTAAAAAGTGGAATTATGACTGATTTTTCACACGGTTGCAGTATGCCTCTGGTCACCTGATCAAAATTTGGGAACTTGGCAAATGGCACGTATTTATGACAGTTGCGGTGTCCTGGGGTCACGCGATCACCCTGTGTAACTGTCCCCACTGGTTTCCAAGAGCCGAAGTGGCGCAGTGGTTAGGGTGCAGTACTGCAGGCCACTTCAGCTGACTGTTATCTGCAGTTCAGCGGTTCTAATCTCACTGGCTCAAGGTTGACTCAGCCTTCCATCCTTCCGAGGTGGGTAAAATGAGGACCCGGATTGTTGTTGGGGGCAATATGCTGACTCTGTAAACCGCTTAGAGAGGGCTGAAAGCCCTATGAAGCAGTATATAAGTCTAACTGCTATTGCTATTGCTATTCCAACAAGCAAAATCAATCGGGGAAGCCAGACTTACTTTAACGACAGCATGTTGCTTAACAGCTGTAGCAAAAAGACTGTAAAATGAGGCGCAGCTCACTTAACTACCGTGCTTAGGCATGGAAATTTTGCATTCAGTGGTGGCCGCAAGTCGAGGACTCACCTGGGCCCAACACAGGAGAATCCTTGCTGAGTACTGCAGTGGGTTTTTTTTCCAGTATTCCTTACATCCATTTCCCTTTGCAGCTGAATTGAATACCATCGCTCCCATCATCTCCAACTTTTTCCTCTGCTCTTATGCCTTGATCAACTTCAGCTGTTTCCATGCCACCATCACCAATTCCCCAGGTAAGATGGGACGGGTACAGAGGTGGGTTCCTACCAGTTCGCACCTATTCGGAGAACCGGTTCGTCAAATCTACCGAACCGGTTAGAAGGGGTTCCACCAGTGGACCCGGAAAGCAGGCCACACCTACAGAAGAGGTTCCAAATTTTTTTGAAACCCACCACTGGTCCTTGGATATGATCATTCTACACTATCATGCTCATATTTATGAAACTCAGTGCCTCTGTGAAAGGTAAGGATGACTACTGCGTTTGTGGTGCAATCAGAACATTGCGTGTGTTGAAGTTGTTTTAACGCAAACCAAAGATGCCTTTTAAAAAACAAGTTTACATCATATTCTTATGCACGCCAGTGCTGTGGGTGAGGTAATTTAGGGTGGTTCTGACAAGTGTTGTCGGCATCTTCATATCCGGTCACATGGGTGGCAAGCCACTCCCATCCGGTCACATGGGCAGCAAGCCACTCCCACAAAGGAGGCCACACCCACAGAGTAGGTTCGAACAATTTTTGAAACTCACCACTGGACGGGTACTTTGAAACTTTGGCGGAAAGTGCCAAGAAGAGCAACTAAGGCCTGGAGACAAAAACAAAAACAAAAAAACCCATACGAAGGACGGCTGCAGGATTTGAGTTTGGCTGGTCTAGAGAAAAGAAGGACCAGGAAGGACATGATAGCCATAGAGATAGTCCTTGACTTACAAGAGTTCGCTTGGTGACCATTTGAAGTTACCAAGGCACTGAAAAAGTGACTCAGGACCACGCTTCACACTTACGACCATCGCTGCATCCCCCATGGCCATGCAATTTTCATTTGGATGCTTGGCAATTGACTCACAGTTTTATGACAGTCACAGTCATGGAATCATCTCTTGCCACCTTCTGAAAAGTAAAGTCAGTGGGGAAACCAGATTCATTTAACAACGGTGTTACTAATTTAACCACTGCAGTGATTCACTTAGTGAATGTGGCAAGAAAACTCATACAGGCACACATACGTACTGTATGAAAATTAGTAGTCATTGTAGAGAAATCTAAAAAAGGTAATAACATTGCAAGTTATAATACGTTACATATTAAGAACATAAATGCAGTGTATTGTGTATTATATATGCCCATATATATACTGTATAGTCATGTATGCAGTGTATAATACTAGCTTATGTGATGATGTGGCTCAGTGGCTAAGATACTGAGCTTGTCAATCAGAAAGGTCAACAGTTCGGTGGTTTGAATCCATAGCACCGCATAATGGAGCGAGCTCCCATTACTTGTCCCAGCTTCTGCTTTTCGAAAGCACGTAAAAATGCAAGTAGAAACATAGAAACCACCTTTGATGGGAAGGTAACATTGTTCTGTGCGCCTTTGGTGTTTAGTCATGCTGGCCACATGACCACGGAGGCGTCTCTGGACAGCGTTGGCTCTTCAGCTTTGAAACGGAGATGAGCAACGCCCCCTAGAGTCGGGAACAACTAATACATATGTGCGAGGGGAACCTTTACCTTTAAGTGATGATGTATGCTGTATGTAATAGTAGATTTCATGATTAATATATACTTCTATTATACATAACCCCAAAACAGAAACTCTCTAAATTTCTGGCCTTGCATGGCCAACATTAAAAACATTAAATCTTTTGCATGGCTAAAGCTTTAGATTAAACCGGTGGGAAGGCTCTGGAGATGATAAAATGAGATTCCCATCTTCCTTTTGCCCCTTCTAGGCTGGAGGCCTTCCTTCCGCTACTTCAGCAAATGGACCGCACTTTTTGGAGCCATTGTCTCTGTGGTCATCATGTTCCTACTGACTTGGTGGGCAGCCCTCATTGTGGTTGGGATCATCATTGTGAGCTTGGCGTATGTCACCTACAAGAAACCAGGTGAGGACACCTTGATATTGAAGTTCCTAAGGTAGGCACAGCTCACCCACATGATGTTCTCCAGAGTTGGAGAACTGCAATGCCCTCCATTCACAACCTGATACCAAGATCAGGTTAGTCGCCATGATGTAGAAAAGATGTGGAGACTCTAGAAAGAGTGCAGAGAAAAGCAACAAAGATGATTAGGGGACTGGAGACTAAAATATATGAAGAACGGTTGCAGGAACAGGGTATATATCTAGTTTAATAGAAAGAAGGACTAGGGGAGACATGATAGCAGTGTTCCAATATCTCAGGGGTTGCCACAAAGAACTGTGCATGACTTACATTTATTTCAGTTTAATTTTTGATTTTCTCATCTTGCAAAAAGCTATTTCAGAGGTTTAAAAATCCCCCCCCCCTTTTTTGCAATTACAGATTGGAGGCTTCAACTCATTGCAGTAGAGGCCAGTTTAACCGACCCTCTTATCTGCTTTCAAATTTATTTGATATCATATTGGTTTCTCAAAAGAGGGCCTTGTTCATTGGGAATGTCTAATTTAATGAAAAGAAAGACTAGGGGAGGTATGATAGCTGAGTTCCATTATCTCAGGGGCTGCCACAAAGAAGAGGGAGTCAAGCTATTCTCCAAAGCACCTGAGGGTAGGACAAGAAGCAATGGGTGGAAACTAATCAAGGAGAGAAGCAACCTAGAACTAAGGAGAAATTTCCTGACAGTCGGAATAATTAATCAATGGGACAACTTGCCTCCAGAAGTTGTGAATGCCCCAACACTGGAAGTCTTTAAGAAGAGATTGGACAATGATTTGTCTAAAGTGGTGTAGGGTTTCCTGCCTAAGCAGAGGGTTGGACTAGAAGACCTCCAAGGCCCTTTCCATTCTGTTATTCTATTTCTGTTTCTAGTAGGAAATGACTGACAGAATATCTCATTTTCCTCTTCTCAACCCTTTTTCTTCACAGAGGTGAACTGGGGCTCCTCAGTGCAAGCCGGGACCTACAACATGGCTCTTTCAAATGCCATGAACCTGAACAATGTGGAAGACCATGTCAAGAATTTCCGGTAAGTGTCGAAGTGGAAGAATGTGTCCTTGGCTCTTGGGTTCATCCCATAGAGGGAGTAAGGGCTACAAAGGTGCTTTGAATTGTGGTTGTCCCAAAGGTGCTTTTCTCAAGAGGCAACTGAACTTCCTGGTTTTTCTTCGAAGACGTGTCGCTTCTCATCCAAGAAGCTTCTTCAACTCACCAGGACAACAGCACTGGGAAAAAATGAGTTATGACCAGTAGTGAAATTCAATTTTTTTTACTACTGGTTCTGTGGGAGTGGCTTGGTGGGCATGGCAGGGGAAGGATACTGCAAAATCTCCATTCCCACCCCACTGCAGGGGAAGAATATTGCAAAATCTCTATTCACACCCCACTCCAGGGGAAGGATACTGCAAAATCTCCATTCCCTCCCCATTGCAGGGGAAGGATGCTGTAAAATCTCCATTCCCATCCCACTGCAGGGGAAGGATGCTGTAAAATCTCCATTCCCATCCCACTGCAGGGGAAGGATACTGCAAAATCTCCATTCCCTCCCCACTCTGGGGGAAGGATACTGCAAAACCTCCATTCCCACCCCACTGCAGGGGAAGGATGCTGTAAAATCTCCATTCCCATCCCACTGCAGGGGAAGGATACTGCAAAACCTCTATTCCCACCCCACAGCAGGGGAAGGATGCTGTGAAATCTCCATTCCCATCCCACTGCAGGGGAAGGATGCTGTAAAATCTCCATTCCCATCCCACTGCAGGGAAAGGATACTGCAAAACCTCCATTCCCACCCCACTGCAGGGGAAGGATGCTGTAAAATCTCCATTCCCATCCCACTGCAGGGGAAGGATACTGCAAAATCTCCATTCCCTCCCCACTCTGGGGGAACGATACTGCAAAACCTCCATTCCCACCCCACTGCAGGGGAAGGATGCTGTAAAATCTCCATTCCCATCCCACTGCAGGGGAAGGATACTGCAAAATCCCCATTCCCTCCCCACTCTGAGGCCAGCCAGAAGTGGCATTTGCTGGTTCTCCGAACTACTCAAAATTTCCAGTACCAGTTCTCCAGAACCTGTCAGAGCCTGCTGAATTTCATATGACCATTTTTCACCCATACAACCATAGCAGCATCCCCACGGTCCAGTGATCAAAACTCAGATGTTTGGCAAATAACTCGTTTTTTTATGACAGTTGCAGTCTCCTTGGGGGGGGGGGGTTTCACATAATCACCTTCTGCAAACAAAGCCAATAGGGAAACCCATTTTGCTTAATAACCCTACTGCTGAAGTAGCAAAAGTGGTGATTCACTTACAGCAGGGGTGTCAAACTTGATTTCATTGAGGGCTACATCACGGTTCTGTTTGACCTTGGGGGACCAGGGTGGGTGTGGCCTTGGTAGGCGTGGCCAGCTGGACGTCACTCCTGTCGGGAGTGCCTGTGGCGTCCCGAGCACTCTGCCAATGAAAACTGGCTACTGAGCTCCGTTTTAGGCTGTGACAACTTCCTGCCGCCCTCTGTCAGCTCAGGGGGTGGGGGGACCTCTGTTTTTGTTAGCAGAGACACCGTGGGTCGGTCCTTCATTGTTTTCAGGGCAGCCCAGATCTAAGTACCCTGGGGGCTGAATCTCACCTGCGGGCTTTTGAGTTTGACACCCCTGATTTACAGGAACTACTGTGGCAAGAAAAATCGTAAAACTGTGCAAAACTCATTTAACAAATGGCTCAATTGGCAACAGAAATGTTGGGTTCAATTGTGGTCATAAGTCGAGGACTACCTCTATAATGTTTTGAGGAACATCCTAGTTATGCCAGTTGCTCCCCCCGTGCTACCTGCCTAATTGAATTACATTCCTTAATGCGCCTGCATGAAGGACTTGTAGCACATCTGCAGCTGAACCGAGTTAAAGGGAGCTTGTCCATCCCTGAATGCCAAGTTCATCTTGTGGTTATTTATTACCATTTAATATGATGAGAACATGACGGAAGAGAAGTAAACATATATACACCATCCATGTAATAAGTAAAATCTCTAGGGGAGTAAAGCAGTAGCTTCCTAACAGGATGTTCTTGTGGTCCGCCAGGTGGCAGCAGATTCCGACAGTGAGGAGGTTGGGGAGGAAGATGGGCCAGCTCTGGGGTCTGGGAAAGGCTGATGAGGGCTCTGTGTCGGAGGCAGAGATGTGGCCATGCCATCTGACAGTTATCAGCTGCCTTTGGAGTCAGACATAAATGAGGCAGAAGAACAACTGGAGCCTGTTCCCAGTGTGCGCAGGCATAGAATTGTCAGATGAAGGGAACAGCTAAGGAACAAGGGTCGACTTGGGAGTAAGGCCACAGGTGGATGGTGAATGGCCCCTCCCATAGGGAGCAGCAAAAGGGGAGTGGAGTTTGCAGGAGACAATTAGTTCATTCCTGCATTCTTGCCAATTATTGGGGCGTCTGAAAGATATCGGCCTGGCCACTTCAAGCCTGATAAAAGGCGGTAATTGTGAACAATCTTGAAAAACTGTGGGAGGGGAAAGACTTTGCTGGAGAGGAATTCATTGTAAATTAAATAAAAGAGGCTTATTGGGACAAGGACTCGGCTTCATGCTGAAAAGGCTCGTTCAGAACAGATGCACAATTCAGCTCTTCAGGCGATTGCCTCTGGTTTCATGCAGATCTTCTAGGGAAACAGGGAACACATTTTGTGGTGTGATACATATTTACTAACCATCTTGCGGTTGCTACCTTTCCCATCTGCAGACCTCAGTGTTTGGTCCTGTCAGGTCCTCCCAATTTCCGACCAGACCTGGTGGATTTTGTTGGCGCCTTCACTAAAAATGTCAGCCTCATGATATGCGGAAACGTGACCGAGGTTTGTGAATCTTATTGGGGGATCAGCTCTTTGGGGGGGGGGGGGGTGTCTAGGACAACTCATTGCGGCCCATCTTGCCAGGGCCAACTTGCTGCGGGACAATTTGCCACAGGATAATTCCACACGGGGTAACTCAAACACGATAAATTTTATCTGCCATTGTTTCTTCTACATTATTTTCATGTTTGTTCAATTCCACAAAATAATGTCATAGAAATAATAGTGGGTAACGTTGAGTTATCCCACTTATAATTTTCCTACGGCAATTTGGCCATGGCAAGTTGGCAGCAGCCGTGGGGCAAGAATAAATTGGTTGGGCGAGGTCTGCTGCCCCTTTTAAGCCCAAACCCTCTGGTATTGTTACCATCACCCACAGGATTCCTCCTGCTTTGAGGATTACGATGAGCAACTCCAGTGGCTTGGCGAGCGGAAAATCCAAGCATTCTACAACTTCATCACCATCGGAGACTTACGTTCAGGAGCTAGAACCCTTATGCAGGTATCACATTTGTAAAGTTGACCGAGGTTTGGGGAGTGAAGCAGTGGTGGGTTCCAGCCAATATGCCCTGGAATGGCAGTACTGGCGGTTGCTGGGAGCAGCAGCCACTGTACCGGAACGGTGCTTTGGAGGGCCCACCCGCCCACCCTCGTTCCTTACCTCTATTGGAGCTAACCGGGCCATTTGCGCATTGAAACGGAGAGAATAACTCTCAGTTTTGTTCTGGCGGTGCTTCCTCAGTCAAAGATGATGAGTTTGGCCAAACAAGGACGATAGCAACAGTAAAGAATATTTGTAGCTCATGGTTGAATTATTGGGGTTCTTGGTGCTTTCGCAGCTGGGTGGTTTTTTTGTTGATGATTCATTACCAAACTAGGTGATGTACTTACTGATGATGTTACCTTATTTGGTAATGAAACGTCTGCAAGAAAACCACCCAGTTTGGAGAGCACCAAGGACCACGAAGAGGATAGCACAGATTCCAAGCTACTCTGTAATATTGGTGTTCTGTATCAGCCGCTTTAAGACTGCTTGGAAATCTCCCCTTGGTGGCCTGGAGATCCCATTCTGTTAGCCAAGATAATGAGGACAAAATCTTCTATATTTCTTTGGAAAGAGGTTGTAGCTTAGTGGTAGAGAACCAACATTAAAAAGTGGGTATACCCTTTACAATTTCTATAACATGCCTGATTCCAAACACATTGATTAAAAACAATAATATAATAATAATTAAAAAAAGCAATCACAGGACATTGCAACCATCGTAAACATGAATTTTTGATGAATTTTGATCACATGGCCATGGGGATGCTGCAACGGTCATAAGTATAAAAATTGGTCATAAGTCTGTTTTTCAGTGCTGTTACAACTTTAGTCACTAAATGAATGGTTGTGAGTTGAGGATTACCTATAATTCTCTAAATAATCTTTACACTTACGGTAATCGATTAATTTATTATATTTATATAGCCTTATCACTGAATGCGTTGACAATTAGAACAAGTTGAAAGTAAATTTTTGGCTCAAGTTAAGTTCTAAGTCCACCTGGATGGATAGATGGGTGGAATGGATGGAATGGATGGATGGACGGATGGACGGACCAACTGATAGGCCAACAGACATGGTTATCAAGACACGGTGGCTCAGTAATTAAGACACTGAGCTTGCTGATCAGAAAAGTTGGCAGTTCAGTGGTTCGAATCCCTACGGCCGCATAACACAGTGAGCTCCCGTTACTTGTCCCAGGTTCTGCCACCCTAGCAGTTCGAAAGCATGTAAAAGTGCAAGTAGAAAATATAGGGACCACCTTTGGTGGGAAGGTAACAGTATTCCTTGTGCCTTTGGTGTTTAGTCATACTGGCCACATGACCACGGAGGCATTTTTGGACAGCGCTGGCTCTTCAGTTTTGAAACGCACCACCCCCTGGAGTCAGGAACGACTAGTATATATGTGTGAAGAGAATCTTTACCTTTAGCATTTAAAACATTACAAGGCACACATATCCCTAGGCTGAAATTTTGAGTAGGCTGGATTAACCTAACCACGATGATTTCTAGGTATTAGTTTATGGTCAAGTTATATAAACCAGGCCACCATAATTGTTCAACAGACTGGTTAAAATAAACCATGTTTAGCACAGTATATAAATGTGGATAAGATAAAAAAATTCACCATACTTTCTCCTTGCAGGTCTCAGGTCTAGGACGTCTAAGGCCCAACACCATAGTTCTCGGTTATAAAAGTGATTGGCAGACCGACTCTCCCCAAAACCTGGAGAATTATGTGGGCATAATACAGTAAGGACATCATGTTCTCAAGAAGAATAAATGGGAAAAGGGGTGGGGGTTAGGGAATGGATAGAGATACAGCGAGTTTATGAAAGGATGGGTTTGGATCTCTCCTAAGGTAGAGAGTTTGTAGAAGAATCTTTGCCCTTTACACTTTATATATTCTTTTAGTATGTAAAGCTGCCTGAGTTAAAATCAGTTCCAGAGGAAAATCAGTGAAAGCCATACAAATATATTGTTTTTTGAGTTTGATAAGCCAGGTGTCACTTAATATCAAGGAAACTTTTGGAATTTGGAGAGAATTAGATGAAGGATATTCCATGTTGTTGTTGTTAGTGACCCCATGGACAATGTTCCTCCAGGCCTTCCTGTCCTCTATCATCCTCTGGAGTCCATTTAAGCTCAGGCCTACTGCTTTGGTGACTCCATCTAGCCACCTCATTCTCTGTCGTCCCATTCTTCTTTTGCCCTCAATTTTTCCCAGCATTAAGCTCTTCTCCAGTGAGTCCTTCCTTCTCATTAGGTGGCCAAAGTATTTGAATTTCCTCTTCAGGATCTGGTCTTCTAAAGAGCAGTCAGGGTTGATCTCCTCTAGGACTGACCGGTTGGATCTCCTTGCAGTCCAAGGGACTCGCAGGAGTCTTCTCCAGCGTCATAGTTCAAAGGCCTCCATTCTTTGGCGCTCAGCCTTCCTTATGGTCCAACTTTCACAGCCATAGATTGCAACTGGGAAAACCATAGCCTCCACTATATGCACTTTTGTTAGCATTTTGATGTCTCTGCCTTTTTTTAGGATGCTGTCTAGATTTGCCATAGTTTTCCTCCCCAGTAGCAAGCGTCTTTTAATTTCTTGGCTGCAATCCCCATCTGCGGTGATCTTGGAGCCCTGGAAAATAAAATCTGTCACTACCTCCATTTCTTCCCCATCTCTTTCCCAGGAATTGAGAGGATATTCCACAGCTGTTCATTTGGTGTAGAGGTTAAGTCACCAGGCTAGAAAGCAGGAGATTGTGAGTTCAAGTCCTGCCTTGTCAATGAAAACCCAGTCCTTCTCTCTCAGCCCAACCCACCGCATAGGGTTGTTGTGGGGAAAATTGGAGGACAAAAGGATAGGTTCGTGGCCTTGAGTTATCTGTGAAGATTAATAAAAGAGGGATACAAACACATATTTGGGCAAACTCCAAGAGACAGTGGAAGCCAGGTTAGCCTGGTGTCCATGAGGTTGCAAGGAGTTAAACACAGTGAATGGAAAAACTACAAATAATACATAAATAAACACCCTGTTTTCCTGAAAATAAGACCTTCCCCAGATAATAAGCCCAGTCGGGCTTTTGAGCACATGCACTAAAATAAGCCCTCCCCGAAATTATTGCAACCCAGCAGAGCCATGAGGTGATCATACTCACTGCCTCCTGAACCTCAAAAATAATAACACCTCCCCGAAAATAAGGCCAATTATGCTTATTTCAGGGATCAAAAGAAAATAGGACCCTGTCTTTTTTTTCGGGGAAACACGGTAGACTTCTCTTAGCTTATTCTGTTTTTTTTTAAAAAAGCAGATGATAGGGACAATGCATAAAAGTTAGTTGATAATTATTCCAAATTTTCTTTTCCACCTCCACTCTCTTGCAGTGACACTTTCGACCTCGGCACTGCAGTCTGCCTGTTTCGGATGAGACATGGGCTGGACGTGTCACGGGTGATCAAAGCCCAAGGTGAGTGAATCCAAAAAATGAGTTTGGAATCAACAACCTACCTTACTTTAGTTGGGGGGGGATGGGGGAACCAGGTTTCTATTGCAAAAGGGGATCACGTGATCCTGGGACACTGTGACCGTCAATAAAATATGAATTGGTTGCCAAGCATTTTAATTTGGATCATGCAACCCTGGAGATGCTGCAATGTTTGTAAGGGTGAAAAACGGCCGTAAGTCCATTGTAGCGTCGGACGGTCATTAAATGAACTGTTATAAGTCGAGGACTGCCTGTACACATTTTGGAACAGCATTTAATGTTGCTGTTTATATTTTAATTTCTCCCTGCTACCTGTGCGACAGAATTAGGTGGAAGGCAGGATAATACATAGCTTATTGGTTGATTTATTTCTAAATAAATCAATAATAAAGGAGGGGAGGAAGATTGTAAAGTAATAAAGGCAGAATAAAAACTTAATAAATAAATAAACACAGCTTTGATTAATTGTTATTTTTCCTCTCGTTTCCTGGGACAGTGAACCTGGGTTTTGAAGATACAGAAGCTGCCTTGGGGAAGGAAAAGCAGAAACGTAAGTTGGTCTATAATAAGAAATGGGATCTGTTAGGATTAGCCTATTTTCAGACCGTTCAAACTTCATATATATATATATATATAAAAAAAGAGGACTGGAAGCTTGAATGTGCTATGGGAATTTTTTAAAATCTTAATCTAACGTTTTCCCACAAATGGTAGGGTCTGCTTTCTTCAGGTCAACCAAGTGTTGATCCTTTGGTTGCAACAAGAATTGGCTAGCGGATTTATTGTTTGATATCGTGAGCTACTTGTGACTGGCTTGAAGTCACCCAGCTATCCTGCATGCCTAAGGCAGGACTAGAACTCACCGTGTCCTGGTTTCGAGCCTGGTGCTTTAATACTAAGCCCCAGGTATCACTTAATCAGGGGTGGGCTTCAAAAAGTTTAACAAGGGGTTCTCTGCCCGGTTGTTAGGTGGGCGTGGACATGGTGGGTGTGGCCTAGTTGGCCTGCACCATGGCGCCAGTGGGTGCTTTTGCCTTCCCCGGGTTCCAGAGGCTTTCATTGAGCCTCCGGGAGGGCAAAAACGGTCTCCCCAGGCTCTGAAGGCCGTCTGGAGGCTGGAAACAGGCCCCTGAACTTCCGGTTGGCACATTTTTCACCCTCCCTGAGTCTCCGCATGTACCCTGCACTTACCTGCATCAAAAATGGCCTGCGTGGGGACTCCTGGGAGGGGCGGGGTGGGGGAGCCGGTAGTGGGATTTGGGGGTTCTCCAAACTGCACAGAATCTTAGCTACAGAGGTTCTCCCGAACCCCTGCAAACCCCCAACAGCCCACTTCTGCTAATGCTGGGAAAACTTTGGAGTTTGGAGAGAATTGGATGAAAGATATATTCCGTAGCTGCTCCTAAAGCCGGTTTGGTCTAGCCGTTAAGGCACTGAGCCATGTGGAACATCTCTTTATCTTTATATTTCACTATAGGTGGCATGTATAAAGTTGGTGCCGATGCTGCATTGGAGACCGTGTTCCAGAGGAATCAGAAGAAGAAAAATATCGATATCTATTGGTTGTTCGATGATGGCGGTACGTGAATTTCCCTGGAAATAATAATTCTTGTTTTTAATTGCTATTGTTTGTGGCCAAAAAAGCAGTATCTAACAGCCTACAAATACAATTGGTGCCATGATACTGTGATAAAATGGCGACCTTCTTTTTTCCTTGCAAAACTGGAAGGACACATTTGAAGCAGGTGTGTGACTATGAATAGGGCAAAATTCAGATACAGATGGGAAAGCCATAAAGGGAGGTTTTTTTTCATGGCTCTTTATGGCTTTTATTACATAAATTATTAACAGCAATAGATATATAGCATATGCAATATTTAACTATAATTTCATAAATGATAGATAATGTGCCATCAAGTTGGTGTTAAGCCAGCTATCACAGATAGATCTTCCACAGATAAATGAATGAAAGAGGTAATTCTTGACTTATCACCACAATTGACCTCAGAATTTATGTTACTAAGCGAGACATTTCTTAAGTGCATTTTGCCCCATTTAACAACCTTGCTTGCCACAGCTAAGTGAATCACTGGAGTTGTTAAGGGAATTTGGCTTCCCCCATTGACTTTGCTCATCAGAAGGTCTCAAAAGCTGATTACATGATCCCTTCAATCACTGCAATCGTCGTAAATTTGAACCAGCTGAAAAGCATCAAAATTTTGATCACGTGACCATGGGGGATGTAGCAATGGTCGTAAGTGTGAAAAATGGTCATAAGTCACTTTTTTCACTATTGTTGTAACTTTGAATGGTCACTAAATGAACGGTTGTAAGTCAAGGACTACCTGTATACAGATATGTGTGTCTGCATCTATATCTCTGTGTGTCTAGCTTCGCGCACCTGCAGATATTATGTAATTAAAATTAAATGTATGCTCCCACATATGTATATATATGTATGTATGTATGTGTATATATGTGTGTGTGTGTGTGTGTGTGTGTGTATGTGTGTATACAAGTAGTCCTTAACTTCTGCCCAAATTGAGCCCAAAAATTATGTTGCTAAGTGAGAAATTTGTTCAGTGAGTTTTGGCCCATTTTACGACTTTTCTCACCGCATTTGATAAGGGAATCACTTCAGTTCTTAAATTAGTAAGTGAACCTGGTTTCCCCATTGACTTTACTTGTCAGAAGATCAAAGTCACAAAGGGGGATCACATAACTCCGGGACGCTGCAACTGTCATAAATGTGGGTCAGTTGTCAAGCATCTGAACGTAAATCACCTGACCTGTAACAGTCATAAGTGTGAAAAATGACATAAATCTCTTCTTTCAGTGCCATTGTAACTTTGAATTGTTGCTAAATGAACTATTGTGCATCAAGGAATTTGTGTGTGTATGTATGTATGTATGTATGTATGTGTGTGTGTTTGTGTGTATACATCAGTGGTGGGTTTCAAAATTTTTTAGAACCTCTTCTGTAGGTGTGGCCTGCTTTGTGGGGGTGGCTTGCTGGCCATGTGACTGGGTGGGCATGGCCAACTTCTAAAATGTGGTGAAACTCACTTAACAACGCTCTTGCTTTGCAACCAAAATGTTGGCTCAGAAACTCTGGCATTTGAAGCACTCAAGTCTTCAAGCTGTCAGGTTACAAGACCCTTGCACCCCTAACCCTTTAGAAAAAAAAAACCCAGGGGTGTTCAAACTTGACAGCTTTAAGACTTGTGAACTTCAACTCCCAGAATTCCTTCTCCAGTCATGTTGGCTCAGAAACTCTGGCATTGAAGTCTGCAAGTCTTAAAGCTGTCAGGTTACAAGACCCCTAACCCTTTAGAAAAAAAAACCCAGGGGTGTTCAAATTTGACAGCTTTAAGATTTGTGGACTTCAACCCCCAGAATTCCTCCTCTCGCTCTTCATCTTGATGATGTACGGACGGCGCCGGGTGGTGGTGGAAGGAGCTGGAACCGGTTCTAAATGGCACTGTAGATTTGTGGAATCTCTTCTATAGAAGAGGTTAGAACTGGCAGGAACCCACCCTGGTATACATACATATATACATACATACTGGACATAAACACAATCATTATTTTATATAACATGTTTATTATATACAGATATATATCATGAATGATATATCTGGGATCTGTTTCTTAACAATTGTGAGAAATTGGAAATAATCTTTTCCTTCCATCTCGTCATTGGTTCTCATGGGCAAACCCTCCATCGATGTAAAAAGGTTATTTTCGGGTGTAATGGAATGTGTGAATGGCCTTGAGGGATGAGGGATAGCAGGAAACTAAAATTAGACAACAGGTGTAGGTGCCCCAAAGAAAGTCACAAGAAGAAACTTAGAAGCACCCCTTCCTAATTAGCCAGATGGTTAAACCAATGGTAGGAAATTTGTACCTTCAAATTTGTAAGATTCTAGCAGCAGAGTCTTACAATAAAGCAGAATTACCTAATCTAGCCACATTTCATATCTGGTTTAGCAATGGAAGGCTGACACCAGATGGTAACGGGGCCTGTTTGCCCTATTGAATTGGAACTTCAACTGGATGGGAGAGATGCCTTCCCAGCAGTGGTGGGATTTGGTCGATTCACCCCGGTTTAAGCGAACCGGTTGTTAAATTATCCCTGCCCCACTCTCAAAGTAGATCCTGGGCGCTGCGCTGCAATGGAGAAGCGGGCAATGGAGTGGTTGGTACGAGGGAAAGAGAAGGCCTCTTTCCTTCTTCCATTGTGCCAGCCACCCCAATTCTGATTTCTCCATTGCAGCGCAGCACTCAAGATCCACTTTGATAGCTGGGGGAGCGGGGGAGATTTAACAACCAGCCCAGGGTCAGGTTGGCTGTCATGGGAGGTTTGTCCCATATGTGCGGCGAAACCAGAAGTTGGGGATGGGCCACACTTCCCACGACAGCCAACCTGAGCGAATCGGTTGTTAAATTATTTGATTCTCACCACTGCTTCCCAGTGCAGCTAAGGCTCTGCTTTCAAGACAGGATGTTATTTTTGGCAGTGTGGTTGTGCCACCATGTTATGCAGCTGGTCTCTGGACTTTTTTTTCCCCCTCCTTGCTCCGCAGGGCTGACCCTCCTCATCCCCTATCTTCTGACTCGCCGGAAACGTTGGAGCCAGTGCAAAGTCCGAGTCTTCATCAGTGGGCAGATCTCTAATGCCGAGGAACACAGAGAAGAGTAAGGGAGAAAGGGCAGGGATGTTGGGGAGATTAAAATCCAAAGCTAAGCAGTTCCAGGAAAGGGCTGGTGATGTTTCCAGCTAACCAGAGTTTGCTCAGGGAGATCGTAAATGCAAGAGAGACACTCTGTTCTGAAAGTTACACTTTGTCTTTAGATTGCCCTCAAAGTTTGCGGTGAAGTGTTGACATTGCTTTGAAAAACTTGTCCTATTCTCTTTGTTTATGGCCTCTTCATCATGGATGTGCCAGGTAGAGCCTGTATTTTATTGATCGATTGATTTGATTTAATTTGATTTCTGTAGCCGCCCAACTTTGGGCAGCTCACAATTCAATAACGTATTTATTACAATTAAAATCTTAAAGACATTTAAGCCATGGTGGCGCAGAATTAGAATGCAATACTGCAAGCTAATTCTGCTGACTGCTCACTGCAAGCAGTTCAGCAGTTCAGTTCCCACTGGCTCAAGGTTGACTCAGCCTTCCACCCTTCCGGGGTCGGTAAATTGGGAACGCAGACTGTTGGGGGCAATATGCTGACTCTGTGAACCACTTCGAGAAGGCTGTAAAAGCACTGTGAAGAGGTATATAAATCTAAGCGCTATTGCTAAGTGCTATTTTATTATATAGAGTAGGTAGATAGATAGATAGATAGATAGATAGATAGATAGATAGATAGATAGATAGATAGATAGATAGACAGACAGACAGACAGACAGACAGACAGACAGACAGACAGACAGACTCTAGAAAGGGTGCAGAGAAGAGCAACAAAAATAATTAGGGAACTGAAGGCTAAAACATATAAAGAACAGTTGCTGGAATTGGGTATGTCTAGTTTAATGAAATGAAGGATTAAGGGTGACATGATAACAGTATTCCAATATCTCAGAGGTTGCCACGAAGAAGAGGGAGTCAAGCATATTCTCCAAAGCATCTGAGGGTAGGACAAGAAGCAATGGGTGGAAATTAATCAAGGAGAGGAGCAACCTAGAACTAAGAAGAAATTCCATGACACTTAGAACAATTAATCAGTGGAACAACTTGC
Organism: Thamnophis elegans; assembly: GCF_009769535.1. NCBI lineage: Eukaryota > Metazoa > Chordata > Lepidosauria > Squamata > Natricidae > Thamnophis > Thamnophis elegans. The sequence continues at coordinate 126,425,023 of NC_045558.1, read as the reverse complement.
CTCCAGAAGTTGTGAATGCCCCAACCCTGGAAGTTTTTGGTTTTTTTTAAAGAAAAGATTGGACAGTCATTTGTCTGAAATGGTATATGGTTTCCTGCCTGAGCGGTGGGTTTGGACTAGAAGACCTCCAAGGTCCCTTCAAAAAAAAACACACACACAAACACACAATGAAGAATGCTCTTCCTGCATCAATTCAGAAAGCTCAGACTGCCCAAAACCTGCTGCTACAGCTCTACAGAGGAATTATTGAGTCTGCTGTTTGTACTTTTGTATATACACTGAGAGCTTATGCAACAGAGACGAATTCCTTTTCTATTCTATTCTACTCTACTCTACCCTGTCCTGTCCTGTCCCATTCCATCCCATTCCATCCCATTCCAAAACAATAAAAACCATTAAAACACCAAAGAACTACAAAAGGTCTCACTTGAGTAGATATCAAAGCAAAGCATCTGGTGTGTCAACAATATAATCATGAAATTAAAAGATTTTTCTTGCTAATAACTCTTTCTGTTCTACAGGATCCGGTCTCTGTTGGACAAATTCCGCCTCGGCTTCAGTGAGGTTGTGGTGCTGCCTGAAATTATATGGAAACCTGAGGAGAACATGTAAATACCCAGTGATTTGTCCTAATTATTGTCCCTGAGCCTTGGTTTCCTAATCCAGCTCCCTCTTCTCAAACCAATACAGATAATCCTCAACATTACAGCCACAATTGTGACCCAAATTTCTGTCGCTAAGCAAGACAACTGAGTTTTGCCCCATTTTATGACAGCTGCCGCCAGTTGTTAATTGGATCACTGCAGTTGTTAAGCCAGTAACACGGTTGTTAAGTGAATTGGGATTCCCCACTGACTTTTTTTGTCAGAAAGACTCAAAAGGAGATGATGTGGGACTGGGACACCGTCATAAATGTGAACCATGCCTGGATCTTGATCACATGACTGTTAACAGTCTTGTGAAAACGATAGTAAGCCACTTTTTGAGTGCTGCTGTAACTTTGAACGGTCACTAAATGAATGGTCGTAAGTCCAGGACTGCATGCAAAAGAAAAAGAAAAGAAAAAGTGTAAAAAAAAATGTTTGAAAAGTAGTAACCTCTTCACAATCCTCTTCTTTCGAAAAGGGTGCAGCTGGGCATGTTTTTTTTAAGACAATGAGAGTTAATCCTCGACTTACAACCATTCATTTAGTTGACTGTTCAAAGTTATGGCACAGGGAAAAGTATCTTGTGATTGTTTTTCACTTAACGACCGTTGCGTGACGACCTCTCACTTACGACTCCCCAGGGTTTCATGATCGAAATTTGGCTGCTTGGCAACTGGTATGTATTTACGGTGGTTGCAGCGCCCTGGATCATGTGATCACCTTTTTTTTTTACGGCATTCTGAGAAGCGAAAGCCATGGGAAAGCAATATTCACTTCACAACCCTGTTAACAGCAGCTGCCTGTTTCATTTGACAATGAAACAGGCTGAGGTGGCGCAGTGGGTAGAGTGCAGTACTGCAGGCCACTTCAGCTGACTGCTAGTTCAGCAGTTCAGCGGTTCAAATCTCACCGGCTCAGGGTTGACTCAGCCTTCCATCCTTCTGAGGTGGGTAAAATGAGGACCCAGACTGTGGGGGCGATAGGCTGACTCTGAAAACCGCTTAGAGAGGGCTGAAAGCCCTATGGAGCGGTATATAAGTCTAACTGCTATTGCTATTGCTAACTGAAGCAAGAAAGGTGATAAAATAGCAATAGCGGTAGCACTTAGACTTATATACCGCTTCATTGTGCTTCACAGCCCTCTCTAAGCAGTTTACAGAGCCTATTGCCCCCCAACAATCTGGGTCCTCATTTTACCCACCTTGGAAGGCTGGAAGGCTGAGTCAACCTTCAGCCTGGTGAGATTCCATCTGCCAAACTGCTGGCAGCCGGTGATCACCAGAAGCAGCCTGCAGTACTGCACTCTAACCACTGCACCACCGCAGCCCAAAATGGGGCAAAACCCACTTAACAACCATCTTGTTTAGCAATGAAAAGTTTGGGATCAATTGTAGTCGCAACCCCAGGACTAACTTTATCGTTTCTTGAGGGATGTGTGATGTTTGTCCTTTGCTATCTGATGCCCGTGTTCCCTAAACAGTGATGCTCCTGTCCATTCAAATTTTCCCTTCCTCGCTTTTCATACAACTTCTCTTTTTGTTTTCCTCTTCTCCATGACAGTTACAAGGAATTTGAGGATCTTATAGCTCCATATCGGCTGAACGAGGGCCAAAAAGATGCTGAAACCATAGAAACAATGAAGAAGGAGATGCCATGGAAAATCACCAGTGAAGACCTGAGAATCTACAAGAAAAAGGTGAGGTGTCCAGGCTGGTTTTTCTTGAGGTCAAAGAAACGGTTCCACCACAAAACTGTGGTCGACTAAAGCACGCTCGACGAAACCGCGTACCTGACGTCATCACAGCGCGATGAAAAAAGCACGCTGTGAGCGCTAAAGCTAAAATTAACCCCTAAACCTAAACCTAACCCCCCGAAACCTAACCCTAACCCTAAACCTAACCCTTAACCTAACCCTAACCCTAAACCTAACCCTTAACCTAACACTAAACCTAACGCTAACCCTTAACCTAACCCTAAACCTAACCCTAACGCTTAACCTAACCCTAAACCTAACCCTTAACCTAACCCTAAACCTAACCCTTACCTTAACGTGAATCGGCTTGCTTTGAAAGCGCTTTTTAAAGCGCCCTTTTTTCTCCACGGTCGCTGTTGTCGCGCTGCTGCTGATGTCAGCGACGCAATTTAATCGGGCACGCTTTAGTGGACCGCGGTTTTGTCGTGCCACGAAAGAAACAAGAGAAGAGAATGTTTGAATGAATACTTTAAAGGGATTAAAAGGGTTGGGAAAGGGAAGAAAAAGAAGTCCTCACTAAAAACTTATTTTTTTCCCCCTCCTCCACGATGTCATCCGTCTAGTCTGAACAGCACTTGCGCCTTCACGAGGTTCTACAAGATCACTCCCGCAATGCAGCCCTCATCGTCATGTGAGTTGCGTCCCCTTTCTCAGAATGGCCAGCACCCCTAATGGTTGTAGCGTTCTTACCTGGGGCAACGATGCAGCCCCTTCCTTTAGGAATTAAGTTTGTGGTAATGGATGGGTCACAAAACAGCAGTTTTGAAAGATTTGCCTTGTTAATCCCTATTCATTTGACAAATAATGTGGTGTGATTTGAGTGCCAGCGTGGTTTAGTGTTAAGGATACTGGACTAAGAGCAAAGAGATTTATGCTCTATCTTCAGACCCACAAGCGTCCTGAGGGGCTTTCGGTCAGTTCCTAACTTTCATCCTACCTTACAAGGTTGTGGTGGGGGAAAAGTTGAGGAAGGAGTACAAGTTGCATTAGCATAAGCTCCTGAAGTAAAGGCAAGAGACATGTGTATACGTTTGGCCACAAAACCTCCTGCATTCCAGTTTTACACACAAGAATATTGGGTGGAAAATCCAAGACTCAGAAAATTCAGCTTTCTGAGGATATACATTTAATCCCTGTGGCCACCCTCCATAAGCTTGGGAACAGGAAATCTCCAGAGCTTATTGTGTGTCATTAACAGTTCCAAAGTACAGTGTTTCAGGTCTTAGTGTCCTATCCTTTTTTTGTGTGTGTGTTGCTAGACAATTAAAAACTCTTTAGGCAGGGAAAAATAAACTACATGCCTGGCTATGAAAACAGACCTGATTCACCTTTTAAAAAATATTTTTTATCCCGCCTTTATTATTTCTATAAATAATAAATAATAGAAGGCAGCAAACATACACTTTCCTTCTATTTTCTTCACAACAATCCTGTGAGGAGGTTGGCAGAGAGAGAGAGAGAGAGAAAGAGAGGGGGGAGGGAAGGGGGGAGAGACAGACAGACAGAGACAGACAGACAGACAGACAGACAGACAGACAGAGAGAAGAGAGACAGAGAGACTGACTGGCCCTGGCTTTCTAGCCTGGTACCTTAACCACTAGACCAATTTATTTTAATTTTAATTTGAAAAGTTGTATACCTATTAAACAATTCCCTCTGGGCATATACTCTCACCTGCTAGAAAAATAATCACCGCTTCCCCCTCAAAAAAAGTGACAGCAGGTTTTGGGGAAAATAAGCAAAATATTTAATTTTTAATTCTTTGCATCTCGCCTTCATTATTTTTACAAATAATTAAAGGCAGTTAATATATCCAACACATCTTCTTCCTCCTATTTTCCTCATAACAACATAAGATTGTAAAACAGGTTGTAAACAGTAAGCAGTCCAAGATGAAACTATTATTAATAACCAGCCCACTCAAGAGTTTATTAAAGACTATTTGAGGCTAAGATGAGGCAATCAAATTACCACGTGGCATTCAGTAGTTACAATGAAAATAGCCTACAGGCCACCCCAAAAGTTCTCCTTGACTGGTTTCCCACCAAATGAAAAAGGCTATTGATTTAAAGAGATTAATGATCTTCAGGTTAATAAATTTTCAGCAATTAATGGTCTGAATTAGTGGCTTTTCCTCTGAGCGGGGATAAAGTATTGCCACGTATTGTGTTGTTGTGTAATGATCCAACGATGAGCCATACAAATGTGGATACTTAAAAGATGCTGTGTCCAACCTTAGAACATGAAAGGATCCTTTCTAAGTTACCATTTTTGTTGCGAGATTATTGCTTGCTTGCTAAAAACTTTTTTAGAACAAATGGCCTTATATCACAGCTTGTTCAAACAATGGTATAATGCAGGAGGTCAAGTTAATCAGGTAATGGCAGAAATTGTCTGCTCTGTTTTCTTCAGGAAGTCATATCTACTTACACAATGCCCATCCTAGTTGTAACATACACATAGATTTTATAATGTGGGCCTCTCAGTTCCTTACTAGCAGATCCCTAACTTCTCTACTTTCCCTTAATTCTCCAGAAGCCTTCCGGTGGTGCGTAAAGGAGCCTGTCCCAGCTCCCTCTACATGGCCTGGCTTGAGACAGTCTCCAAGGACTTACCCCCACCAATTGTCTTCATCCGAGGCAATCAAGAGGATGCACTCACCTTCTACTGTCAATAGGGGGTAGCAGGATCCCAAAGAAGACTTGCGCAAATAGGCTATAAGGGGCTATCTATTATGCCAGCCTAATTACAAGGGGGAACGGGGGCAGAAGACTCCAAAGTCTGACAGTCCCCCCCCCCCCCCGCCATGGAAAGCAGATGGGCATTGTCACTGAGTGTGTCAGCATCACCACGAGGCCGGGACCATCCATGCACAACAAAGGGATTTTGCTGAGGATTTTTTAATAAAAAAAATCCCTGCTTGTTGTTGAGTTTGAACGCAAAGGACCGATTCTGGATGTGTTGTGTCTCCATGCTCTGTAAATAGTGATACTTTTTTGAATATTGTTATTTAATAACCCTGGTGTGTCTCCTACTTTGTTCTTCTTGGCGTCGTACTTCCGCTGATGGGGTTCCTTTTCTAGAAAAGCTCTACTTTAGGGTGCAACTCTCGAGTGACAAATACAAGGCCTTTAAGATAGGGAGGGCTTTACCCACCCAAAACCCAGCCAAGGAAAAGCAGAACCAAGCTTGCAAATCACACAAACACAAACAAGCAGATATAGGTTTAATGGCCAAGAACCTGGTAGGTATAATATATTGCATTAATATAATCATAGCCCCGCCCCTGGCACCTTAGACAGCATCCGGCAGCTTGAGGTGCTTCTTCCGGACCCCTCCCCGATCCATGGTGCCTTCCCCGGTGCCTGTCAGCTGCTTTGACTGATTGGCAGCTGCTCCGGTCAACTATTGCACAATGGGACCAGGCAGCCATCGGGAATTGGCCCTGTGCACATCAGCCGTCTGAGAGCCTCCTGTCAGTGCCAATCAGCTGTGGAGAAACCAGACTGCAGGTCCGGAAGAGAAGGAGAAGGCAGCCGTCCAGTGCTTCCCTTTCTCCCCAGGTATGGCAAGCTGATGGGTTTGATAGGAGGGCAGTTATGGCCCCTTTACAACGTATGGCAGTGATGGGGAACTTTTTAGGCCCAGAGTGCCCAACGTGGAAGGCATGTGTGTGTGCATGCATGCACGCCCGCACCCGAGTACCAGAAACCCAATGGGCCAGCTGGCTGGTGCGCATGCGTGCCTCGGAAACCCTATGACCAGCTGGCACATCAGGGGTGGGTTCCTGCCTGTTCTAACCTCTTCTATAGAAGAGGTTCTGCAAATCTACAGTGCCATTTAGAACTGGTTCCAGCATCCTCCCCCCACCCATCCGGACATCATCAAGATGAAGAGCAAGAGGAGGAATTCTGGGAGCTGAAGTCTACAAGTCTTAAAGCTGTCAAGTTTGAACACCCCTGGGTTTTTTTCCTAAAGGGTTTGGGGTGCAAGGGTCTTGTAACTTGACAGCTTTAAGACTTTTATACTTCAATGCCAGAGTTCCTGAGCCAACATGACTGGAGGAGGAATTCTGGGAGTTGAAGTCCACAAGTCTTAAAGCTGTCAAGTTTGAACACCCCTGAGGTTTTTTTTCCTAAAGGGTTAGAGGTGCAAGGGTCTTGTAACTTGACAGCTTTAAGACTTGCGTGCTTCAAATGCCAGTTTCTGAGCCAACATTTTGGTTGCTAAGCAAGAGCGTTGTCAAGTGAGTTTCACCACATTTTACAAGTTGGCCACGCCCACCCAGTCACATGGCCGGCAAGCCACTCCCACAAAGCAGGCCAGACCTACAGAAGAGGTTCTAAAATATTTTGAAACCCACCACTGTGGGACATGTGCCTTGGGTTCGCCATCATGGACCCATGGACTTCAATTCCCAGCATTTCTAAGTGGGCCATGCTGGCTCAGGAATTCTGGGAGTTGAAGTCCACAGCTTGTAAAGGGTCATGGCTGCCCACATCTACTTTAAAGGCCAGCATGTAGCTCATTTGCAGATTCCCAAACAGGTCCAAGTTTCAGATCATTTTGAAGCTCTTTAGAGACAGAGCTTTTCAGCTGTTTTGGCATCCACTGCAACCCTTAAAATCGATTGAAATCATGCTAAAAAGGGACACCCACTTTGCCTCTTAACCCTTTGCTCCCCGGTGAACTAAAAGAAACCCAAATATTTCAGTGTCAGCAGTCAGTTGAGCCCATGACCCACACAATTATGGCTGAGATGGAAGGTTCTGTCCACACAGACGAGCAAAAAGAAGACAAGGTGGTTTTCGCAGGAAAAAAAAATTGAAATCAGTAGATTATGAAGACCCACAAGCAAAACTAGTGAATTGCCTCAGCTCCTGCATGTGCTGCGTTGCTCGAAAGGGCCCCTTTGTTTTTTTCTCAAAAGCCCACTTTTCATCCCTAAAGACCCAGCACAGACACCCTTTCTACAAAATCAAATCATTTATTTTAGGCCAAAAAGGCAAGTGTGTGTGTTTAAATGCATATCTACTGAGCCTTCCAGCTGCATTCACTTCATGGCTTCCAAACTGGGGAAGATTTTTAGGCAAAGAGAAATCCTTAGTCTCGCCACGTTACCTCCACTTCATCTGTACGATACCTGGAAAGAATGAAACAGCACAACAAATGTTTGATGAGGGCATCCATTCCTCTGAGGATGGAATTTTACCTCAGAGTAAACACATATCAAATGTAGCTTTAACAGGTCTTTAAAAATTGAGGGGATGGGAAGTGGTACTAAGTGGCACCCATAATCAGGCTGTGAGGTAAAGGTAAAGGTTCCCTCACACATATGTGCTAGACATTACCAACACTAGGGGGCGTTGCTCATCTCCATTTCAAAGCCGAAGAGCCAGCGCTGTCTGAAGACATCTCCATGGTCATGTGGCTGGCATGACTTAAACGCCGAAGGCGCACGGAACGCTGTTACCTTCCCACCAAAGGTGGTTCCTATATTTTCTACTTGCATTTTTACATGCTTTCGAACTGCTAGGTTGGCAGAAGCTCACTCTGTTACGCGGCGCTAGGGATTTGAACCACTGAACTGCTGACCTTTCTGATTGACAAGCTCAGCGTCTTAGCCACTGAGCCACCACGTCGCTCAGATGGCTGTTAATTAAATGTTAAATGTAGGGAGCTGTTTGTTTAATTAGAGTCAGTGCATTTTCTGGTTATGTACAGATAGTTCTTGACTTGTAACAGTTCATTTAGTAACTGTTCAAAGTTATGGCACTGGAAAAAAAACAACAATTTTTCACACTTATGACCATTTCAGCATCCTATGGTTACATGATTTACATTCAGATATTTGACAGCTGGTTCATATTTATAACGGTTGCAAAGTCCCTGGGTCACGTGATCCTGTTTTGTGAGCTCTGACGAAGCAAAGTCAATGGGGAAACAGGATTCACTTAACAACCATGTTACTAATTCAACAATTGCAGTGATTCATTTAAGAGATGTGGCAAGAAAAGTTGGTAAAATGGGACAAAACTTGCTGAACAAATTTCTCAATAACATAAATTGTCAGTTCAATTGAGGCTGTAACTCAAGGACTATCTGTATTTAGAGGTGCACAATTGCAGGAAGTTTTAAAAAGGTGTAGTTATAAAGACCAAATAAAGCCACAGCTTCAAAGGTTTCTGATTTCACAAGGAACTAAATTAATTAAATGCCTCGGTACTTATGTGTTCCATTTCACCTTCACAATTCTTTCTACCCCCTGTATTGCAAACAAGGACAATCACCTTTGCGTAATCCACGAATCTTCAAGCGCTGTGATTTGGCCGGACTGAAACATTTCCCAACCAGCTTGTGCGATCATGGCACCATTGTCAATGCAAAACCTGGGTACAAAACAGTCATGAGAAATCAGAATTTTTTAAAAAAAGAGAGAGAGAGCCTTTCTGAGCTCAGGCTCACTTTTGGTCTCTTGCAACAGCTATAAACTCAAGGAAGTTCCACAACAACATGGTGTGATTCCACACTCCTGGGGAAGGTTACTGCAAAATCCTCATTCTCACCCCCCTCCTGAGGAAAGATTCTGCAAAATCTCCATTCCCTCCCGACTCCAGGGGAAGGTTACTGCAAAATCCCCATTCTCACCTGCCTCCTGAGGAAAGATACTGCAAAATCCCCATTCCCTCCCGACTCCAGGGGAAGGTTACTGCAAAATCCCCATTCTCACTCCCCTCCTGGGGAAAGATACTACAAAATCCCCATTCCCTCCCAACTCCAGGGGAAGGTCACTGCAAAATCCCCATTCTCACCCCCCTTCCTGAGAAAAGATACTGCAAAATCCCCATTCCCTCCCGACTCCAGGGGAAGGTTACTGCAAAATCCCCATTCTCACCCCCCTCCTGAGGAAAGATACTGCAAAATCTCCATTCCCTCCCAACTCCAGGGGAAGGTTACTGCAAAATCCCCATTCTCACCCGCCTCCTGAGGAAAGATACTGCAAAATCTCCATTGCCTCCCGACTCCAGGGGAAGGTTACTGCAAAATCCCCATTCTCACCCCCCCTCCTGAGGAAAGATACTGCAAAATCTCCATTCCCTCCCGACTCCAGGGGAAGGTTACTGCAAAATCCCCATTCTCACCCGCCTCCTGAGGAAAGATACTGCAAAATCCCCATTCCCTCCCGACTCCAGGGGAAGGTTACTGCAAAATCCCCATTCTCACCCCCCTCCTGGGGAAAGATACTACAAAATCCCCATTCCCTCCCGACTCCAGGGGAAGGTCACTGTAAAATCCCCATTCTCACCCCCTTCCTGAGGAAAGATACTGCAAAATCCCCATTCTTACCCCACTCCTGAGGAAAGATACTGCAAAATCCCCATTCCCTCCCGACTCCAGGGAAAGGATACTGCAAAATCTCAATTCCCTCCCCATCCTACTAACTGCTTTCCAGGTCTATTCTCCTGTGCAGGGCAACAAAAGAAGACCCAGCCGATCAGCTGGGAGGCAGCAATAGACTGACCATGCCGATTAGCTGGGAAGAGGGGAGGCAGCAAATAGATTGGGTGCCCCAACCTTACAGGTTAGACCTCCTGGGAGCAAAAATGGGCTTGGGTGTGTATGCCACACACCTCATGCCCTGTTTTGGGCCTGGTGGGCCTCCCTGCAGCCCCCTCAGACCAAAAATAGCCCAGGGGGGGCACACCGTACACACACACACACCACACCGAATTTTGGGTCTAGTGGGCCTCCTTGCAACCCAAGGGAGCAAAAATGGGGCACGGGGGGGGGAGGCGCACCAAACACACCCTTTACCTGTTTTGGGCCTAGTGGGCCTCCCTGCACTTACCTGGGAGCCAAGCTAGGGACTACTGGAAGGGGAGGGGTGAGTGAGGGCAGCCAGAAGTGATATTTGCCGGTTCTCCAAACTACTCAAAGTTTCCTGCTACCGGTTCTCCAGAACCGGTCCGAACCGATTGAATACCACCTTTGCTGCTATCATGTCACACCTATTCCTTTTCGCCAGACTAGCCATACCCAATTCCTTCAACCGTTCTTTGTATGTTTTAGGCTCCATTCCCCTAATCATCTTTGTTGCCCTTCTCTCCACTCTTTCCAGAGTCTCAATATCTTGTTTATAATAGGGTGGCCAAAACTGAAGGCAGTATTCTAAGTGTGGTCTTATAGAGTTTTGTCTAGATGCGTTTGCTGCTAATAAACACCATTAAGGCTCTAAAGCAAATAGTGATACCCAGCCTCTAACTAGGGACGTGAAAACTCGTGGCCAGCTCGTAGTCAGATGCATCACGTGCAGGCCACACCCACCCCAGCTTCCCGAAGGGAAAAACCATCATGATATGTCACATGAGTGCAACAAGTTTGACTCCCGTGCTCTAACAGATGCCTGAAAGCTAAGCCTAGGAGGATCTTTGGAAGAAGATGGAGGGGGAGGGGTTCTTACCTTTCATCAGTTGCAAAGAGTTTAGCGCCTCTCTCTTTGCACATGATGCCCATCATCTCTTGAAGTCGCTCGTTACCTGCAAAGAAAGGATCAGTCTCTCTGGGGGAAAAAAACAATTGAAAGGCAACAAGCACCGCATCTAATAGACCAATGTTTCTCCATCTTGACTATTTTAATATCTGTTGCTTCATGTTCTTCAGAGGTTGTGGGAGTTTCATCACTGTAAGCTTAAAAGAAGAGACTGAGTGCCGTCTTGTCAGAAACGGTGTAGGGTCTCCTTCTTGGGCAGGGGGTTGGACTAGATGACCTACAAGGTCCCTTCCAACTCTGTTATTCTATTCTGTCCTGACTTTGGAGATTAGGTACATCTTTGTGGCAGGCCTTCAAATATTGGAACTCTGCTATGATGTCACCCCTAGTCCTTCTTTTCATTAGACTAGACATACCCAATTTCTGCAACCGTCCTTCATAAGTTTTCTCCATCTTGACTGCTTTTCCATTTTGACTATTTTAATCTGGTGGACACTGCAACTGTCATAGATATGGTCCAGTTGCCAAGCATCCAAATTTTGATCACATGACCATGTGGCAATGGCTATGTGAAAAACGGTCATAAGTCATTTTTTTTCCAGTTTACTACTAATGGTCCTTAAACAAATGTTTATAAACTGAGGACTCTGTATTTCTCAACTTCCCCATCTAGTCTCCAGGGACATTAGTTCACCCCAACATCCATCCAAATCACCTACAGCCAACGCCGCCCACAATTAAGGCCTCGCTGGAACTGGTGTGCGCCATGGCTCGTTCAGTGATTTCTACCAGCATTGCAAAGAGGGTCTCCTGGTGAAGAAGGAGAAATTATGGGATCAGTTCAGAAGCTTTTTGTTTAGTTTTCAACTATGGATGCCCATCCTCCTTTATCTATGCATGCAATATAAATAGATAGATAGATTTACACTCTGAGGTAAAAAGTACTTTTCTGAGGGAAAGAAGTACTTTTCTGAGGTAAATTCTGAGGTAAAGAAGTACTTTTCTGAGGTAAATTCTGAGGTAAAGAAGTGCATTTCTAGAATAGTAGATCTTTTCTAGAAACGTATGGGCCCCTTCCTCCTATCCTGGGGCCCAATCTGTCAGCCCTATAAGGAAACAAATGCCTTGTAGACTAGTACAACTTTCAGTGTAACAGCTAATAACAGAATGACTCTTTTCACCTTATTTTGTATGAAATAAGGAAGGGCTTGTCTGAACTGTTTTCTCAAGTTACTTTCTTAGCCCTGGCTCAATCCCCTCTTATCCAATCATTGCCTTGGTGTTGGCTTTTCCTTCTGTCCTTCTATCCTCCCTCTAACATGGTCCTGGGGTTAGAACAGCAACCAGGATTGCTGTCACTGTGCGATATAGTGCATGGATGCTGGCTGGGGAATTCTGGGAGTTGAAGTCCACAAGTCTAAAAAGTTGCCAAAGTTGGCGACTTCTGCTCCACAAAATCTTTGATCCAGATCTGAATTACCTGTAGAGAGAAGCAGAGGTCCTCTGGAGTGCATTCTCCTGCAGACAGCATTCTGTGAGCCACATCCTGCAAGAGAACAGCATGAATCCTTGGAATCTATTTCAGATAGTCCTCATTTAGCAACCACGATTAGCCCAAAGGTGTTTTTTCAAGAGGCAACTAGACTTTCTGAGGTTTTTTTTTGAAGATATTTCACTTCTCATCCAAGAAGCTTCTTCAGAGCTGAAGAAGCTTCTTGGATAGGAAGCAAAATGTCTTCAAAGAAAAACCAAAAGCACCTTTGGGACAACCATGACCTGGATGATTGAGAATCTCCAAAGACATTCAACCACGATTACGACCAGCAACTTGGCTATTAAGTGGACACTAGGTGAAACTGCAGCTGAAATAATCTTATTTCAACTTTCCTAATGTATTAAGAAAATTAATAAATTTTGCATACTTTAGATAACTTTTTTTACTATTAATTCTTATGTCTATTCTCTAACCATTGGTTAAAAATTTTTTTCCCAGATTGTATAATAATCGGTTTGTTCTTTCTCTTTGATAGCCAAATCAATCTGTTCATTTCTGCACATTCTAATATATTCCTAATCTCATTCTCTGTATCCGAGGTGGCACAGTGGTTAAATGCAGCACTGCAGGCTACTTCAGCTGACTGCAGTTCTGCAGTTCGGCTGTTCAAATCTCACCGGCTCAGAGTTGACTCAGCCTTCCATCCTTCCGAGGTGGGTGAAATGAGGACCCAGACTTTGGGGGCGATATGCTGACTCTGTAAACCGCTTAGAGAGGGCTGAAAGCCCTATGAAGCGGTATATAAGTCTAACTGCTATTGCTATCCAGCTGCTGCTTTGTGGGATTTCAATCCTACGTACCTCTATGTGGGACAGAATCCCAGAGAAGGACACGTCCATGCCTTTCACGGTATAGGGGAGCTCAACTAACTTTTGACCCCTGTAGAGGAAAAAAACGAAGCATTGACTCTCCTGTATGGAGCTATAATCTAAGATACGGTGTCTGCAGAGCATTATTTCTCAATCTTAGCAAACTTTAAGCTGTGTGGACTTCAACTCCCAGAATTCCCCAGGCACCATGAACTCCACAGAACTTAAAAGTTACTAAGGATGAGAAACACAGACCTGGAGAATCAAAATAATCCCCATGCTGCAACCCCCACCCCCAGAAACAGAGCAATGCGCCAAGCTTCTATATTTCAGAAGATGAGAGAAGGATCATCACCTACTCTTTAAATGCCATCAACCTACAGGTTTATCTTTGCATCATACAGCAGAACAAGGAACTGCAACCAATACCTTTTGCTTGACTTAGTAAAATACTGTATTTTTCGGAGCATGATGCACCTTTTTCCCTAAAAAAAAAAAAGGTTGAAAAGTTGGGTGGTTCTTAAGACTGAATGCAGCATTTTTGGCCTCCCAAAAACCCTGCTCCCTTCACAAAAACAGGAGGATTTGAGAGGCCTGCAAAGTGCTCCTGGGGGCTGGGGAGGGCAAAAGTGAGCAAAAAATGAGGTTTTTTTGCTCATTTCCCCCCCTCCTCCAGGAACACGCTACAAGCCTCCCAAAGCCTATGCATGCTGGGTTTTTTGCAAAAAACGGGCCCATTTACGCGAAAAACAGGTTGTTTTTTTGCTCGTTTTTGCCCCCCGGAGCACTTTGCAGGCCTCTCAAACTCTCTGCATGCCCCGTTTTTCACAAAAATGAGGCGTTCAGAGGGCCTGGGAGTCCTGCAGAGTGCAAAAACTTTAAAAAAAAATTTATCTCTTCAAAATTTTGATGTGTCTTATACTCCAGTACATCTTATAGTCCGAAAAATACAGTATATGATGATCATATATGGTTTCATCATTTGTTGATTCAGAAGAAGCCAGTGAAGGTAAACTTCTAGTCATGAACGAAGGCAAACTTCTTTCTATAAACTTCTACAAAATACAGTCACAAAACTGAATCTGGCTTACTTTGGCTCTGTCATGGGGGGGAAGTCACTGGAAAAAGCAATTATGTTAGGGAGAGTTAGCAGTAAAAGGAAATCAGGCCACTAAAGAACTTGGAAGCTGGAAACCATCAAAGCTGACACTGTCGAGAACATAAAGCAACTCAGAGAAGTAGTGGAAGGCTGGAAGATATGGAAAGAACTGGCCCGTAGAACCGCCAGGAGTCAGGTGCAATTAAATGAGCCAAGGTGGCGCAGTGGTTAAATGCAGCACTGCAGGCTACTGCTAGATCAGCAGGTCAGCGGTTCAAATCTCACCGGCTCAGGGTTGACTCAGCCTTCCATCCTTCCGAGGTGGGTAAAAATGAGGACCCAGATTGTTGGGGGCAATATGCTGACTCTCTGTAAACCGCTTAGAGAGGCCTGAAAGGCCTATGAAGCGGTATATAAGTCTACTGCTATTGCTATAAATGGATAACATCAACATAATCTACTAAATACACGCATGGGAAAGAGCTGGATCTTGCTAACTTTTTCCTATGACCGTCTGAGATCCTTCCTGAATGATTTTGTGTATTTGTCAAAATTATTTAACTTTGGTCCAAACTGAGGAGATGGAACTCACATCTGGTACCTCTTAAATACATTTAGCAGAGCAAAGTAAACTATTGTGTGGGGGATCTCTCCCCCCCCCCCCGTTATGGCTTACTTCTTGGCCATCTGTTCGATGTTGTAGCCAGGACTGGGATCATTTGAGATCTAAGACAAGAAGGAAATAAAAGAATCAGATTTCCCCATACTAATAATACTTGACAATCGTCAATAACCTGACTCAGCAATCATCAATAGGAAAGAGACGATGTCCATGGATCAGTGGTGGGTTTCAAAATTTTTTCGAACCTACTCTGTGGGTGTGGCCTCTTTTGTGGGAGTGGCTTGCCGGCCATGTGACCTGGTGGGAGTGGCTTGCCGGCCATGTCTTTTCTCTCTCTCTCTCTTTCCTTCCTTTTGTCTCTCTGTCCCTTTTTCCTTTTTTTCTTTCATCTCTCTCTCACTTTTTCTTTCTTTTTTCTTTATTTCTTTCTCTTTCTCTGTGAGTGTGTGTGTGTGTGTGTGTGTGTGTGTGTGTGTGTGTGGTGGGTTTCAAAAAAAATTGGAACCTCTTCTATAGGTGTGGCCTGCTTTCCGGGTCCACTGGTGGAACCTCTTCTAACCGGTTCGGTAGATTTGACGAACCGGTTTTACCGAACTGGTGTGAATTGACAGGAACCCACCTCTGCCGTGGATAATAGACATTGCAGTACCTAGAGACCAGTGGTGAAATTCAATAATTTTCCCTAACGATTCTGTCATGGCTTGGTGGGAGTCATTTGACTGGGTGGGTGTGGCCAACTTTAAAAAAAACTTTTTTTAGCAGATTTTTTATTATTATTTTTTCCCTTCTAGAACATATTACAGTCATCACATCAACATTGTTATGTCATCATACCTGTACATATATATAATATTTCACTTCTATATTTACACACCTTTACACACAGTTCTATATATATTTATATGTATTGTTTTTTGGCTTAATTAATTTTATTCTTGTTTTGCAGCCATTTATATCAATTGTTCCAAATTTCATAATATTCCGACTCTTCTTTATCTTTTAATTTCAGTGTTAATTTGTCCATCTCTGCACAATCCAAAGTTTTTTTTTATCACTAATTTGTCCAAGGGGGGTATTATTTTGTTTCCAGCATTGGACAAATGCTATTCTAGCTGTAATTAGCAAATGTCTTAATATGTACTTAATTTTCTTTGTATATTTCCCTTTGATTATTCCCAGTAGAAAGATTTCGGGTTTGTATTTTATCTATTCTCCAGAACAAAAAAACCAAAAACTTTTTAAAGCATTTAAAGTAAAGAAGAAGAAAAAAGGTTCCCAAGATCGCACAGCACAGCTGATCATCGGAACTTTTAAAAACTTTTTTAAAGTATTTTTTACTACCAGTTTGCAAACCGGTAGTATTTCACCTCTGCTGGAGGCAGAAGAAAAGAAGAGAAAAAAATTGAAGAAAATAATAAAAAATATAAGGATCTGTAGAAGTAGAATGACTGTACCAAAAGAAAGCAAAGATTATTTTAAATAAAAAAAAAACTATCTGTAATACTGTTTTGACTGACACCTTCTTGCACATGAAGTTACTCTCCCATGTATATTCAGAGACCAAACTGTGAATTATTAGAATAGCCCAACTTGTTGTCAGACTTTGGGTTCTAGCTCCTCTGATCAACATTTCTTGCTTGGAGATGTCCCAAAGGTGCTTTTTTCAGGAGGCAACTGGACTTTCTTATTTTTTTCTTTGAAGACGTTTAGCTTCTCATCCAAGAAGCTTCTTCAGGATAGTGGGGAATGGAAGGATTTATACTCCGTGCAGACAGCTGGTCATTTGCATCATTTTAGAGGGTCATTGAAGCACTTGGAGGTTTATCTGTGTCCTCAGGGTCACCTGAGTAATACAAATGGTTCTTTAGTCTACAATTTTTTCCCCCCTGAAAAATCCTTCCATTCCCCACTATCTTGCCAGAGCTGAAGAAGTTCCTTGGATGAGAAGCGAAACATTTCCCTAAAGGAGAAAACGAAGTCCAGGAGCCTTTTTGAAAAACACATTTTGAGACAACCATGACCTGGATGACTGAGAATTTCCATAGAGATGTATCAGGTTATGTTCCTCCAGTTTTTTTTTTAATGAGTTTTATTGAACACTTATAGGCCACCCTTTTCCCTGAGGGGACTCAGGGCGACTTACAATAATGAGGGAGGGGAGTGCAAGACAAGACATAAAAGAAAATGTGAATAAAAAAATAATTAACAATAAAAGCACAACATTCACTCAGCATTCGGGCGGGGAGAGAGTAAAGTCCTATCCCCAGGCCTGACGGGATAGCCAGATCTTGAGGGCCGTGCGGAAGGCCTAGACGGTGGTGAGGGTGCAGATCTCCACGGGGAGATTGTTCCATAGCGTCGGAGCTGCAACTGAGAAGGCTCTCCTCTGCGTAGTCGCCAGTCGGCACTGACTGGCGGATGGAATTCGGAGGAGGCCTACCCTGTGCGATCTGATGGGACGCAGGGAAGTAATTGGCAGAAGGCGGTCTCTCAAATAGCCAGATCCACTACCATGGAGCGCTTTGTGGATGGTAAGTAGGACCTTGAAGTGCACCCGGAGATCAACAGGTAGCCAGCGCAGCTCACGGAGGATCGGTGTTATGTGGGCAAACCGTGGTGCGCCCACGATCACTCGCGCGGCCGCATTCTGGACTAGCTGAAGTCGCCGGATGCTCTTCAAGGGCAGCCCCATGTAGAGCACATTGCAGTATTCCAGCCTAGAGATCACAAGGGCTCGAGTGACTGTTGTGAGGGCCTCCCGGTTCAGGTAGGGCTGCAACTGGCGCACCAGGCGAACCTGGGCAAATGCCCCCCTGGTCACAGCTGACAAGTGATGGTCGAAACTCAGCTGTGGGTCCAGGAGGACTCCCAAGTTGCGGACCCTGTCTGAGGGGTATAAATTTTGCCCCCCCAGCCTGATTGATGGAACATTAGCCAAATTGTTGGGAGGAAAACACAACAGCCATTCGGTCTTTTCCGGGTTGAGTACCAGTTTGTTAGCTCTCATCCAGTCTTTAACAGCCTCAAGGCCCCGGTTCATCACGTCCACCGCTTCATTGAGTTGGCACGGGGCGGACAGATACAACTGTGTATCGTCCGCGTATTGATGGTACTTTATCCCGTGCCTCCGAATGATCTCGCCCAGCGGTTTCATGTATATGTTGAATAGTAGGGGGGATAAGACCGAACCCTGCGGCACCCCATAAGTTAGGGGCCTCGGGGACGATCTCTGCCCCCCCACCAGCACCGATGCAGTTCCATCTGCAACGTCATGAAATAACCAGGGAGGAAACAGACTCTATAGTTCAGGGGTATCAAATGCTTAGATTTGGTGGGGCCACTCTGGAACAGCAAAGGACCAGCCCGTGGTGCCTCTGCCAGCAAAAACAGAGCTCAGGAGAGCCGCGCATGATGCCCCTTTTCACTGGCAGGACGCTGTCACAGTCGAAAACGGAGCCCAGGCTTCCCCACAAGCTCTGTTTTCACTGGTGGAGTGGTAGCAAAACAAACTAATAGCAAAAGTGGACACACACACACACAGAGAGAGTCTTCTCCCCCCCCCCCAGGCCACAAGGGGTGCCCCCGACACAAATGAGGTTGAACTGGCTTACCCAGCTTGGCCACACCCACCTGGACACATACTCCCCCCCCGCAAGGTCAAACACAACCCTGATGCAGCCCTCAATGAAATCGAGTTTGACACCCCTGTCCTAGTTGTTTCCTTGGCCTCGAAAGGTCTCTGATGCACCACACAGCCCTACTGAACCTTTTTCAAATGTGTGTGCTCAGAAAGAAGTCTCCTGGCATTCACATGCGATCTAATGAAGTCAACTTGCATTCTCATCTACGTTATGTTCAGCTGTTCTGACCTTCAACACTCGAGCGAAGCGGTCCAGACAGTTTCCCACAGCAATGTCTATAGTTTCCCCAAATATACGATAGCGATGTTCAGAGTAGGCAATGACCTGGATGGGAGGAAGACACGGACACGGTTATAACCCCCTTTACTTACATCTCGATGTTCCCGGGATTCCACGTGGGTCAACCAAAATTCTTTTCCTCACTTTCTTAAATGGAAATCACTGGGTTCAAAACAATTACAAGGCAAGAGAAACCAAGCAAAATAGCAACATGTTTGGTGAGGCCTATCTCTGGGGAATGCACAAAATGAGTTGTGCATTATAAAATGTCAATCGAAGGATGCGGTGGCTCAGTGGCTAAGACGCTCAGCTTGCCGATCAGAAAGTTTGGCGGTTCGAATCCCTAGCGCTGTGTAATGGAGTAAGCTCCTGTTACTTGTCCCAGCTTCTGCCAACCTAGCCATTCGAAAGCATGTTAAAATGCAAGTAGAAAAATAGGAACCACCTTTGGTGGAAACAGCATTCAGTGCCGGCCACATGACCACGGAGACGTCTTCGGACAGCGCTGGGTCTTTGGCTTTGAAACGGAGATGAGCAACGCCCCCTAAAGTCAGGAACGACTAGCACATATGTGCGAGGGGAGCTTTTACCTTTACCTAAAATGTAAATCAGCAAGTGGAGTTCTAAGCCTGCTGGAGTAGCCAGATCTTTTAAGGATTTCTGAAAAGACAATGTTGTTGTGGCCCACCAGCTGCCACTAGAGCTGGCGGCAGACTTGAATGATGAGGAGGTTGGGAAAGAACTTGGGCCAGTTCTGGAGTCTGGGGAAGGCTCGGATGGATGCTCAGCGTCAGACACAGAGATAGAGCCATGGCCACCCGGCATTTGCCAGCCACCGGAGAGGCAGCGGCTGAGATGAGTTAGGAGGAAGAACAACTGGGGCCTGTTCCAGATGCACGTAGGCAGAGACCAGATAGGAGAGGTGAACAACAGAGGACAAAAGAGTTGATTTGGGAAGCAAAGCAAACATGGACGCTGAATGGCCCCTCCCTGGTCAGGGAAGAAATAGAAGGAAAGGAGAGTAGTGGTCGTAGGAGACAACAGTTCGCATTTCTAGAGATTTTGCTCACTGTGTTCCGTGCAACAAAGACTGCCTTGCCAGAACTTAATTTCCAGCCTGTAGGCTGGGAGCTCATCGCCTTGCAATTGATGAACTGACAAGATCTGCTGCTGCAGTTAACTCCTTGTCTGGACTTGGGTGAATGCAATTAATTCACAAGAGGTAAATAAAGAAGGGTTTTTCTTTGCGAGGAGTCTGTTTCTTGCTTCTGCAAAGGCTGGGTCAGAACAAATGTCAAGTCCCATTTGGACTTCAAAGGGAATAGAGTTCCAGAAGACCCAGTTGAATGCAAAGGAAGTCCAACTTGGACTCTCTGCTTTACTGATGAGCCCTGGAAAGTAATGATGGCTCTGACCAGATGTGATTGACCGGATAAAAGCCAT
Organism: Thamnophis elegans; assembly: GCF_009769535.1. NCBI lineage: Eukaryota > Metazoa > Chordata > Lepidosauria > Squamata > Natricidae > Thamnophis > Thamnophis elegans. The sequence continues at coordinate 126,404,684 of NC_045558.1, read as the reverse complement.
CTACGTGTCTCCCATAGTTTCAAGAACACTATTACCTTCTCACACCAAGTTCTTTGACAGTGCTGGACTTCTGCACCAAGGAATTTAATGATCAGAAGTGCTTATTTGGATTGGATTGGATTTGGATTTATTACATTTATATGCTGCCCTTTTCCCCGAAGGGGACTCAGGGCGGCTCACAATTCAGTCAGGGAAGGGGGTACAGACAGGGGGATAAAAAGACGAACATAACAATACACAATTAAAACACACAACAACCATACCATTCGAGGAGGGGGGCAAAAGCTCTTTAGCCCCAGGCCTGTCGGAACAGCCAGGTTTTAAGGGCTTTGCGGAAGGCCTGGAGGGTGGTGAGGGTTCGAATCTCCACGGGGAGCTCATTCCAGAGGGTCGGAGCAGCCATAGAGAAGGCTCTCCTCCGGGTAGTTGCCAGTCGGCATTGGCCGGCGGATGGAATTCGGAGGAGGCCTAATCTGTGGGATCTGATCGGTCTATTGGAGGTAATTGGCAGCAGGCGGTCTCTCAAGTACCCAGGTCCAATACCATGAAGGGCTTTATAAGTGACGACTAGTGCCTTGAAGCGTATCCGAAGACCAATAGGCAGCCAGTGCAGCTCGCGGAGGATAGGTGTAACGTGGGTGTACCGAGGTGCACCCACGATCGCTCGCGCGGCTGCATTCTGGACAAGCTGAAGTCTCCGAATGCTCTTCAAGGGCTGCCCCATGTAGAGCACGTTGCAATAGTCCAGTCTAGAGGTCACAAGGGCACGAGTGACTGTTGTGAGGGCCTCCCGGTTCAGGTAGGAACGCAACTGGTGCACCAGGCGAACCTGGGCAAATGCCCCCTGGTCACAGCCGACAGGTGGTGTTCGAAAGTCAGCTGTGGGTCCAGGAGGACTCCCAAATTGTGAACTCTGTCTGAGGGGCGTACTGTTTGACCCCCCAGCCTGAGAGATGGAAAACTTGGCCAATTAGTAGGAGGGAAACACACCAGCCATTCGGTCTTATCCGGATTGAGTACAAGCTTGTTTGCACTAAACTATAACACTGGTTGCTTTGTTTCTGATATGTCTCGGAAATCTGGCCCCAGCAAACCAATTGTAGATTATTTAGCAATGTGAGTGAATTGAGTCTGAAGCGGAGTCAATGCTTCCCTCTAAGCCCGCAATGGCGAACCTATGGCATGCATGCTACACGCAGAGCCCTGTCTGCGGGCACGCAAGCCATTGGCCAGCTCAGCTCCACCACGCATGTATGCACGCCTCTTGCCAGCCAGCTGAAGTTCAGGTCTCTGCCGTGCAGGCGGGTGTATGTGTGTGTCGCGCACACATGCACAAGGGGGAGGGCAAAGGGGAGTTGCAGTGCGCCCCGCCACACCCCATTTTTGGTCCAAAGGGGCTTCAGGCAGGCCCAAAACAGGGTGCAGGGGGGGGAGGTCATGTGCATTCACAGGGGAGCATGGGGAAACTCGCGTGCATGTATGGGGGGCTGGGGCAGCACAGGGGGAGAGGCTCATTGTGTTATGGGAGTGGGCATGTGATTTTGGCACATGAGGAGAAAAAGGTTAGCTATCACTGCTCTAAGCTATGGTATCGTTTCCTGGTTTTTATTTTGGTAGGTCATGAACTCAACTGCTGCTCTGTAAATCATGGTTTGGGGGATAAAGGGATGTTATGGTTTACGTCAAACCATGGTTTAGCATAATATGCAAATCCAGAAATCTCTTCTTCAGTACCTGAGTGTTTCCACCACTGACGTACAACACTGTTGGGTTCTTCGCACCAGTCACAAGCCGCCCCATTTCAATATGTCCCACACAATGGTTCACTCCCAGAAGTGGCTTCCTCCACAACTGGGCCACTGTCCTGGCCACAACAGCCACAGTCACTAGTGGAGCACCCATTCCCGGACCTGTAAGAATGAAAAATATGCATTAAGTCCAATGTAGCATTGATATATGGCTCTCAAATTTTTATTTTGCATTGATTTAATTGTTTTGGTAGGTACAGGTACTCCTTGACTTACGACCATAATTGAGCCCAAAATTTATTGTTGCTAAGTGAGAAATTTGTTAAGTGAGTTTTGTCCCATTTTGCAAACTTTTCTTGCCACATTTGCTTAGCGAATCGCTGCAGTTGTTAAATTAGTAACACCGTTGTTAAGTGACTCTGGCTTCCTCGTCGACTTTGCCTGTCAGAAGGTCACAAAAGGTGAATCACATAAACCTGAGGCACTGTAATCATCATAAATGTGAACCAATTGTCAAGCATCCGAATGTAAATCACTTGAGTGTGGGGATGCTGTAACAGTCATAAGTGTGAAAAATTGTCATGTCACTTTTGTCAGTGCTGTTGTAATTTCGAACTGTCACTGAATGAACTGTTGCAAGGAGAAGTGGTGTGTGTGTGTGTGTGTGTGCGTGTGTATTTTCACTGATTTTATTCTACCAATCTGGGGCATTTATAACATGCTTTGATTAGGAAGAGTATCTAGGAGAATAGAATAGAATAGAATAGAAAATATGAATGGAATTGAATTGGAATGAAATAGAATAGAATAGAATAGAATAGATGAATGGAATGGAATTGGAATAGAATATAATATAATGGAAAATATGAATGGAATGGAGTTGGAATGGAATGGAATAGAATAGAACAGAACAGCACATAATTCTTTATTGGCCAAGTGTGATTGGGACACACAAGGAATTTGCCTATGCTCTCAGTGTACATGAAAAAGATAAGATACATCCATCAAGAATCACAAGCTACAACCCTTAATGATAGTCAAAGGGTACAAATAAGCAAATAGGAAATGATCAATATCAGTATAAATCATAAGGATGCAAGCAACAAAGTTACAGTCCTGCAGTCATCAGTTGGAGGAGATAGGAACGATGAGAAGATTAATAGTAAAGCAATAGTAAGAGAACTTGGTGGTTCTTCAGATGTTGCTGAAATACAGTTTTTGCAAGTCTAGCCAGCATGGACAACAAGAAGACCAACAAGAAGGTTAAAAGGGGATGGAGTACAGCTATACATTCTTCAAGGACTCTTAATCAGAATACCTTAAAAGCACAGGCCTCCAACTTCGGTGACTTTAAGACTTATGGACTTCAACTCCCAGAATTCCCCAGCCAGCCATGCCCATTGACTTTGGCTGGGGAAATTCTGGGAGTTGAAGTCCACAACTCTTAAAAAGTTTCCAAGGTCGAAGACCCTCCTGCCTTAAATAAGCCGCGTGTCTTCTTCCCTTTAAGAAAAAAAAGATTCACCTTTGGTGAAAGCCACTGCGTCAATGTCCTGAGGTTTCAATCCAGCTTCTTCCAGGGCTTCACGCAACACAGTAAGGACACAAGAACGGTGATGGCGTGCCGTGTCACCTGGAAGGAAACCTAAGAGTGGGACCAAAATGGGAAAAAAAGTTATGTGACCATGGAAAGACATTAATTAATCTGCCCCCCACGTCTTTAAATCCAGGAAAAATGCTGAATTCTTTTAGCAAGCAATTCTCTCACAGCTCTTGTAGGCTGGTATCCTACAATGTACAATTGTACAACATACAATGACCTTGTAGACGACCCTCACTCTGTCAAGGGCCTTGGAGTAATCATATCTAATGATCTAAGTGCCAGAGCCCACTGTAATAACATTGCCAAAAAGGCATTAAGAGTTGTTAACCTAATCTTGCGTAGCTTCTTCTCTGGTAATGTAGTACTGCTAACCAGAGCATACAAAACATTTGCTAGACCAATTCTTGAGTACAGCTCATCTGTCTGGAACCTGCACTGCATATCGGACATTAATATAATCGAGTGAGTCCAGAGATATTTTATAAGAAGAGTCCTCCACTCTTCTGCTCACAAAGAATACCTTATGCCACCAGACTTGAAATTTTGGGCTTAGATGATTTAGAACTACACCGCCTTTTGTCTGACCTAAGCGTAGTACATAAAATTGTCCGCTTCAATATCCTGTCAATGACTGCTTCAACTTCAATCACAACAATACACGAGCACACAATAGAGACAAACTCAAGGTAAACCGCTCCAAACTCAATTGCAGAAAATACGACTTCAGTAACAGAGTGGTCAATGCCTGGAATGCACTCTGTGGTTTCTTCCCCAAACCTCCAAAACTTTAACATTAGACTATCGGTCAATCTCACCCCATTCCTAAGAGGTCCGTAAGGGGCATGCATAAGTGCACCAACGTGCCTACCATCCAGGGGTGGGTTTCTTGCCCCGTTCCAACCGGTTCGGTTGGAATGGGGCCAGCAGTGTCCTCGTGCACGCGCACAGTGCACACATGCGTACTAGCGTCTGTGCGATGCTCCAGCTGCTCCTGGAGGATCGCGCAGGCGCTGTATGCATCCTGCGCATGCATGGAAGCGCAGAACTCGTCAAAACCGGGTAAGAAACGTGGGCGGGCGGGTGGACCCTTCGGCATTCCCGGAAGTTACTTACTTCCGGGTTCGCCGACCAACTGGTTCGCGGGGACCGCCGCAAACCGCCTGAAACCCACCCCTGCTACCATCCCTGTCCATGTTTCTTTTTATTCGTATCCATTTCATGTATCAAAAATCATGTTTATACATATTTATGTTGTCTAATACAGGCTTGACTAAATAAGTAAGTAAGTAAGTAAGTAAGTGCAAGTACGTAACATAGACAAGTTAAGAATCGGAGAACATGGTACTAAGAATGTGTGATAGATAGGAATAGGATATGTATTTGTATGATTAGTAATTATGTAAAAGAAAGGATTGACAGACAGATAATGTGACTGAATACACACACCTATGTAATGGATATAAAATGTAATTGTTGTAAGATCTAATCACTATATGGAAACATTTATGCCAGAAATGCCAAACTATGTCCAATGTTTTTCATGTTTAACTAATAAAAAACTTTATAATAATAAAAAAGTAAGTAAATAAATAAAATAAAATGACTTCAACTCCCAGGATCCCTTCCTGGCACCGCCCTGGCTAGGAATTCTGGGAGTTGAAGTGCAACTAGAAAGTGCCTGGCTGAGTTCTGAAGAGCATTCATGGAGAAATAGCAGAAGATTCCTACCTTGTCCCGGAGGGGTTACATACGTCCTTCGCGGATTGCTCAGCACTTCCCCATCCCTTACTATGCCAATTCCAATCTTGTTGGCGCTGCCCTCAAAGCCAATCACGACCGGCATCTTTTCCTGGAACACCACAAAAAAAAAAAGGTGAAATTTGATTTCTTCCAACAGAAGCCTCGGAATCTGCAGTGATCCCTGATCCAGCTGATCACCAGGCATGATTTCCTTGGGACAGACAAGGCAGCCACTTAGCTAACAAGGACAGAAGATTCGTGAGAATGAGCCCTTTGCATCTTACCTGTGATTCTTTCCTCTGCTTCCCAGGTCCACCTTATTTTGAAAAGCTCTCAGCACATGCAGGAAAAACACGTGTGCAACAAAAGTATCTTATAAGGAAAAGGAAGGGTTAACTCTGAGTCTGTCTCTCCCTCCCTTTTCCTTCTTCTTAAGAATCTAAGAGGAGGGTTTCTAGAGGTAGAAAATGTGCCCTGAACAGTGTACAGCATACACAAGTGGTTTTCATTTGACAGCTGCCACGTGAGTATTAGAAAGTGTAAGGCGTCTTTGGTACTTTCCCAGCTTGGTTAATTTCTTGTAGACATTTTACTAACCAACCTAGGTAACATCATCAGTACTACTAAGAGGTGGGGTTTGCTCTCAATTTATATTCTAGTGACTCAACCCTGTCAGTCGAATATAAATTGAGAGTAAACCCCATTCCTTCCTAGAATTGAGGATGATATGTAGTTAGGTAATGGAATGTCCTCATAAAAACAACCTAGAACTGATGATGTTACCTAGTTAAGTAATGAAACATCTTCAGGAAAACGACCGAAGCTCAAAAAAAAAACCAACAACAACAACAACAACACCAAGGAGACCCTATTTCAACTCTGAGTGACAGATATTCTCCTTTATTTTCTATGGAAGTTCTCAGTCATCTAGATCAGTGTTTCTCAACCTTGGCAACTTGAAGATGTCCGGACTTCAACTCCCAGAATTCCCCAGCCAGCATTCGCGAATGCTGGCTGGGGAATTCTGGGAGTTGAAGTCCGGACATCTTCAAGTTGCCAAGGTTGAGAAACACTGATCTAGATCATGGTTGTCCCAAAGGTGCTTATTTTTTTCAAGAGGCAACTGGTTTTTGCTTGAAGACTTTCCGCTTCTTATCCAGGAAGCTTCCTCGGTTCTGAACGAATGGCAGAGAATGGAAGGATTTAATGGAAGGAAGGAAAGAAGCAAAAACCAAAGAAGTCCAGCCGCCTTTGGGATTTTTCTTTTGTTGATTAGAAGGTGCCAATTCCAACCTACTACTTAACAGAGTCGGAAGGTACCTAGAAGGTCATCTAGTCCAACCCCATACCGAAGTACCCTACATCTTCCTCTACCTAGGATATTTTTCTTTTAGACAAAAAAAAAGACACTTATTAAATATCCGTATGTAGGATTTTCAGAGACCATATTACGGTTTTAAACCTTTTACTTCGCCGCGATCCCCTCTGCGTTGTTCGATTGGGAACCGAAGGTGTTGGGTGCTTCGGGTGGGTTGGCAGACAATGTTCCGTGAGTGGTACGGAGGACGCCTGACGTCACCCGGTGGTTAAACCCCGCCCCCTCCTTCGGCACGTGACCGACGCAGAGGGCGCCTTTTCTTTCTAAACCTGCCGTTCCTCCAATTGGCTCTAGGGAGCGGTTCCGGCCCGCTTGAATAAATAGCTCCGCCTCACTCTCTGTCACGTGACCTTCTCCACTCCACGTGCTGCTCTTTCTCTCCAAGGATTGCTGCGGATTCTCTCGGTGGGTGCAGGGAAGCCTCGCGTCCGGCGTGGTGAGAGCCGAACGTTGCTTAAAATAAAAATTACTATTGTTTTTTTTTTAAAGTAAGGTTTTTCCTAATTGCATTTCATCCACAAGCGAGCCAGGGTCGATATCCCGGCCTTCCATTTTTTTTGCATTTTAAAAAAATAAATAAATTCCCCCTCCCGTGCATTTTTAAGAATGGGGTGGCAGGTAGAAATTCAACAGGGTTAGCTTCCAAAGGACGTCTGCACCCTCTTGTCGGAAGGGGTGGGTGGGTTAGAAAACAATGCCCCTGAGCAAGTTATGAATGCAAAGCGAACCTTACTACCCATGTTCCCCAGTCACTGACTCGTTATGGAGGGATTGTATTTGATATTGCCAAAACAATGGAAAGAGGTTTTAATCAAAATGAGAATAGAGCTGGAAGGGACCTTAGAGGTCCTCTAGTCCAACTCCCTGCTCAAGCAGGAGACTGTCCAGCCTCTTCTTAAAAACCTCCAGTGATGAAGCACCCACAACTTCTGGTGGCCGGCCGTTCCGCTTGTTAATTGTTAGGAAGTTTGTCCTTAATTCCAGGTTACTTCTCTCCTTGATTAGTTTCCAACCATGGTTTCTTGTCTTGCTTTCTGGTGGTTTGGAAAAATAAGTTGACCCCCTCTTCTTTGTGGCAGCCCCTCAAATACTGGAATACCTATCTTGTCGTACCCCCCAAAAACGCCTCCTTTTCTCTAGACCAGTGGTTCCCAGCGTGGGACCCACGCCTCACAGGCGGGAAATTAGATTTTTAATGAGGGGCAATTTGAACCTTGTTTAAGCCAAGTTAATGGCCTTTTAGGCTTCCTCCACCGGAGTAGAGTTCTTTCGCTTGTTAAGTAAAGTAAGAATTATATGTTTGGGGGGGGGGGTTGCCTCAGGATTTTAGAGATGCTTAGGTGGGCATGGCCAAAAAAAGGTTGGGAACCACTGGTCTAGACAAACCCAGATGATGCAACCATTCTTGATGTGTTTTAGTCTCCAAGTCTTTCCTTATCTCAATTGTTCTCTGTGCTTTTTCCAAAGTCTCAACATTTTTTTTAAGTAACTAGTGACCAAACTTGGATTCAGTATTCTAAATTGTGCTCTTACTAAGATTTTATAAAGCGATACTAATATTTCACATGATATTGATTCTATGCCTGTGTTACTTTTTTATTTCACTCTTATCACTTTTAAAAAATGTTAAAAAACATTGAAAAATGCACCTAATTTATCAGAGGCTTATTTCAGAATGTTGCAAACATTTCAAATACTGAATTTCTTCTATTGGTAATTTAAAGAAAAAGATGGTTCCTTAATTCTCAGCCTTTTTTCCCTCTGATTTAGATTTGGCTTTAAATCTGCATGTAAATATAACTTTGGGAGAAATATACTTAGGGACCACACTATGAAAAGATGACGTCGTATATTGCTATTCAGTCGACATTTAATAAGCTTAATGAGTGAATTAATTCCATAGAGATATGTATATATCTTTGTTTCCTCCTAATTATGGATTTTTTTAAAGGTTTAGACTGTTTAATCACTATGACTTAGGAATTCTTTTTTCTTCCATGTATAATCAGTGTTAAGTATCCATACTATTCTTTTATTTCACTATTTTGATAAAACAATATCAAAAGGGAGAAGCTACATGCAAAGCTGCCTTAAAACCTCAGAGAAGAAGGGATATAATACAATACATAAATGTATTTATGGAGATTAATACTTTTCAAATCTGAACTTTCAAAGAATTTATAGCCCTAGGAAAGGAACTTGTGGTACAGAGGGAAAAAAAGAGCTGAATATTTTTTTTTTTGACAAAGCAATCAACAGGCTAAGAGTTAACCAACATTGGGAGTGGGGGGGGGGATAGCCAGTAAATATTTTTTGCAATATAATTGTTACATAGTGAAAGAGAGAAGGAAGATAATGTTGTTGTAAGAAATAAAGTTTGTTTGCTTTATTTTTGGAGGTTCCTATGCAAACAATAGAGCCTGCAGTATCATGGTTAAAGTGTGATATCTCAGAAACTGGAATAACAATAATAAAAAAAAATTGTGTGCGTTGCAGAGCAAATAGCTCCAGCATAATCTTTTATTTTCAGGCATGTTGCAATGAAAAGGGCCAGCTTCTCATTTTTATTGTTGGGACTCAGAGGCATTCCTAGAAAATTAAAAATGCCACAGCCTGGGATCATGGTTTAAAGCAGGCATGTCCAAACTGTGGCCTACAGGACACATTTGGCCCTGAACAGCTAATAATACAATCCCATAAACTTTTAACATTATGTCCTCTTTATATTATATATTTAATACGTGGCCCAAGATAATTCCTCTTTACTCAGTCTGGCCCAGGCAAGCCACAAGGTTGGACATGCTTATTTTAGGAAGATCTAGAGATCAGTTTTCTGAATCCTTAGGGCAGGAGTCTGCAACCTTAAACACTCCAAAGAGCTATTTGGACCTGTTTCCATAGAAAACAAAACAACAGGAGCCACAAAACCTGGGTTGGCATGGCCAACTCAAAGTCATTCCTACCCAGTCATATCACACACACACACAAACACCACAGCTATGCCTACCCAGGTTTCATGGATGTTTTTTGTGGAAAATGGGTCTCCCCCCCCCATTTCTGTTTTTTTTCTCTCTTTACTTCCTTCCTTTCTCCTCTCCTTTCCTTTCCCTCTTCCTTTTTCTTTCTTTCTTTCTCTCATTGAATCCAAAATAAAGTTATTAATTGTGGGAAATTGCTTCTCTGTAATCTTTTCACAGTGAACTCTTTAATTAATAGAAGCTGGCAAGATTGTACTAACAGCAATAGCATATATATTTCGAATTTGACAATATAATACATTATCCAAATTTTTTAAAAAAATCTTATTTTCACATGCATTTTGGCCATCTCTGTTATTTCCTTTAAACAACAGACTTTCTTCCAGTTTGTGCCTTCTGGCAAACTGCAGTTTTTTGGGCAAGAAATCTAGCTTGCCAATGCTTTCGTCATAGATCTGAGAGAGTTTCTTTCTCTTTTTCTTTCTTTCTTTCTTTCTTTCTTTCTTTCTTTCTTTCTTTCTTTCTTTCTTTCTTTCTTTCTTTCTTTCTTTTTCTCTCCCTTTTCTCTCATTTATTTCCCTGTCTTTTCCTTGTCTCTCATTCTCTTCCCCCAGCTCACTCTCATTTCTCTCTCCCCCTTCTCTCTCTCTCAATTGTTTCTCTCTTTTCCCCTCTCTCATCCTCATTCTCCATTTTTTCTCATTTCTCTCTTTCTCCTCTTTTCTCTCTCATCTCTTTCTCCCATGTGCGCGTACAAGCAGGATACTCTCCTGGGCCGGGATCACGCCGGGAATGGCGACGACTCCTCTCGCTGCAGCCTCTGCGCAGTGAGGTGAGTAGCCAGCTGTGCTGCTGAGTAGAGCCCAAGCTCTTCTCTCCCTGCATCTGGCGATGGCGGCTGAGTTCCCCCCCATCCCCCTCCTTCCTGAGCCAACACAAAGGGGACCTTGGCTGGCTCTGAACTGCCCGCGAAGGCTGCTGAATCGTAAAAAGCAGCCAGTCGTGGGCAGTGCAGAGAAAATGCTAGGGGGTGCTTCCGCTATGTGACTCTGCAGAGAGGCTCAAGCCTTCTTGGAGCAGAGAGCAGGTTACGCGACCGGGTTGGCAGTGAGCCGCAAGAGAGGGGGTCAAAGAGGGGGCATGCAGCTCCAGGGCCATGGGTGGCTGACACCCGCCTTAGGCCTTCCCGCTAGCAGGAGCGTGCTCACAGTATATAGATAGTCCTTGACCATTCGTTTAAAGAAGGTTTGAAGTTACAAGGTTGCTGAAAATTGTGACGACCCATGCTTGAATTTACAGCCATCCCCTGCAGTCATGTGATTGTGTTTTGGCACTTTGCAACCAGCTCACATTTACGACAATTGCAGCATCCTGGAATCACACAACCACTTGCAACCTTCCCAGTCAATTTCTGACAAAGTCGGTGGGCCAAGTCGGATTCACTTAATGACCATGTGATTAATGAGCACAGTACAAGTGTGTTGTAAAAGCAGGTCTTGTCGTGTGATGAGTCATTTAATGACAGCATCATTTAGTGGCAAAAAATTCTGGTCCCAATTGTGGCTGTAAGCCAAGGTTCTGTTGATGCTCTCAAAATTAAAACTGTCCCCATCGGCAGAAAACATGCTCTGTTTTTTTTTCAAACGCGCTTCCAGCACTGCAGAATAAAGCACATTAATTTTATTTTTAGTAGCTGCATTAGGTGGTTGGCTTCTGTTCAGCTTTGGATCAGCTGAGATGCTTTGATCCTGTTTGAAAGTAAAGCTCTCCCTCATCCAGGTTTCTCCTGCAAAGGAGACAATGGCGTTTGGCAGGCAGCCATCCTCTTATCATTTGCTTTGAGGAAAATGATACCCATGTAGGTCAAAGAGGCGGTCGTGGGCATCTTAACTATTTAAACGATTGGCTCGCCTGCCTTCTATTCTCGTTAGGGACTGGTTGGCCCAAAGTAACATCAGCCAATGAAATGGTTGCAGCCTTCTTAGCAGCCCATTTATTCTTTCTAAGAACAGAAGTTTTGATGTGGATGGGATTCTTTCCAAACTGATAGAATCCGGTGACAAAGGAATCATTTTTGTGGGGCCAGGAAGGTGGGTTGCTGATGGAAGAGAGGAACAGTCAGGGATGGGCTTCAAAAATTTCAGCAACGGGTTCTCTATGCGGTTGCTGGGTGGGCGTGGCCTAGTCAGCCTCCTGCACCACGCCAGGGGGAAGCATTTTTGCCTTCCCCAGGCTCTGGAGGCCTTCCGGGTGGCCTGTTCCCGCCTCCCCGCCTCTGTGTGGGCCCTGCACTTAATCTCTCATCTAAAACAGGCCGCGTGGATATTCCTGAGGGAGGGGGGTGGGGTGGGGTGGCAGTGGTGGGGTGAACGGGGCCAGCCAAGGGTGGGATTTGGAAGTTCTCTGAACTGGCCATAACTTTAGCTATGGGTTCTCCCGAACCTGGGCGAATCGTAGCAGCCCACCCCCGAGAACAGTGGATGCATTTGGAGGAGGAGAAGGGGGGGCTCACGGGATATTCTGAGGGAAAAGAAAGCTTGTTTTGGATATTAAGTAGGGGCACAGAAGGCAGTATTGCAGGCTAACACTGCCCACTGCCAAAAGTTTGATCCTGGACAGCTGAAGGTTGACTCGGCTTTCCATTCTTCTGAGGTCACTAGAATGAGTACCCAGATGGTTGAGGGAAATACGCTGACTGTAAACCACCTGCAGAGTATATGATCCATGGTGGTTAGGGTGGTTAGAGTGCAGTACTGCAGGCTATTTCTGCTGACTGCCAGCTGCCTGCAATTTAGCCGTTCAAATCACACCATGCTCAAGATTGACGCAACCTTCCATCCTTCCAAGGTTGGTAAAATGAGGACCCAAATTGTTGGGGGCAAGATGCTGACTCTGTAAAGCGCTTAGAGAGGGCTGCAAAGCACAAGTGCCAAGTGCTACATAAGTACTATTGCTACATAGCAGTGTTCTTCTTTTCAAGGAGACGCTACTGTTGAGAAGCCTAGCGTTGGCCAAACAAGGTAGCCGACTTCTTCGTCTGAGACACCTTTGTGGACCTACAATGCCAAAACGAGTGAAGAAGGAAGAAGAAGAGATCCTTCCAGCAGAGGAAGGGACCACAGGTATGGAGTTCAGTCCTAGCCTTAAAACTGGGGTTGATTTGGGAAAGAGAGGTGTCCCTTATTTTATGCTCACTCTATATTTTGGACCCGAGGACCTCCTTGGTGCTCTTTAATCTTTCCAAGTTTACCTCTTTGTTGAATGGCCTCTCGTTTCCTTCAGCCCTTTTCCTCCAACCACAGATTGTAATTTGTCAAATTTGTGACATTTTGATATGATGAGCCCCCAACCAAGTGGTGGAATTCAGCAGGTTCTGACAGGTTCTGGAGAACCGGTAGCGGAAATTTTGAATAGTTCGGAGAACTGGCAAATGCCACCTCTGGCTAATCTCAGAGTGGTTTGGGAATGGAGATTTTGCAATATCCTTCCCCCAGGAGTAGAGAGGGAATGGGAATTTTGCAGTTTCCCTCCCCTGCCACACCCACCAAGCCACGCCCACAGAACCAGTGGTAAAAAAAAAGGAATTTCACCACTGCCCCAACCTATATCTTCTGTCTGATGCTGGGAATGGAGGAAGGGGGAGAATAAAATGGAAGGAATATTTAATTGTGACATTTCATAGGGACTGGACTACATCAGTCAAACTTGCTCAGGACTCAAATCCAGCAGATCACAGTAGAGCACGATGTGTGGACTTCAAGTCCCAGAATTCCCCAGTCAGCATGCAGGCAGAGGAATTCTGGGAGTTGAAATCCATACATCTTAAGGTTAAGGGTGAGAAACACTGCAGTGTAGATCAAGCAGGAATTGGAATGGGAGAACTCGGATCAGGAGATAATACATCTAGTTCTCGACTTACAAACATTTCTTTGGTAACCGTTAGAAGTTACAACAGCACTGAAAACAGTGACTGGTTTTTACCCATGGTCACATGATCAAAATTTGGAGGCTTGGTTCGTGTTTATGAGAGTTGCAGTGCCCCAAGAGTTACGTGATCCCCTTTTGCGATGGTCTGACAACCAAAGTCCAGGGGGAAACTAGATTCACTTAACAACTGTGTTACGGACTTAACAGCTGCAGTGATTTATTTAACAACCGTGACAAGATAAGTCATAAAATGAGACAGAAACTCACTTCACAACTGTCTTGCTTAGCAACATAAATTTTGAGCTCAAATTGTGGTCCTAACTACCTGTCAAATCCTTTCCCAATCTTGATTAGAACATGACTCTCGTGCTGAAAATGAAGTAACCCATATCTGTAGAAAATGAGCCAAATTTTAAAATCAGTCTTACCTGATTACAGTTAAGTCGTTGAGTTACAAGCACAGAATTTGAGCCCAAAATCTATGTTGCTAAGTGAGACTTTTCTTAAGTGAGATTTGCCCCATTTTACAACCTGTATTGCCACAGTTGTTAAGTGAATCATTCCCATTTGTTCAGTTAGTCACACGGTTGTTAAGTGAATCTGGCTTCCCCAGTGTCAGACAGTCGGAAAAGCTGGTCGCATGACCCTGGGACACTGCGACCGTCATAAATAGGAACCGGTGGCCTGAATTTTGATCATGTGACCATAGGGATGCTGCAACGGTCATAAGTATGAAAAAAGGTCATAAGTCGCTTTTTTGGGTGCTGTAATTTTGAACAGTCGTTAGCTGAATGGTTGTAAATCGAGGAATGTCTCTGTTTCCAGTGGCGTTTGATTTTCATCAAACAATGGTGGGTTGCTCTTACTGTCGCTGCAGGTACGCTGATCACGGTCTGTTCTTGCACCCGCCTGATGTGCGCTGCGCATGCATACGCAATCCACCGCCCCTGCGGCAACCAGCAGCTTGTTGGGGCTCGCGCAGGCATCGCACGCTGTGCTCACATGCGCACTTTGCCATTTGCTATAAAAACAGCTATAGAGCCGCGGGTGGGCCGAACGAGCCACCGCAGCGGTCTCAGCTGCTCCCGGACATGACCGTACGGCCATACCCATAGCAACCCACCTCTGAAGCAAACACCTGTTCCTCCTCCTGTAATGTTGTGTCTTGTTTCTCTTTCCCTCAGAGCCAGAGCCTAAAAAGGCGATGGGCGATGCACCGAAACCAGAGAAAGAGGCCGATGGTCCAATCTTATACCAAGATCCTCCTGATAAGCTCACTACACCCAGTGACAAAAAATACACTATGAAGATCACATCCTGGAACGTAGATGGCATCCGAGCCTGGTTCAAGAAGAAGGGCCTGGAGGTAACTCAAGAGGAGAATCCACCATTTTGTTTTCCTACTTGTTTTTTCCACGCTGGGTATGACGGCGATGGTTTTTCCTCTACCCCCCCTCAAAAGAGGGACGGAGAATGTCATAAAAAGATAATCTGCATTTAGACATCACACATTGAATAAAATATCCTTTATTGTCAGTCTTCTGGGTACACAATGGCACACACTAAAACGAAATTCCGATGCCCACTAGATGGAAAAGAAGGGGGAGAAAAACAGCACCCACCAAACACTGTTGCCATCCCTAAGAAAATAGATTGGGAGGGGGAATTGCAAAAATTTGGTCTAATTGGGATTGACTCTTAATGAAGACATGTCATGTAATTTTACAGGGGGTCCTCATTTAATAATGCTAATTGGGGCTAGAAACTCCGTTGTTAAGCAAAACAATCATAAGTCGGAAAACCACATGCTCACATTGCTTAGCAACTCCAATTCCGGTTGCCATTGTTAAGTGAGGATTTCATGTGATTGTGACTTATGACTTCCTGCCGGCTTCCCCATTGATTTTGCTTGTGGAATTTGGCTTCCCCAATGCTGGCTTCCCCATTGATTTTGCTTGTCACAAATTGTGATCATGGGACACCATAATGTCTGGAACTTCAAGGACTGGTTGCTAATGCCATTCCTTCAGTACCAGTGTAAGTTCAAATGGCCACTGAACAAGTAGTCATTAAACGAGGACCACAGCAATACTATATTGAAACTGTGGCAGGTGGAACTTTTGGGTTTTGCCTAAGGGCATATAATTCTATTGTTTTATTTAATTAAATAATATACAGGTGGTTATTGACTTGCAGCAGTTCTTTTAGTGACCATTCGAAGTTAACGACGGCACTGAAAAAGGTGACTTATGACCGATTTTCACACTTACGACTGTTATAGTACTCCCAAGGTCACGTGATCAAAATTCAGAAGCTTGGCAGCTGATTCATATTTATGACGGTTGCAATGTCCCAGCGTCACGTGATCCGCTTTAGTGACATTCTGAGGAGCAAAGTCAGTGGGGAAGCCAGATTCACTTAACAATCAGGTTACTAACTGAACAACTGTAGTGATTCACTTAACAACTGTAGCGAGAAAGGTGGTAAAATGGGGCAAAACTCACTTAGCAAATGTCTCACTTGGCAACATAAATTTTGGGCTCATTTGTGGTCGTAAGTTGAGGACTACCTCATGATCTGTTATTAATTTTTTAATTGGCCACACGCTTTCACACATCTGGAGGGGGTTTGTGCTGGGGAAGGCTGTTTGTTGCAATTCATTGTGGATATTGAATGAAAACAATATCTGCATTGTTGCAGGCCATAAAAAAAAAATTATAAAAATAGTGTGGCGGCGTAACCAGCAGTGGAGAAGGGAACAGGCAGTCCCCCATGGTGCTACTAGCAACCAGCTTGGTTGAAATTATCAAGGCGGTGTTGTTTTTATATCCCCTTGTGTTCAAACAACCTCTCTTGGGTGAAGGAGTAGAACGACTGCCAGTTTGAACTGAGGTAACGGAATATGAGGCAGCTGGCAGTTGGAACAGAGTTCTTTTTAGGTGGGGAGGGAAGGGGTAGACTGTCTAACTTCTTAGTATCCGAATGTGTTAACATAAGGCAACTGGCAGTTAGAACGTAGTTCTTTGCCAGTGGGGAGGGGGAGTAGAACTCCTTAGCATCAGAGCGTGTTAATTACTGTATGGATAGGATGGTTTCGAAAAATCCTTTCTTAGCAAGCACCTGGGAGCCAAAAGGAACATACATGCCAAATTTCAAGTTTGTAGGCTTTCCGGTTCTGGAGATATGATGAATGAATGGTATTTGGCTTTTATACGTATAGATTATATTATACTAATTATATTCCCTGCAGTGGGTGACTGAAGAGGACCCTGATGTGTTGTGCTTACAAGAAACAAAATGTACAGAAAAACAGTTGCCTGCTGAGATTCGGGATCTGGCCGAATACCCCCATAAATTTTGGGCCTGTTCTACTGACAAGGAAGGCTACAGCGGCGTGGCTATGCTCTCCAAGAACAAGCCTCTAGATGTCACTTATGGGATAGGTAGGGACTTCTCCATCTTTATTTTGGGATCTTAGTTCCTCTTAGACTGGTGAATTATCCCCTACAAAAGCATAAGCAGTGAATCTTTGTTGCCTTGGGGGAAAAAAACACTCTGTTCTTTGGTGGTGGTGGTGGAGGGAATAAGCTGAGATAGAAGAGAGCATGCTTAAGGATTTTAAGCCAGATCTCCAGGTTGCTGTCCAATAAAAGGGCTTTCCCAGGTGGCTGAGCCTATTGTAGATACTGTTTTGAAAGAACGCCTGTGTCATGTTTTACAGCAAGTGAACTCAAGGTCCCAGGGGCCACATCCGGCCCTCGGGGTGCTTGGATCTGGCCCGCAGGGCCGCCTTTGAAACAGCAAAGGAACAACTCATGGTGCCTCTGCGAGCGAAAACAGCCTGGCCGTGCAGCATGTGGCCTCCCCAGCCTCCATTTTCACTGGCAAGGGCTGCAGGCAAAAATGGAGCCTTGATGAGTGACGTGGGGCTGGCCACCCCCACCTTGGCCACCCCCACTTCCCGAGGTCAAAACACAACCCTGATGCGGCCTTTAATGAAAGTCAGTGGAGAAGCCAGGTTCATTTAACAACCAGTTTACTAACTTTATTAACTTTAGTGATTCACTTAACAAATGTGGCCAACAGATGTCTCAATTAACAACGGGAATTTTGTGCTCAGTTGTGGTCGTACATTCAGGACTAGTCATAATGGGAAAGGCGGGGAATTGTCAGGTGGATGACACCCAACTGGGAAAGGCTGGAACATGTCTTCCTCTGATTGTGCTTGTTCAAAATCAACATTGCTCTTCGGTCTCTTCTGTACTGTTACTGCAGGTGAAGAAGAGCATGACAAAGAAGGCCGGGTTATCACAGCGGAGTTCCCCTCCTACTTCCTGGTGACCGCCTATGTGCCCAACGCCGGTCGGGGACTGGTGCGCCTGGAGTACCGCCAACGTTGGGATGAGGCCTTCCGCTCTTACCTGGAAGGCCTGGTTGCCCGCAAGCCTCTTATTCTGTGCGGCGACCTCAATGTAGCTCACCAGGAGATCGATTTGAAGAACCCCAAAGGAAATAAGAAGAATGCGGGCTTCACTCCAGAAGAGCGGGCTGGTTTCACCCAACTGCTGGAAGCTGGCTTTGTCGACACTTTCCGGCATCTCTATCCTGACACCCCCAATGCCTACACTTTCTGGACATATATGATGAATGCCCGGGCTAAGAATGTGGGATGGAGGCTTGATTACTTTGTAATCTCCAAAGAGCTCCTGGAAGGTTTGTGTGACAGCAAGATCCGCTCCTCAGCCTTGGGGAGTGACCACTGCCCCATCACCCTCTATGTGGCCGTGTAACCCATGCAGACAAGGCCCAGCCCTATTGTAGCTTCAGTGGGAAAAGAAAAAGTTAAAATTATGTCTATGACTACTCAACCCTAATTTTAGAGCAGTGTTTTTCAACCATGGCACCCTTCAGACGTGTGGACTTCAACTCCCAGATCTCCTGAGTGGCTGACTGGGGAATTCTGGGAGTTGAAGTCCACTTGTCTTAAGGCAGTGATGGCGAAGCTTTTTCGTACCAGCGTGCCAACCTGCGTGCTGGAAATAGCATGCAAAACCATCCCACGAGGAACGTGCTGCCTCGTTGGTCTTCCCACGTGCAGGAGCAACAAAACCCAAGAGCAGCATTCCATCGCACGTGTGCGCTAGTACCCAAATTTATGGTTACTGGCGCAGATGCGACAAACAGCTGGCCATCACACATACATGCAATGGAAAGCCGGATATTCGGGGGCCAGTGCACACATGCGCACTGGGACACTACTCTTCCAGAATTCGGCACTCCCATGTGCACGAAAACCAGCTGGCCAGCATGTGTATGTGCACAGATACATGGAAGAGGAGGAGTGAGGCTGTGCATTCCTCGCGCGGTGGTTTTGCGTGTTGTTTCTGGCACGTATGCCATAGGTTCGCCACCACTGTCTTAAGGTCGCCAAGATTGAAAAACACTGCTCCAGAGTCAGGATCTGAATCCTTTTCCATAAGGTAAGCTACTCCCAGGCTGCTAATAGGGTTCCTCAATGTAATTTTGTTTTTTTCAAAAGGCATATGTGGCCACTTTGGGGTTAAATGGAAATAAACTCTTTGAGTTTCTTCTGCCTGCTCAAGTTCTCCAGAGAAAATGGCTTAAAACAGGTGGAGAACTGTGGCCATTTTATGACCTGTGGACTTCATTCAACTCCCAGAATTCCTGATCCAGCATAGCTGCCTCAGGAATTCTGGGAGTTGAAGGCCACAAATCATAGACCCCATATTTCTCCACCTCTAGCTTAAAAGGTGGGATTGGAGCAGGATGGGTGCAAGCTATTAAAAGCATCCATTGATTCCGGAGATAGCAAGGATCATACTGGAGTCTTCTAGTGTTTGCAAAATAAAAAATAAAAAAAAATATGGCTAAGTGGAGGCATTACTCCACTGCTCTTGTTCTCCAGATGTTAGCTATCTTCCGCGTTTTGAGTATTGCCCCTCATGAAAAAGTAGCCTGCCTTCCTTCATTTTATTTTCCCCTTCCCACTGCTTTGAGAAAGGTGGAATTCACCGAGATGTATTTTGATTTCCCAGAAAACATTAAACTTTCCTAATATAAATCAACCAAGCTTGTCTCATTTTCTACCCGGAATGCTATCTTTTAGCAATTTCAGCGTGGTCTTTTAAGCAATAACTTCCTTTAGCTTTCAATTTTATCTCCACCTGACGGTCAATGTAATACAGAAGAATTTCCCATCTGAGTTGGTTTTCATACTGACTTTGGTAGTTACATGTTCTACTAGCTAGATATGCGTGCTTCACAACGAAACTCTGATCAGGCTATGCAGGAGAAATTCAGTTCACAATCCGTTGGCTCGGTGGTCGGTAATTAAAATACATAAGGGAATATTGCTCCCACCGCCTTGAGTCCAGAAGCAGTTCCATAGGTGGAAGGCATAGACATTTTGGTGAGGTACTAACATTTAGTACTGTAAGGAGCCCTAGATCACTTCTGAATGAAGGAGTGAAATGTCTGCCAGTTTGAACTGAGGTAACAGAATGTGAGGCAACTGGCAGTTGGAACAGTTCTTTTCAGGTGGGAAGGGGTAGTAGAATGTCTAACTCCTTAGCATCAGAGCTATTAATTACTGTATAAGAAATGCCAATGATCTGAAGGTCATTTTGAAAAATCCTTTCTTAGCGAGCACCTAGGAGCCAAGAGGAACATAAATGCCAAATTTCAAGTTTGTAGTCTTTATGGTTCTGGAGATATTTCACACACACTCTTCACAAGTGTCTTTTTATTTCCAATAATGGAGTGGCAGGTCATTATTTCCCTTTAACCTATGTGTATGTGTGTGCATCTATTCGCTTAAAGATAAAGCTTTACACAGTCTAGTCGTGTCTGACTTGGATGATGCTCATGGTCATTTCCTAGCTTGGAAGCCAGCATTGTCTGAAGGTGCTTCCGTGGTCATGTAGCCAGTATAGATTATCCACAAAGGAGCACTTTTGGGGAAAATACGATACTAAAATGCATGTCTGGCTGACTATGAGGCTTGTTTTGGGGGATAGGGCTTTATTATGAGACTGGGAAAATGCTAGGGCTTATTTCCCAGATGGGTCTGATTTTGGGGGAAACACAGTAAATGGCCAGGAGCTGGGAGGAGGATGGGAGCTTACCTCATGGCACAGCACTTTGGTCTTAAATCCAGGTCATCAAGCTGATCAGCTCACCATCTTTAACCACTAAGCAATCAAACCACCTTTAGCCAGTTTAATACTGGCTAAAGTACTAATTTCTGTATCTTGACAGTTCAAAGCCACCTATAGGAAAAGCTGCGGTGGCAATGTGCTTAGAATTCAGTGTTGCAGGCTAATTCTGCCTACTGCCAGCAATTTGATCCTGATTGACTTAGCCTTCCATCCTTCAGAGATTAGTAAAGTGTTGATTGTTGGGGGGTAATATGCTGACTGTGTAAACCGCTTAAGGCTTTAAAGCATTGTTAAGAGGCATATAACTGTTATTGCTAAAACATTTCCCCAAAGCATCCCCCCCCCCCAAAAAAGCTTAATCTGATTTGCCTAGGAGTTGCTCATTATCTTGATAAAAAACTCAAGCTCAGTAAGTGTATTCTTAGGGATCATTTTAGCAGGGGAGGCAAAAGAGGTTTTAAGATTTTAACCTGGGAAGGGTCCTTTGCTGTCCAAGCCCACCTGGGAAGAATGTCTAAAATTCAGCGAGAAGTCAGCAATATAAGATGTGAAACAAATCAGCCCCATCGGAGCCCATCTGACATGACTTGGTTGTCCCAAACCCTATATTTTTAACCTCTTGACATTTGCAGCATGGATGGGATTAACCTTTGCAAGATAATTACTCTTGCACGTACATCCAAAGTGAAAACAAGGATTAGTGAAAGACTTGGTGGATCAAGGTTTCAGAGCTACAAATGATCCATGTCAATGAGTCTTGCTGACACCAGAACAGAACATTGGATTAAATTTACACAAAGAATTTTTTAATACCATGTTTTCCCCCAAATAAGACAAGGTCTTAATTTTCCTTTGACCACCGAAATAAGCGCTTGGCCTTATTTTCAGAGATGTCTTTACTATTTTTGAGGTGCAGGAGGCAGCGAGCATGGTCACCTCATGGCTGCTGCTGTGTTGTAATATTTTTGGGGAGGACTTATTTTAGCACAGCGCTCAAAAGCCCAATTAGCCTTATTTCCAGGGTGGTCTTATTTTCAGGGAAACGGTACGTAAAAGATTTGTACAGAGGCCCATTCTTCAAGAATTTCCTCCCAACTGAAGTACATTTAATCAAACCAATTCTTAATCAAATGAATTTCCTTCCTTAATTGAAGAACATTCAGTTGAAATCAACTCTTAATTGAAGAAATTTCCTTCCTTAATTGAAGGAAATAAATAATCTTGTTCCCCTTAAGGTGGCTCATTATTTAAAAAAACCACAAGGCTGAAGCTTCCTCTCCAGTTAGGTCAGATATGGAATTGCTACTTTTATTTATTTACAATCATCCAATTCATGGAATAGTTACTTTTTTAATTTATTTACAACCATCTAGTTGTGCCTGTGGAGAAGGAAAAGGACAAACAGACATGTTCAATCATGGCTGAAAAAGACAGAGACATACGGTGCAAGTACACAGGCAGGCAAGCAAGCAGGCAGCCGTCACGGAGGAAAGTTATCTTAAATAGGTCTATGTACATTTTACTCCTTATATACAAGCTGCAACAGGCTTGGGGCTATAAGCTCGATGCCACGGAGGTGGGAGAATTAAAATCTTGAGGCCAAGAGAGAAGACGGGGGTAGAGGACTTGGCGCTGAGAAAAATCAAGCTAGGTTCGAACCAGGACTGAGACATTTCCCTAGGTGGAATGTCTTTGATGTATGACTCAGGGCATCCTTTCTTCTGTACGACAGAGTCCATGCACCATTTCCCTCCCCCTTCGGTCTAGGTCATCAACTAGTAAGACAAAAGAAAGGATGGAAATCTGATTTAGTAGGCTCTGGAAGAGGATAGTTCTATGCCTCAAGTCAAGGTTGAAATAAATGTCGTCCCCCCCCGGCCCCCCAGCTCTCTCAAATCCACTGCAGGTGGTATTGGCCAGCAGTTCTCCCTTCAACCTTCCGAACAAAAACAATAAACACCGTAGCCATGGTTTGAAAGGGCTCTTTAGAGAGAGAGACGTGATGGTTCCTAAGGCTGCTCTCATCTCACCCGCTGAAAACACAGTTTGGATCGTTGGGAGAAGAAAACAGGGAAGTGGCCCCTTCAAGGAATGTGCAAAGATTAAGAAAAACGAAAGCAGAAACGTAATGAAGCTAAACTCCTTTAGCGGAAGACCTGGATCTCACACTGATCACAGAAAGCAGGTGGGAGGTAAGGGCTGAAATTCATTAAATGAATATCTGGACCAATCCCGGGGCCTTCATACTAACCTTTATGGAACGGCCCTTCTCTCATTCCCCGGGGCCCCCATTCACATTTAAGGATTGTGGAAACGGCCTCGAAACCTTGCAGCCCCCCACATTACCGACCACAGGATGGCAAAAACAAGGAAGAGAAAAAAACAATACAGCAGCAATTTCTGGAGACTCTTTTGCGCCTCCTTCTCAACCAGGAAATAATTTTTTTAAGCAGCCTCCGATGGGAGCCGAGAACAGAGTCCTGAAAACACCAACTTCTGAAGTGCCGCCAAGTTGTAGAACTGTAGTGTTATCTCAAGTGGTTCCGCTGTGGGCCATCTCCAAACGTCATCGCAAAACAGCTGCCACCGGTTTGATGCCAAACCGTCCATTTGCGTTTTCAAGTTTTTCTTTTGGGAACGATTAGTGTTAACTTGCAGGATCCATAGGAACTCCCCCTCCCCCTCCCACCGGGATGGCAGAACCCGGCAGAATTGGGCCTTCGGCTCCTTTGGAGTCAAAATTGTCCTTTCTTTTGCCATCAATCCTGGCTCAAGAGCAACAGAGATGGGAGAAGACTGGTAGATATCAGGGTTGTCCCATAGATGCTCGGATGGTGACACCGGGAGCGAGCACAGCAAGAAGGTGGCAGGGCAGACCCAACTTCAAATGGAATCAGAAGGGTCCTTGGAGATGAGGTGGTGGGGCAGTGGTGGGAAGCCAAGAAGAGCTTGGGGAGGCTCACGAGAAATTCTGGATGGGGTGGCTGACTCTCATGCAAGCCCAGTACATCGCTCGGCCAAGGAAAACCAAAGCCAGGAAAATCACCACAGCCCAGGAAGCATAGACACCCCTGTACTGCTGGGCTTGTTTCCAGGTACCAAACTAGAGAATAAAAGAACAATGAAAAAATCAGCTTCACAACAAAACATCTTAATAGATTTACTGTGAAAGATAAAGGTGTGTGTGGGCGCGTGCGTTCAATAGGCCTTTGGGTTCAGCAACCTTTTGTTCCAGCCTGAACCATGAAACAGCTCCCATTTTGACTCTCAAATGCTGAAGGTTGTGGCGATGTGAACTTTCTATCTTACATGCATAATCCTCCCTTTTATATTATATTATATGTATAATGGCTAAGAAGTTTGCCTAGTATGTAATATAGCCCAGGTTCAAATCCCAGTAAGGGTATGGCTAGCTGATGAGAGCTAAATAGCTTGAAATAGATCTATACTAGTCTCCCTTTATTTATTTATCAGCACAAATAAAAAAACACAAATATAACAAAGGCAACAGTAAAAATATTGGGTTTCTGTCGTGATGGACTCTTGTGACGAGCCGATTGACAGATGTTGGAGGCAGTTAGCTTCCTCCCATAATTGGGGCTTACCAGGGGTTGTAAAAATCTAATAGACACCTTTCACCCTGGCTTCGCTGATAACGGATAAGAGCCTGTGGCCTAATGGCTAAGAAGTTTGCCTAGTATGTAATATAGCCCAGGTTCAAATCCCAGCAAGGGTATGGCTAGCTGATGAGAGCTAAATAACTTGAAACAGATCTATACTAGTCTCCCTTTATTTATTTATCAGCACAAATAAAAAAACATATATATATATATATGTGTGTGTGTGTATATGTGTGCGTGTGTATGTATGTATATGTATGTGCATGTGTATATATGTATACACACACACACACACACACACACACAAAAACACAAAAGAATTCTTTATTTAGAGTAGAAATCTTTATTGGCCAAATGTGATTGGGACACACAAGGAATTTGTCTTTGCTGCATAAGCTCTCAGTGTACATAAAAAGACAAGATACATTCATCAAGAATCATAAGGTACAGCCCTTAATGATAGTCATAGGGTGCAAATAAGCAATCGTTTACAATGGTGATCACATGACCCTGGGGACACTGCAAGAGTCGCAAATATGAAGCAGCAAATGTAAATTGCATTCGGATGTTTGACCACTGCTTCATATTTATGACGGTTGCAGTGTCCCAGGGTCATGTGATGCCCTTTTGTGAACAAGCAAGTCCACGAGGAAGCAAGATTCACTTAACAACCATTTTACTTTTTCCACAACAGAAGTGGTTCTCTTAACAAATGTGGCAAGAAAAGTCGTAAAATGGGACAAAACTCACCTAACAAAATTTCTCACATAGCAACATTGGGCTCAATTGTGGTCCTATACGTTGATGACTACCTGTGTATTCAGGACCTTAGTTTGGTTTCCTCTTTAATATTAACATTGTTTTTATTATTCTGGATAAAAGCTTGCATAATGAATTGATACATAAGGGTTTAGAGTGTTTTTTTCCCTTGAGTTTTAAAGTGGGAATGTTGGAATTGCAGAAAGCTTGTTTGTCACCGTTCCCCACCCTTCTGCTAAATAAATCAATAGCTGTCATTTCAAACCGGACAGTAACTTAGGCATGAGTCTAAGGGGGCAGAGCTGTGCTGCTTAAAAGATTCTAGATATCTACTATGGATTTCGGATGGGTTTTTTTTGTGAAAAGTTTTTTTTTTTAAATTTCATACAAGTAATCACTTGTATGAAGTATTCAAGTATACCATTACATCTTAACCAGTACTATTTCATATTATCCAGCATTATATCAATTCCTCTTACCATCAACCCACAGCAACTATAATTTGCTCTTCTGCTTTCCATACAGCATACTATATATTATATAAATGGTTATTCAACCTCCTCTCCCTTTCCCTCCTCCCTACCTCCTTTCCTCCCTCTACCATCCCTCTCTTCTCTGCTTCCCATTCCTCTCTCCTTCTCCTCTATCCACTCCTTCTCTCTCTCCCCATCTCTTTTCCTCCCTTCTGCTTCCCTGTCTCCTAACACCTCTCTCCGTCCTTTCCTCTCCCTTTCGCTCTCTTCCACTCTCTCCACTTAGCTTACATGGTGTATTTCAGCTTCTGAGCAAACTCCATTTAATATATTGATTTCAGATGTTGAGTGGCATGTTCAGTCGCCTCCCTGCTAAGGGAAAAAGTGGCCTGAAGTCAAGAATGTGACTTTGGACACATTCCGTTATGTTCCTTGGCTGAAAACCAATGGAGTTTGTCTCTTATGTTCTTCCAATTTTTTTAACCTTCTCATCCCAAAGACCTGGGATTTCCAGGTATCAACAGACATGGCCATCTTTAATGGTCCCATCCTAATCTCATCCTTTTGAGACCCCAACAGGTGCCACCCCCAACCCTAACTAGATGCCCCATGTTCACACTTACCGCCAGCCCCGTTGCTGTCACAGCCATCAGCATGCCCAAGAGAAGGCAGCATAAGCACCTTTTCCTTGGATAGCGGCGCCCAATGGAAGAACTGGAGGTACAAAGAGAGCAGTAAGTCAAGCATCCAGAGTCACTCCTACAAAGTTCCTCTCCCCTCCCGTAATTTGGAGTTCTGACCACCGAGTTCTGACTGAGGCTTCTCTTGTGTTCTGACCAAGGCTTTCTGAGAGCATGAAGCAAACTCCTTGTCCTGAGAAAAGCCCCCTTTATTAATTTACTGTGAATTCTGCTCATTCACATCCAGCAGAGACAGGAACCAATTAAGCGAACTAATTGTCTCCTGTAAACTCCACTCCCCTTTTGTTCCTCTTTTATTTCTTCTGGGTGGGGCCATTCATCCTCCACCTGTGGCCTTACTCACAAGTCGACCACTGTTCTTTAGCTGTTCCCTTTGTCTGGCAACTCTGGGCATGCGTACACTGGGAACAGGCTCCAGCTGTTCTTCTGCCCTACTGATGTCCGACTCCGAAGGCAGCTGATAACTGTCAGACGACCCTGGCCCCATCTCTACCTCCGACATAGAGCCCTCATCAGAGCCTTCCCCAGACTCCAGGACTGGCCCATGTCCCTCCCCAACCTCCTCACTGTCCGAATCTGCTGCCTATTCTGCTGGCAGCTCTGCTGGCGGCCACAACCCCTTGCCTAAGGACAAGTAATAGACCTCTTCTCCAGCTAAGGGGAGGGAGGGAGATGGGGACTCAGGTTCCTCGCTCTCTTTGAAGCTTAACCCCACAAACAGCAAGTTCCCTCCCACATTCCAATTACTAATATCGAGGTACATTCAATGCAAAGCTTGGAGAACATTCTGCTAATGCTTCTCCTCCTCCTCCTCCTCGCCCAATTCCTTCCCCAGAATAACTCACACTTTACGGCAGTGCGGGCATCGGGCTAAAGTGCGATCTGTGAATTCTGTCCACTGGAGAGACAAAAAAGAGAGAAGGCCTTGGGAAGGACAGCCTGACATGACGAGTCACGTTTTGCCACCGCAAATAGGCTCATTCTTTAAGGAGGCGCACTAAGCTGCTCCTCCAAATAGCAATAACATTTAGACTTATATACCGCTTCACCGGGCTTTACAGTTCCCTCTAAGCAGTTTACAGAGTCAGCATATTGTCCCCAACAATTTGGGTCCTTATTTTACTGACCTCGGAAGGATGGAAGACTGAGTCAACCTTGAGCCTGATGAGATTTGAACAGCCAAACTGCAGTCAGCCAGCAGTTAGCAGAAATAGCCTGCAGTACTGCACTCTAACCACCGTGTCACTGTGGCTCATAGCAATAGCACCTAGACTTATATATCACTTCACAGCTCTCTCTAAGCGGCTTACAGAGTCAGCCTATTGCTCCCAACAACCTGGCTCCTCATACTCTAACCACTGAACAATTGCAGCCATCCTCAACTTACAACAGTTCATTTAGTGACCGTTGGCAGTTACACCAACAGTGGGGGAAAAATGGCATGATCATTTTTCACACTTATGGCCATTGCGGCATCCCCATGGTCATGTGATCAGAATTCGGATGGTTGACGACTAGTTCCTATTTATGACGGCTGCAGTGTCCCAGTGTCATGTGATCCCCTTTTGCGACCTTTTGATAAGCAAAGTCCATGGGGAGGTCGGATTCACTTAATAATCGTGTTACCAATTTAACAACTAGAGGGATTCACTTAACAAACGGGACTCAAATCAGAGTTCGTAAGTTTGTAATTTTCTTCCGATAACAGGTTCCCAAACGCAACCAAAGCTGAGCCTGGAACAAATATGCCTCGTTTTTTCCTTCCCTGATCCCTTCCTTGATAGCACCCTTACCAGGAAATTATTTTCGCAGTGGCCGCAATTGACACGCACACCTACAGGCTGAGGCTCGGGACTCGGAGGGCCAGGGTGAACGGGCCCTAAGTTTATGACCCTTTTACTAGGGAGAAAACAGAGGGGAGAAAAGAGGTTTAGATTATTCTTCTTGTCAGTCCACCTGGCCCCACCGAACACCTATTTCCAAGCCAGTGAAACTCATCATGGAGAATAAAGTTGATGTCAACTAGTCTTTCTGGTTTCATCAGGGCAATCGCTGCTTTTATTCTCTAAACATAAACACCCTCTTCCAGGAACAATAACAACAACAACAACAAAACACAGGGTCAAACTGTGAAGACAGAGGGAGAATCCCCCTTTTCTTCTCTCTCACCTCAAAAAAAAATTTTTTTTTCTCTCTCTAAAAATGCCAGTTTTAGCTTGATTACTCCAATCTGTATCTTTGCTTTCTAGTTCTTTCTTTGGAAAATGGAATCTTACCCACATTATTAGATCACATCACCTCCCCAATATGCTATTCCTTCCCACCTTGCTAAAAAGATTTCAGGATTGAAAAGACCTAAACGCCAAGCCCAAATTTGACGTACGTCTAGCCATTTTTTAAAGCTCTCTATTATACTCGTTGTTGGATTCAAGAATTTACAGAGGGCAATTTCAATGTTTAATTCATTGGAAGGAGTATCCCATTTCGGAAGCCACCTGGGTAGAAAGTTGGAACATCAATGCTGATCAGTTGGTTCGGAAATTCCATGAAAAATATGCATACAAACCCAAAGGGGATCTTGCAGATGGCAGGGGCAGTTAGTTTTATATGTGTATGTTTTTTTAAATTTTTAACCTAATTGCAATCTTTATGTGTTCTCTGTCATTGCAGGACTTTCTTTTCAGTTGAAGGATCTGTCGAGCCTGAATTTGACCTACATGTAGCCATTTTATTTAGCTCTCTATTATACTCATTTATTCCTTTTTCTTTCTCTTTACCAAGTAAGGGGTTTTTTTCGGGCTTGCCACATACTTAAGATGGGAGGGAAGGAGCAAATAGATAGTGAGGATTGTTTTGGCTAGGTGAGCTTCCTTCCCGTGGGAACAGAGGCTGCTCCTGCTGAGAACGGAAGGAGGAGTTTGAAGACACCGGGCAGTGTGGATGGAGTGTTTATTGGAGAAGGTGACTTTTGAGGGATGTTTCTAACTTACAATATTATGTGGTGTAATTCTGGTTTGTGTCAGGTCCGGAATTAGAACAGACTTTGCCAAGTTGATGTCTACCTAAATAAAAGAAATTTGTTTTCGAAGATGGACTTTGCGTATTTCTTTTTTGAATGGGTTTCATCACTTGGAAACCTGACACTAAATCTCTCACACAGCCCACTTTTCTCCAAACACATCAATGTTTTGCACTCATGAAGAAATTAGCCTTTTGTTAACAAGTGCAAAACTTTGATGTGTTCTTCCATGTTTGGCATAGATTGTTAAGCCGAATAGTTTTGGTAAAGTGCTGTATTTATATTGGTGTGAAGAAACCCACTTTTTGAATTGGGTGCCTTTCAAATACAGAATAACGGAGTTGGAAGGGACCTTGGAGGTCTTTTAGTTCAACTCCCTGCTCAAGCTGACCACCATTGAGATGAGCATCCTATAGAAATTGAATAAATACAAATAAATGAAAAATGATTGCCGTACAAAACTGTAAGCCAGGTTTTTCTTTCTAAATGCAAGGTATCTGTACATTCTGCTACTTCTCTTCCCAACCTGCCTACCTTCTATTGAATATTGTTAAACCTTATATTTTTACAATATTTAGTAAAATATCTTTACATATGTGTGCGGCTGCTAGGATGGCCTGCATTTGAAATTGGAAAGTAATGTACAATTCCTTCAGTAGAAGAATGCAAATAATTACCTTGCATTTGGAAAATAAATCTGGCTTATAATTTTGTATGGCAACCATTATTTATTTATTTTTTATTTGTTCAATTTTTACAGGATGCTCATCTCTGTGGTCTCTTGCTTGAGCAGGGAGTTGGACTGGAAGACCTCCAAGGTCCCTTCCAACTCTGTTATTCTGTATTCTAAAGGTACTCAACTTCAGCCCTTGGAGCAATGTTGTTCAACCTTGGCAACTTGAAGATGTGTGGCCTTCAACTCCCAGATACCCTGGTTAGGGAATTCTAGGAGTTGAAGTCCTTACATCCTCAAGTTGCCAAGGAAGGTTGAAAAATACTGCCCAGAACAGTATAGTGTTTCCTACTTGAGCACCGGGGTTAGACTAGAAGACCTTCAAGGGTCCTTCCAATTCAATGACTCTGGACAGCTGACAATTTTTGGACTATAATTCTAGCCATGGTTTTGCTCTACATCTGAAATTAGGGACATATAACTTTTAACATTTATGTCATGATTTGTTAAATAAGGATATACATTTCTTAGTGATTAGGTAAGACTAATTTTTTTCATTTTATGTTATACTCTATGTCATGACTGTTGTTGATACTAATATATTTACTTGATTTTAATAATGATCTGTAGTTTTAAAATGTCGTAAGTTATTTAAATATGTAGAAGTCAATTCATTATTCAGAGAACCTCTACTTAATTTATCTAGCTCTATGTATATGCATGTGAGCCACCAAGAGTAATTTGTGATTATGAAAGCATACAAATATGTTGAATTAACAAATACACATAAATATCTCTTATTTCCTTTGTGATTGTTTTCCTCTTCTTGCTTCTGTTTCCCCCATAAAATGTATATATAAAAGACTGAAGTGTTCTACATTGTCCTGATAACAGCCTTTAAGGCAGGGTAGTAAAATGTTATGTGTATAACATTGTAACTACCCTGTACATAACATATACAATGTAACTACCCCACCCCACCCCTTACCAATATATCCTTGGACAGGCAATGCGTTGTGAGGTCACTTTGCAGATCAAAAGACAGTTGCAAGGGCATCTGACATACTTCTTACCAGGTGGGGCATTTTTAATCGGCTGCAGAAGGAAAAAAAGGACATTTTTGAAAGTTAAACAAGTTGAACATGTTTCCTGGTTTAAGAAGAAAGAAGTTCACAAAAGGGCAAAGAATCCAATCCATCTGTCAGGCATTGAACCAAGATTACTAATGACCACTCTCATTCATCACAATGTATCTGTAAATATTTAAACTGAATTAATACGTATTTAAAAAATACACAGGTAGCCAACAGGCGCAGTGGACAACAGGTTTAAATGTTTTGGCTGAATTTGGAAAACAGTCTAGAAACTAATTTGTGATTATTTTTTTCCCCCTGAAGAAAGCACAAGACATCCTATCAAAATTCAGTTGCAAGTAAGTAACAAATGTACTTTTGTCTACACGAGAATTTATGTGTTATCTTTATTTTTCATAGCTTTCGTTAGTTATTAGGCACTAGACTTATGCCCAAGAAGCCGAGCTACTGCTAATCTGAATAAGAAAAGTCAGGCTAGTTAAGCCTTGGACAAAGTGTATATTTCCAGGAAAGATGGTTAACAAAAATGTGGCATTCAGAAGACACCTATTTTACACGAAGAAAAAAAATAATAATACATAAAAGCAGAAGGGAAGAATGACAACGTGGAAAGGGCAAGGTCCTTCTGTTTAATTTTCATTGCAATCTTAGGTAAATTCATTATGTCAAAGGTAACTCTGGGCAGGGCTGGGGCAAAAGATAAGGCACAATTGATAAGTGCACCTTGAACACCTAGCAAATCTGAAGTCCAAAGGGAAAAAAAAATTTTTTTTAAGCTTCTCTCTATCCATGATAAAGATAAGATAAAAAGCCTTCCGAACAAGCTTAAGTGGGAGGCGAAAGGGAAAAAACATCAGAGTGAAATTTAGGATAATATTCTCTCAAACAAATCCAACTATTGAATTGGATTTTAAATTATTGAGGGGACCAGAGCAACTATTTAGACTTTCAGTTTTGTGCTATCTGCAGCTGCAGGAACTGAAGATGTTGCAGACTGGCAATGCCAATTTTCAGGTTTATATTTTCAGAAGACTGAGATACTAGGAGCAGAAAAGAAACCTGAATAGGAAATGAGCTCTAGGACAAGTTCCCAGTTTTAGAGGAAGCCTTTTCTTCCACAGAATATTTTGTGCCTGAAGTGTTCTACATTGTCCTGATAAGTCTTTAAGGCAGGATAGTTTTAGCAAAGCCACAAGTGAGACCTACAAAGTGAGAGGGGAGGGGTGGTGTTAGCTGCCACCTCATGGTTTCTTGTGTATTTTGATACTATGACCATTTGCCATGAACGCCTTGGAGGGTGGATGGGCGAAAGTGAAAGTTTTAACTGCTGTTATCTCCCTGAGATGCTACTTCAAAGTCACGAGGCTGGAAGGAACACACCTGCATACCAACCTACTGAAAACATCTTGCTTCAATCTGATTGGATGGGGGAGGCGGAAGCAGTTAAGGACTACTTGTAATGTTGCATAAGTTTCCTATTGTTGGTTCTACCCAGCACTTCTTCTCACCTTGTTACTCATTTAAATAGTTACAAATAAACCTCTCCTCGTGGATAAATTCCTGCTATATAATTGGTGTATTTATTTGTAACTATTTAAATGAGTAACAAGCACATTCCGTCCAGGAGCATAAATTAATTGTGTAGTATGCAAAAAATGTGTTACATTCATTTCGAATTTCCTGTCAGTCAATTTCACTGAAAGACTTCAACTTTTAATAATGCCAGGAGAAGAGAAATTAAGGCAAAGGAAAAATAAAAGCTCCAGTTGTTTTTTTCTCTCAGCCAAATAAACAAGAACCTACACATTGTCCACTGAGATAATGTACAGGCCAAATTTCAGGAATTTCTTTTTAAAAAAACCCTCTTCCAACCGAACCTCTAATGTAAAGAAAGGCACCATAAAAACTTCCATATGAGCCTAGTTCAAATGAGTTGAGATGAACAATACCTTCACCACCAAATCAAAAGGAGAGGATGGTGGGGAGGAATAAAAAGAGGAGGAGAAAGGGTAGGAAGGGGAAGAGAGGAAGGGAGAGGTAAGGGGAAAGGAAAAAGAGAGGAGGGAGGAAGGAAGTAGAGAAGGGAGGGAGGGAGGGAGAAAAGGAAGGGAAAGCAGAGTGGTGATATTGCAAATAGGTGTATGGGAT
Organism: Thamnophis elegans; assembly: GCF_009769535.1. Lineage (NCBI taxonomy): Eukaryota > Metazoa > Chordata > Lepidosauria > Squamata > Natricidae > Thamnophis > Thamnophis elegans. The sequence continues at coordinate 126,371,645 of NC_045558.1, read as the reverse complement.
GGTAAGCAAAGCAACCTCGAATGTATACCTTTTTATGGAAAATAAATATGTAAAGGCGATAAATAACAATAAGAATAATAACTAGGTGAATGCTATACTTGTAATTTGTATGTAAGAGACTAAAAATTAAAAAACTTTTCAAAAAACAACAACCAAATCAACCCAATAAAACAGCACACTACAATAAATAATCCCAGCTAAAGGAGAACACAAATATAATCTTCTGAGGAGGAAACATAAACGAAGAAAAAAAAAGGAATCCTTTTAACAAATGGCGTTGTGCAGAGTCAGGCCACAGATCCAGTTTTCTGAGTATTGACTATGCTGACTTGAGCGCCAACAGCTCTCAAGGGACTGAAGACTCTGCCTGAAAGCTAACACAAGTACTCCATCCGCAAGCCATGTCAGCAGATTTGCAGTTGTGGCTTACTCTTTTCCAAGGTGTGTGTGTGTGTTTTTAAGGCAATCATTCTCGCTATGTTAAAAAAAAAAAAGCCCTACATATTTGAAACAACTGGCGAGAACTACAGGAATATAAGCCTCCCTTTGTCTTTGACTAGCTTAGCAACTGGCAGGAGGCCAGGAGTTCTGCCCAATTGTGGAATTGAGCTGAAGCAGGGGAAGTGACCCCGAGAAGCACCGCTTGTCTCCAGCTTTCCATCTGGGGTTCACAGGTCAACTCATCTTCCTTTACATGTACTTGTGCTTTCATTTGGCCAAATGTGGTTAGACATACACGGAGTTTATCTCCGGTGCAGAAGCACTCGGGGTCACTTCCAAAACAGTAGACTGTAACAATATTAAAGTGTACAACTGATGAAAGGAGGAAGTAAGAAATAATAAAGGGGATAAATAATACTGCAGCCACATCCTATGGATTGATGTAGATACACATTAGGCCAAAAAAAAAATCCCTTAGTCACTGTATTTTGTCAACTGTGAGAATTAGGTGTTCAGCTATAGTGATAGCACAAGGGAAGAAACTGCCCCTGTGACTAGTTTGTCTTGGCATACATTGCCTTATAGCAGTGATGGCAAACCTTTTGGGGACCGAGGGCCCAAACCAGAACACGCCTGTGTGTACATGTGCGTGTGCTGGATCACTGAAAACCTGAAGACCAGCTGGCTGGCACATGCATGCATGTTTTCAGGTTGTTTTCCAAGCCATTTTTGGCCTCAAAAGCAGTCTGGAAAATGGCCCAAAAAACTATTTGGTTTTTGGCTGTTTTCAGGCCATTTTCCAGTGCTCCAGCAAAGACCAGGTGGCTGGTGTGCTGGAAACCAGAAGAGAAGCTGGTGATGGCATGCATGCCCAGAGAGGGCTAAGCATGCCACCTCTGGCACACATGCCATAGATTCGCCATCACGGCCCTATAGTGCCGTCCCAAGGTAAGGAATTGAAAATTTATGTCTAGAATGGGAGGGATTCAGCCAATATCTTCTCAGCCCCCGTTCTGACCTGCACAATATGCAAGTCTTCTATGGCAGGCAAATATTCCACATCTTACATTCCACCCAGATGCGTCTTGCCTTTACATCTTTCCACGGTGCCTCCCATGTCCCACTCTGACCATGCTCACCGTGGCCTCATTGCAAACGCTACATTTCACCACGTGCTGATGCATCTTTCCCTCCACATTGATGGGGCTCTGGCAGACTCGGCAAGTGATCATAGGAGCATTGCCGCTCTCCGGTGACGCCATTGGGGAATATGGCGGGGGATCTTCAGCGGGCAGTATGGCGGCTTGGCTCCCATCGATACTGCTGAAGGAGGAAAATCCTTGGAAGGGAAGAGAGAAAGAATCACAGTGAAAAGTGAGCATTCAACTACCATTCTATGGTGCTGCTGTTACATTTATAGTCTACTCCCTTGATCCTTCTTCTGGATCTCACCTGCATTTCATTCTCCTGAAATTTCTCCACCACCACCACCACCACCACCACCCTTTGTTTCCCACCTCTAAATTTGTTCATCTTCTACCCACAAAGCCCTGTAGAGAAGGGCCTTAATAGAGAGAGGGGAGATCTGTATCAAAGCAACCAGGACCGGGAAAACCCCGGTCCAAACCAGGGGTCAGCAACTCGTGGCTCTGGAGCTGCATGTGGCTCTTTCATCCCTCTGCTGCAGCTCCCTGTTGCTCAAAATATGTGCCAATGTGTGATACCCACCAGCACATGATTTATTAAGCTTTTTGACCCTCAGCAGGCCGACCATGGATAAATTCAAGAAAAGAAAAGTTTCACAAGAAATCAGAACGTTTAATTCAACTACATATGCTAGTTCTGTGGCTGCTCAGGAAATAGCCAGGCACGGGATGGGTTCTGTGGCTCCTGGTGTTTTCTTTTCTGTGGGAAACGGGTCCAAATGGCTCTTTGAGTGTTTAAAGTTGCCGACCCCTTGTCCAAACAATGAAGGAGGAATGAGAAAACAGAAGCCATAATTAAGACTTTTATTTACAAACATCTACTTTTATTTACAATCTACAGGTATCTAATTTTATCTATAAATATCTACAGGCCCCTCACATCATAAACTGTTTTAACTTCTCCAGTCAGGGTGCCACTTGCAGGACAAAACAACTGGGCATAAAGATAGTTTCCCCCCACCCCCATGCCATCACTCTGCTAATGACCTAATTTCCAAAGCACTGTCTGGTGCCTAAGGATATTTACCCATTTAATAGGTCTGTATTGCTATTATCCTTTTCATTTGGACATAAATTGTTTCAACTTCTGCCCTTAAAACGATACTATATGGCACTGCACAACAAAACAACTAGACACAAGGAGTTTTTCCCCCAAATGCCATCCCGCTAAACAACTCCCACAACATTGTCATATTACTTACTAAGATTGTATTACTATTACTCTTCTCTTCCTAGTACCTATCTCTCCCAACTATAACCATGTTGCTTGTATCTTTAGAATTTATACTGTTTTTATTTGTTTCCTAGTATGATTTGATACCTTATTAGTAACCTTGACTATCACTAAGTGTTGTATCTTTTTATTCTTGAGGGATGTATTTTATTTTCTTTATGTAAACTGAGAACATATGCATCAAAAACAATTTTTTTGTGTGTCCAATCGCACTTGGCCAATAATTCAATTCTATTCTACTCTTATATTATCCTATCCTATTACTCTATTCTATTTTGTTAGGATTGGTTACTACAGAGGAACTCTTTCTTTTTTTTTAAAAAAAAAAAGTAGTTTTGGTCTGGAATTGATTTCTTGGTTTGATCTACATCTTGGGACTGACAACTCTTAGCAATTTAGATTTAGCTTTTCTTTGAGTAAAGCATTTGGGTGGAACCAGACTAGTATTTTTTTTTTAAAAAAATGTATTTACTGCCTAGGGGATAGCAAGCTCCCCACCCAACCAAAGTAGGGATGCTCCTACCAAAAGGGCTTGAGACAAAGTGCTGCCTTTCTGATTGGATATTTCAATTCCAATTCTACCCCCCCTCACCGAGCCACGCCCCCCACGCACAAGCTACGACCCCTGGCTTGACGACCCCCCCTTATCTCTAGGATACTCTCGTCCCCCCTCACTCCCCGACCCCACCCACCGCCTCTCCTTTCTCAGCGGCCACAAACCATCCCAGGAATGTAAACGAGGGAAAGGCGAATTACCCTGTGGCGGAGTGGGTTTTCCCGGAGCAGCCGAAGCGGGCCCCGACCCCAGACCCGCCGGCCCCACCAGGCCTCCGGAGGCGAGGCTGCTCCCATCGCCAGGGTCGGCTGGCAGCAGCGGGGAGCGTTCACCATCCGCAGCCATCGCCGCTGCGGCTGCTGCACCCGTAACCGCCCCGCGTCTCTTTCGGCTTCCGTAGCGCACACGCCCCCGCCCCCTCGCTATCCCGGATCACTCTTATCACATGACGACCCGATGGCATCACCCTATCGACTGCAAGGAAGTAACTCGGTCCCTGTCACGTGACTAGAAACCGGTGGCGATAGTGGATGCTGCGCTTCTGATTGGTCGGGAGAGACTGTGACGGCGTGTCGCCCGCTTCGTTCCATTGGAGGCTAATCGTGCTCGTTCTTTCGCAGCTCCCCCCTCGTCCCGTGACTCTTTCTACGCCTCCTTATTGGCTGCTTCTTACAGGCGAATCCCAGTTTGTCCCGAATCATCGTTTCTTTCCAATTGGTTATTACTCCACCCCTCTCTCAAAGTAGGCCCGACGTTGAAGGAGTTTTAACTCACGTGATGGTGAACCGCGGGTGCTGATTGGCTCAGCTCTTCCGCTGTTCCATAGTACGATCCTAGGAGCCATCCTGGAGCTGACGTGAGGAAACGTCTGCTCTCCCATTAGGCGGGTCGAAGTTCTCCATTGCTTGTCCTACCAATCGCTCCTCCTTTTCTAAGGAACGCCCCGCCCCCTCAACCATGATTGACGGTGTACGTGAAGATTCCGCCCCAGAGTTCGAAACCTTAATTTAAAGAGAAAAGAAAGGTAGCCATCCAGTCCTGCACGTGCTCCGTTTCGCGCGTGGAAAGCCACGCGGAACTTAGTCCCCCCCCCCAAAAAAAAAGGAAGCCAGGAAAATATTCCACCGGTTTGTGTCTTTTCTTCTCTAGGATAAGCCTAAGAAGCTTCTTTTAGCCCAGGACTTTTCAAATGTAGCCACTTTTAAGATGTGCGGACTTCGGCTCCCAGAATTCCCCCAACCATTGGTGAAAATGACTGGGGAATTCTGGGAGTTGAAATCCACCTGTCTTAAAGTGGCTCAGTTTCAAAAACGCTGGGGTTAAATGAGGATTGATAGGATTTAACTGCGATTGGTTAAATTGCAGTTAAATTTGATTGGTAGAATAGAACTGCAATTGGTTAAATTGAAATTAATTTGGTTGGTAGGATTTAACTGCAGTTGGTTAAATTGAAATTAATAATTAGGTTGGTAGGAATTAATTGCCACTGTTTAAATTGCAATTAATTTGATTGGTAGAATATAACTGCAATTGGTTAAATTGGAATTAATTAGGTTCGTATGATTTAACTGCAATTGGTTACAATACAATACAATAGCAGAGTTGGAAGGGACCTTGGAGGTCTTCTAGTCCAACCCCCTGCCTAGGCAGGAAACCTTATACCGTTTCAGACAAATGGCTATCCGACATCTTCTTAAAGACTTCCAATGTTGGGGCATTCACAACTTCTTTAGGCAAGCTGTTCCACTGATTAATTGTTCACACTGTCAGGAAATTTCTCCTCAGTTCTAAGTTGCTTCTCTCCTTGATTAGTTTTCATCCATTGCTTCTTGTTCTACACTCAGGTGCCTTGGAGAATAGTTTGACTCTCTCTTCTTTGTGGCAGCCCCTGAGATATTGGAACACTGCTATCATGTCTCCCCTAGTCCTTTTTTCATTAAACTAGACATACCCAGTTCCTGCAACCGTTCTTCATATGTTTTAGTCTCCAGTTCCCTAATCATCTTTGTTGCTCTTCTCTGCACTCTTTCCAGAGTCTCCACATCTTTTTTACATGGGGCAACCAAAACTGAACGCAGTATTCCAAGTGTGGCTTTACCAAGGCCTTATAAAGAGGTATTAACACTTCATATCATCTTGATTCTATCCCTCTGTTTATACAGCCTAGAACTGTGTTGGCTTTTTGGCAGCTGCTGCACACTGCTGGCTCATATTTAAATGGTTGTCCACTAGGCAAGATCCCTCTCACAGTTACTACTATTGAGGAAAGTACCACCTATACTGTATCTGTGCATTTCGTTTTTCTTGCCTAAATATAGAACCTTACTCTTCACCTTTGAATTTCATTTTATTAGATAGTGCCCAATGTTCAGGTTTGTCAAGATCTTTCTGTATCTTAAGCCTATCTTCTGGAGTATTGGCTATTCCTGCTAGCTTGGTGTCATCTGCAAATTTGATGAGTTCCCCATTTATTCCCTCATCCAAATCATTGATGAAGATGTTAAAGAGTACTGGGTTAAATTGCAATTAATTAATAATTAGGTTGGTAGGAATTAATTGTGATTGGTGAAATTGCAATTAATTAATTAGGTTGGTAGGATTTAACTGCAGTTGATTAAACTGTGAGATGGATCTTGGAGTCTTAATGGACAATATGAGCCAGCAGTGTGCAGCAGCTACGGGGGAAAAAAGCCAATACAGTTCTAGGCTACATAAACAGGAATATAATCAATATCATGTGAAGTGTTAATATCACTTTATAATGCCTTGGTAAGGCTACACTTGGAAAAGTGCATCCAGTTCTGGTCACTACGATGTAAAAAAAGATGTTGAGACTCTAGAAAGACTGCAGAGAAAAGCAACAAAGATGATTAGGGATTGGACGCTAAAACATCAAGAATGGTTGCAGGAATTGGGTATGGCTAGTTTAGTGGAAAGAAGGACCAGGAGCAGTGGTGAAATTCATTTTTTTTTTTACCACCAGTTCTGTGGACATGGCTTGATGGGCGTAGCAGGGGAAGGATACTGCAAAATCCCCATTCGCTCCCCACTCCTGGGCCAAAGATTTTTGCAAAATCTCAATTCCCACCCAACTCTGGAGCCAGCCAGAGGTGGTATTTGCCTGTTACCTGTCAGAACCTGCTGAATTTCACCCCTGACTAGGGGAGACGTGATAGCAAGTGTTCCAATATCTCAGGGGCTCCCACAAAGGAGAGGGAGTCAAACTATTCTCCAAAGCACCTGAGGGCAGGACAAGAAGCAATGGGTGGAAACTAATCAAGGAGAGAAATAACTTAGAACTGAGGAGAAATTTCTGGTAGTTAATCATTGGACCAACTTGCCTCCAGAAGTTGTGACTACTCCAACACTGGATTTTTTTAAAAAAGAGATTGGATAACCATTTGTCTGAAATGGTGTTGGGTTTCCTGCCCAGGCAGGGGGTTGGACTAGAAGACCTCCAAGGTCCCTTCCAACTGTTATTCTATTCTAAATTGGAATTAATTAAATTGGTAAGAGTTTAACTGCAATTGGTTACGTTGCAATTAATAATTAGATTGGTAGGAATTAACTGCAGTTGTTAAGTTGCAATTAATTTGATTGGTAAGGATATAACTGCAAGCCCCTTATCATCCTTCTTGCTCTTCTTTGCATGTTTTCCAGTTTCTTATCTGTCCTTTGGTACCGAGGCAACCAGAACTGGACACAATGCGGGTAATTCTCAACTTACGACTGCAATGGAGCCCAACATTCATGCTGTTAAGTGAGCTTTGCCCCATTTTACGTCTTTTCTTATTGTGGTTATTAAGCGAATCAGTGCAGTTGATAATTTCGTAACCCGGTTGTGAAGTGAATCCGGCTTCCCCATTGACTTTGCTTGTCCGAAGGTCGCAAAAGTGCCTTCCCGTGACCTTGGGATACAGCAACAGTCATAAATATGAACCAGTTGCCAAGCAGCTGAATTTTGATCCCATGATGATTGGGAATGCTGCAAAGATCATAACTGAAAAACGGTCGCAAGTCACGTTTTACAGTGCTTTTGAATGGTCACTAAATGAACTGTTGTACATCGAGGACTGCCTGTGTTATAGATGTGGGCTGACCAATCCAGCACAGAATTGGACTGTCACTTCCTGTGATGTTGATACTGCATTTTTCTTGATGTAGGCCAATATTACATTAAAGCTTTTGGCTGCTGCGACATGGCTCATGCTTAATCTGTGGTTTTTCAGATCATCCAGTTCAGTGGTGAAATCTAATCCCCCCACCACTGGTTCTGTGGGCATGGCTTGGTGGGGCGGGGGTCAGTGATGGTGGGTGTGACCAACTTTTTTTTCACTTTTAGCTTTTTTTTGTAGCTTTTTAAAGCGTTTTTAAATGCTTTTAAAAACAAAAAAAGCTTCTGAAAATCATGGTGAAATCTAATCCCCCCACTGTTTCTGTGGGCGTGGCTTGGTGGGGGCAGGGATCATGTGATGGTGGGTGTGACCAACTTTTTTTTTCACTTTTAGCTTTTTTAAAGCTTTTTAAAGCATTTTTAAATGCTTTTAAAAACGCAAAAAAAAAAGGTTCTGAAAATCGTACGGCTCACAGCTGAGCTGTGCGATCCTCGGAAACGTTTTTGTTTACTACTAATTCGCAGAACCAAGGACAATCGTCCCTACCAATTCGGCTGAACCAGGATGATCCAGTTCCTTTTCCCAAGTACCTTAACTAAGCCAGGTATTGTCTGTTTTGTATATGTTCCTGAATGCAGAACTTTGTATTTTTCACTAACTGAACTCCAGTGGACTTGGGTGGTGTACAAAACTGGTGGGGGGGGGGGGGGGAAACTGATTTTTTTGTTAATTTCAGATTATGAAATCTCACACAGCAGGAATTTTTTAAAAAGGCACTGTCTCTATTTCCCCCCTCCCTAAGAAAGAAGAATTAAATATTACTTTCTCAAATATGTGTTCCCAATGTACCGTAAATTGTTTGCTTAGATCTGTTGACCTCATAACAGCTGGTATATTGATCGTGTGTAGTAATGGATAATGATGCTGCATTCTTATCTCTGGTGGAAAGGGTTTTCCCAGCTGTTTCCCAACCATGGTAATATTGATTGGGAATAGTGTGATATCTTGTATTTCAGCTGGTGCTATGTAATGCTTAATCTTTGTCCACATACCAGAGGCTTTACTCCCTTCTGTGGTATTAAATAATTGGGATGTGTGCCTTGAACATTCATAAATTGACAAGCGTGTGACACTTAATTTGCAGAGAAGCTGTTACCAGTTCTGACTTCCCTATTTATTTGGGTCATGTGTCCTCGAGAGACAATTTAAAAAAAAAAATATTAAAAAGTTTTTATTTTTAGACAAACATAAAACAAACGGACATAAAAACACACAAAATAAAAACCCTTCTCCAATTACTTACAGTGTGTCAATTAGTTACAAAGCTTTTGTCCTTTCTTACAATAGTCTTCATTTGCAATTTACATTAAAACATATTATCATTCTAATATATATATATATGTATGTATGTATGTATGTATGTATGTATGTAGGTCTCTAGTTGTTCGGGTTTTCTCCCGCGTAGAATTGGAGATGTCTTGGCGACGTTTCGACGAAGTCTCATTCGTCATCTTCAGGCGGCTTCAGACTAGTGGAAACTACTACTCCTGGAAACACCAAACCTGAAGTAGTCTGAAGCCGCCTGAAGATGACGAATGAGACTTCGTCGAAACGTCGCCAAGACATCTCCAATTCTACACGGGAGAAAACCCGAACAACTAGAGACCTACATACTAACACCCGCGAAAACCTCAGAAAACATATATATATATATATATATGTGTGTGTGTGTGTGTGTGTGTGTGTGTGTGTGTGTACACAATCGTCATGGTTATTAAACATTCATTTGACTATAGCTATTATTACATCCTTTTTATATAAAATATTCTAAATTTAAAATAAATTTATATTATGGTATTTCATTACATCATCCTGAAATCATCCAATAGTATTACATTTTTATATTCTATTCTATATATAATTATTTATCTTTTATAACAAAGCTTTTCAACATCCTCTCCATTGTCCTCACTTACAATTTATATAAAATTTCATATTATCAATCTAGTGTATATATATGCATTATCATTATTAATCATTTATTTAGCTATGACTATTATTAATTTATTTTGTACATAATACTCTAAATTTAACTAAGTTTAACTTAATTTTTATTCTAACATTTCATTTCATCATCCTGTAGCCTTCCAGTAGTAGTGCAGTCCTATATCTCTTGCCATTTGTGGTATTTGTATTCTAATTATTTTCTTGATAAGTCTTATGTGGACTTCTCTTGGCACCTTGTTGTTCCTTGTGTATCTTGTAGGGACTCGAAACCCTCCATTTGTTCCTTCCATCCACTTGCCTTTAGTTATCACCGGTGCTTCTGCCAGAATTTCTCTCATTGTTGCGAAATTTTCTCCTTTTTCTTCTTCCATGTTTTGAGATTTGAGATAGGGTCCCAGTTCGTTAATCTCTCGTTTCAATATTCCACTCCTGTCGTTTCCAACCACGCTCGATTTACTGACAATATCAACAATTTTCTTATCACTTTGTTCATATTTTTCTTCAATTTTTTGAACTCTATCCTCAAATTTCATCGTTTTATAAATGTTCTCAACTCTTCCCTCTATTTTTTCTGTTTTTTGTTCTATGTTCTCCATCCTCTTTTCAATGTTTTTGTACTTATTTGTATTTTTTGAATTTCTAACATAATCATTTGCAATGTTAATTCTTTTTATTCCTCATGTTGCACCATTCTTCCAGATTATAAACACTGCCACTAAAACAGCCAAAGCTTCTTTTGTTAAGTTTCAAACAAGTTCACTATAATCTTTCCAGTCAAGGCTTTCTCTTCACTCCAGTCCAGCTATTGATAGTACTCCAGAAGAGCACCTGCATAAACAATCCGTACTCTTCCCACTATCCCTTTCAATAAACAAAATTAGGAGCCTTGAAGTATAAGATATGTCAGATGTTCAAAGGAAATTAAAAAAAATGTTTTCAAGCGTCCAGCCTCTAGATGGCAGTGTTGCTTCTTTTTCCTCTGCCTCTACCCCTCTCTTTAAATTCTGAACTTAAGGGGAAAAAAGTGCTTAAAAGCAAACGATCCAGCCGAGCGTTGTAAAAAGAAAAGAAGGAAAATCATAATCCACAAATATGAAAAAAAGGAAAAACAGAAGAAGAGGGAAAAAAGAAACCAGTCCAATTTAAAAAGTAAGAGGCATTTGTAAAAGTTCCATTAAAAAAAATTTTTTTTTAAAGATAACACACTAAATTTAATACAGGCTTAATTCTCCACTTGCTCTCTTCTGTCTTCAATTTTAATTTTATTCTAAGTCTTTTTGCGTGTTCTCTAATAGTAAAATTTATCTCACCATTTCAACACACCCTCTCCTGCTTTCCTTCCATTCAGGGGCTGTCCCAACCTTCTGCAGCTTCAATGGCTGCTTCTCTTTTGCTGGAAAAAAGAGCTTCTCCTGGATCAATCAGGGACTTTGCGATGTCCCTGAGATCAGCAGGACGTGCCCTTCTCTATCACTGTCTTTACGGGACGGTTTAGGTCTAAAAGGACCATCCAGCAGCAGAGATATAGACAGCAATCCTGGAGCTCCAAGATTGCATGTCATGTCGGCGTGACATCAGCCCCCCCCCTCCCCGAGACAAAATTGTTAATCTTAAACATTGATCAGAACATGGAGGAAAGGTTGGAAAGAAAAACCCCACATTTTACTTACAGAAGACTTTTCTGTGATCACGGAAAGAGAGACTAGGCCAGATATTCATATCATGGTGATCTCTCAACGTACGAGAAGACGGCTCCCATCATCCCCAACCAGCCTGAGGAAATCTAGTGTGACTCATTAGTCTTAGTCCTAATCTCGGATCAGTTTGAGGTTTAGATAATCCCAGGGAACTATTTATTCCATATTTCTCATTGCAGAATGCTCATGACTCATTAGACATCACACATTTTTGTTATAAATTCTTACAGTCCTTGATTTACAACAGTTTATTTAGTGACCATTTAGACCAGGAGTGTCAAACTCAATTTTATTGAGGGCCGCATCAGGGTGGTGTTTGACCTTGGGAGCGGGGCTGGGGGGTGTCGCCAGGGTGGGCGTGGCCAATTCAGTATCACTCGTGTGGTGGCCCAAGTGCTATGCCAGTGAAAACGGGCTCCCGAGCTCCATTTTCAGCTGCAATGGCTTCCTGCAACCCTCTGCCAGTGAAAACAAAGTCCAGGAAGGCCGCCTGAGGCCCTCCCGAGTTCCATTTTCTATGGCAGAGACACCGTGGACCAGTCCTTCGCTGTTTCCAGGATTGCCCGCGGGCCGGATCTAAGCAGTCCATGGGCTGGATCCGGCCCGCGGACCTTGAGTTTGACAGCCTTGATTTAGAGTTACAATGGCACTGAAAAAAGTGACTTATGACTATTTTACACACTTACGACCATTGTGGCATCCAATCAAAATTCAGATGCTTGGCAACTGGCTCATACTTTTAACAGCTGCAGTGTCCCGGGGTCATGTGATCACCTCTTGCAACCTCCTGACAAGCAGAGTCAATGAGAAATCCAGATTCACTTAACGGTGTTACTAACTTGACAATTGCAAGTGAATTGACTTAACAACTGTGGCAAGAAAGGCCACAAAATGGGGCAAAACTCACTTAACAAATGTCTCCGAAATGTTGGGCTCAATTACAGTCATATGTCAAGAACTTCCTGTATTGCTCATATCACACATTTGCAATGAAGGTGAGCAAAATGCAGTGAGACCCTGTACTTATAAGTTAGTTTCCCTGAATTAGCTCTCCGTGAGAGGAACTGGAGAAGGGTAATCCCTGCAGATCAATTAATGCTAAACGCTAAAACATTTAGATAGGGCTGGGAAAGTTTTTTCTCTCTCTTGAATTTATTGCTTTTTATAAAGAGATAAAACTACGGTAATACTGAATAGAATTAAATTAAATTTATTGGTTTGGCCCTCCACACCAGTCCTAGTTAGTTATGTTGCCCCTTGGGAAAATTAATTGCTTACTCCTAAAATAATGGATATAACAAGGAAATTGTTAAGAAGAGAAACAAAATCTACCAGCATCTTCAAAATCTTGCTGATGGTGGAGAAAGTATATGGGGGGGAAATCCTGAATTTTATTTGTATAAAATATTTGCCCCATATAGGTATCTCACATTGCTACTCCCAGCAAATAGACGCCAACTTTTTAATTCAGTTTAACTAGAGCATCAAAGGTTTAAACCATTTGGCTTCTATGGCTTCTAAGCACATCATTTCAATAAATAAATCAAGAATGGCTTTTCAATACACAGTACCAAACAAACAGTATTTCAAAAAGTAAGTAAGGTCAGAGATTTAAAAATATATATTCAAATTTCATTAAAAAGTAACTCAACTTAATTTAAATTAATGATGTGCAGCTGGTATGATTATTCCTGATCTATGTAGTTATTTTCTTCTATCATATTAAATTATATATATATATACACAACTCGTGGACATTTTTAGATAGACTTCTTTGTGTAGCCATGTGCTTCTTTTTTTCTCTGGAACATAGTTATATAATTAGTTTCCATAAATCTCAAGGCAAAGAACATTTCAAACTGTTCTCTAAACAAGGGACTTATTTAAGGATTAGAATCATTCCTTCTTCATGACTTGCAAGAACGATGTGTATACAATATGACTTGCATTTGCTCAGTCATGTATCATTTGGGTGCAGCAACTAATTGTGTTTACACAAAAGAAAAATGGACACTCTAGCCCTGCCAAAAAAGGGAGGAACCTAAAAATTGCCTATCTTTATTCCATGCCCGCACCTACCTCAAGAGACAGAGGAACAGCACCAGTTCAATTGGAACGATCATTGACTATGCTACCCCCGCCATGCTCAAGAGTTCATTGAACTCATTCAGCTCCCCAAATAATTCCATCAACAGACACATTGACCTACAGCCAGCCTATGAACCCCTCAGAATCCAAATCAGTACAGCCAACGAGAGACAACATCCACCCTCAGCCTAGCCACACAATTCCCCCTCCCAAACAGCACTTCACCTCCCAATGACCCTGGCCTGATGTAACCTCCCCATCACGAGACCCTCGCTTGACACACCCACACCCAAAGCCCTTATAAACAGAAAAAAACATTGACACTAAAATCCCCTAAATCTGGGGTACCCAAACTTTTGGACCTCAGGGACCACTAAATTCATAATTTTAAATCCCGTGGACCACTAATACGATCTGCCTAATGACTGGGTGGGCAGGCGTGGCTAGGTGGTCTTGTGACTGGGTCAACTTGACATCACTCACGCCAAGGGGCTCCTTGCGGCCTCTACTCGCCCCTCCCCTCCCAGCCACTCCTCGCCTGCCTGCCCGGGCTCCTTAGGGCCCCAACAGGAAGCAGTTGCTGGAACAAAGCAAGCACCGTGAGAAAGAGTTGGCAAAATAGCTCAGTTCAAATTGAATCTGACCGAGAAGGAGGCTCAGCAGAAGCACCTCAATGAGGAGTACGAGCATAGGTTTTCCAAACAGAGGGAAGATCTGCGGGAGTGCAAGGCCAGCACTTGGAGGCTCAGCGGGTTAAGATGGTCAGCCAGTTCCAGGCCATGGTGCAGTCCCACTGGAACAAGGTCCTCCAGCTCTTCTCCACCAGTGGCGCTTCCCTCCAGCCTTTGCCCAGAGCTCTGCACCAGGAGACTGAAGCAGACCCCAAGTCGGAATTTCTTCCCCCCTCTGACCCACACAAAAAGACCCCGAAGGGGGAGACTCTCTGCAGCAACATAAGCGTTCATTGCACGTATTCCGTCCAGGAGCCATAGTTTGAGGAACTCTGGTTTAATGCAATATAAAAAATGCAAATACTTTTTCTGTGGACCACCAAAATTTTCTCATGGATCCCCAGTGATCCACGGACCACCAGTTGGTGACCGCTGCCCCAAACTCTGCTGAAGATATTCCCAACCCTGGTAATGAAATGTTTGGAAACCAACCCACAAGCTCAAAGAACAAACCTTCACCCTCATTAATATCTATAATCAGGCTCAATTCATTAATTCTAACAAAGATGCTTAATTTATAGAGTTACATTTTGGATTTGGGTGACTACAGTGCAGGTATCCTTAAGCTAGAACTTAAGGTGGTCCAGTACTTCTGTGCATCTGATAAGCTGAACCACTACCCCAGATTCCAATCTGAGTCATCAACAGAACTTGAGGTTTATTCTTGCAAGCTTTCAGACTTGTGCTGGAGCCCATCCTCAGAGATCTCTCTCTCTCTCCAAAATGAGAGACCATGGAGGGGGTTGGAAGAATTAAACCTCTGGTCTGTAGAGATTCTCAAGTCATCCAGGTCATGGTTGTCCCAAAGGTGCTTTTTCTGGAGGCAACTGGAGTTTCTGTTTTGTTTTTTTTCCTTTGAAGACGTTTCGCTTCTCATCCAAGAAGCTTCTTCAGCTCTGAAGAAGTCTGTCCATGTGTTGTAAAATTTAACATTGTTAACTCTGAGAAATTAACCATCAGGAGACATATAGATATCTACAATATCTACAGTACAAATTAGAACAGAACATTAGAAGACTTAGAACAATTACTCAGTGGGACTTCCCTCCAGAAGTTATGGGAGCTCCAACAATGGAAGCCTCTTAAGAAGAGATTGGGCAATCATTTCTCTGAAATGGAATAGGGTTTCCTGCTTGAGCAGGGGGTTGGACTAGAAGACCTCCAAGGTCCTTTCCAACACTCTTATTCTGTTGTTATCCAAAAGAGACAATTAGCAAGCCAAAAAGGGAACAATAAGATCCAAGAACCTCTCCAAGAGCAATTAGCACCCAGATCAGCATAGATTAATTCCATCATACCAACAATCAAGTAAACAATACTCCCATCAAGCAACTGCCAAAGATCCACCAGCCCAACCCCAAGAGCATTGAATGTAAACTAAGACTCTTGAATGTAAACTAAGAGTAAACCCCACTCCTTACTAACACTGATGATGTCATGTAGTTTGGGTAATGAAACATCTGCAAGAAAACATAAGCTTAGAGAGCACCAATGTTGTTGTTAATTGCGAAGTCCTGTCCGACCCGTCGCGACCCCATGGAACATTTTTGCAATTCTTGCTGGTGGAAGATGCCATTTGTAGAACATCTTGTACAAGTTCTCTCTACATGCCATTTCCATCGTTAATTTGTAATTTGTTTCCCAATTTTTTCCCCATTCTGCTAATTCTATACTATACCCAAAATGTATCACCCATGTTATCATCGTTTCTTTTAGTTTCTTCTTCCATTTTAAATTTTAATAGATAATGATATATATTTTTAATCAATTTTTCTTCAGTTCCCTGTAGAATTTTATCCAGCTCTTTTGTCTCCTTACAAAATCCATCCCTTTCCCTGTCTTTTTTATACCTTGCCTGTATTTGTAAATAGGGCCACCAACCTATGTCTATTCCCTCGTCTTTCAATTCTTGCCTTTTTTTTTAGTCTTTCTTGGTTGTCTAATATGTCTTTATATCTTATTATCTTGTTTATGTCCAATATATTCGGGTATATCAGAGCTTCCATGGTGGATCGTCAGATTGGGATTTTGTTGTAGTGTTATGTTTTGACTTTTAACCAAGGATCTGGGCTTCTAAAGAGCAGTCAGGGTTGATATCCTCTAGGACTGACCAGTTTTATGGCCTTGCAGTCCCAAGGGATTCGCAGGAGTCTTCTCCAGCTCCATAGTTCAAAGGCCTCAATTCTTTGGCACTCAGTCTTTCTTACGGTCCAACATTCACAGCCATATATTGCAACTGGGAAAATCATAGCCTTGACTACGCACCTCTGTAGGCAGGGTGATACCTCTGCTTTTTAGTATGCAGTTTAGATGTGCCATAGCTTTCCTCCCCAGGAGCAAACCTCTTTTAATTTCTTGGCTGCAGAGCGCACCTATGTAAACTAAGAATAAACCCCACTCCCTACTAACATTGATGATAGGGTAATGAATCATCTGCAAGAAAACAAGCAAGCTCAGAGAGCACCAATAACCCCTCAAACTTATAACAGTGCTGGGGGCAAAAAGGACCGATCCCTCCCACTTACGACCATCACAATATTCCTGCAGACATATGATCAAAATTTTGGCACGTTGTAACATGCATGCATTTATGATGGTTGCGGCTTCCTGGTTCATACGATTGCCCTTTGATATTAACAAGCAAAGTGAAAGAGGAGAATTTGCTTAGTAACCACATTAAGCAAACCCTTGTGATTCACTTAATAACTGTGGCAAAAAAAAGTTGAAATCAGTTGCAACTCACTAAAAGACCACCTGGCTTAGCATGGAAATTCTGGTCCCAATTTTGGGTTGTAAGTTAAAGATTATCTTTGTCCATCCAACAAGATCAATAGGCAAATCAGTAGAGGCTTCTTGGTTCCCAGGGAACTTCTATTACATATGGAGCACAAGCGCAGAACCACAGAGGATCTTACATGGTACCCACTCAATAGAGTGGCTCAAACAACTCAATCGTATGCTTAATAAGATACAGCAATTGCAGGCAATGTTACTGCACTTGCTCAGGCACTGGATGGCAGGTCCATCCATTCATACAATCATTGAAGCACTTTCTCTCACAAGGAACAGGAAAGAAAACTACAAGGACCCTAACATGGGAATCGGATCCATGCTGCCAAATTTATAACAACAACACCATCACAGGTCACAGCAATCTCATACATGAGATTAAAGGTTCCTTCATGTGGTTCCTCTGATGGGATCTACGCCACAAACTGCTATCAGTGCTCCTCTGGATTCTAGGTCAAACCAACGAGCCAAATTTTGTGCCAAAAGAATCCGTGGAGGCGAGTTTAACATCAGAAGTCAAAGCAAAGACAAAATATTATCAGAGTGTTTCAAACACCCAGAATAGTCTAGTACAGATCTCAAAGTAACCATCTTGGGGGGAAAAGAAACTTGACCAGCGCAGTTAAGGGAGAAAGTGCAGGTCTCACATGCATCAAAATTATTTTTGGCTGTCTCTGAAGGTGTCAATACTCACACTAGGCTTGGAATTCTTAGCTGACAACATCCTTGTGATCTGTCACATCTCCATAACCAGCCTGCCTACCCCTCCTTTCTCTCCAGATTTTAAATCCTACTGGAGAAAGTTAGCACCCACTCCTCTCCTAGAAGAATGAAATATTTTGAGAAATATTAAAACGGCAGAATATTATATTTCCCTAAAGGAGAAGCATCCTCTTGGAAAGCAGCCCCCACCTTTCTTAATGTCCCCAGGAGGACTGGGCCAGCCTATCTACAAGATAAAAGACCTCCAGCTCCAAGATGATGGGATTAAGACATGACCCTTCAGGACATAATAGGATTAATGTATCTAGCAGCAGAGTTCACCATATGGCACAATCTCCTAGGGACAGTCAGCAAACTTCAACCAAACCTAGGATTCAGACAACCTACCGTAGGAAGTTAACACCCACCTGTCTCCTAGAAGAATGAAATATCCTAGGAAATATTAAAAAGGCAAAATATTTCCCCTAAAAAGGGAAGTAGAAACTCAAGAGAGGCAGAAACCCACACCTTTGTCAATAGGCCATTATTGACCAATAGGCCAGTCTATTCTACATAACAAAGGTAGGATTAGTCTTCCACCCATCTCACCACAAGGCACCTGGGAAGAAGCAATGTTCAACCAAACCTGGACTCAAAATACAGCCTAGAGAGTTGCCCCTGCATGGCCCCATGGGAGTCTGACAATCAATCAGAATACAAGATCAAAGGCCAGAGAAGGCATAAAACCAGGGACTTTCAGCATTTCAGCCATTTTTCTTCGTCACCTAACATCTTGAAGCATGGTGATCACCTCAGGACCACAAACCATGTGGTGCTGTTCACCATTAAAGCCATCTTCCCAAGCAGCCTCCATGTTTCCAGTGTCTTTCCCCCCCACTCAGAACTGAACCCAGAAGAACATTTCTTCCAACACTACAAAGTTAGCTATGACCCCTACAGAAGCCAATAGAATAACATGTTCTTGCATAGGAACAGGAAGCTCAAGTACAAAGCCCAAGAGAAGGTATAAAAGCCACACTCTCTCAACTCCATGGGGTCGGCTGCCCAGAACCACACATGTGTGTCTATTTCAGGGGTGGGTTTCAACCAGTGGGGACCGGTGTGGCCGTACCGGATGGGGAAATTTAGCATGCCTTCCCGTACCCGTTCTTCCGGAGGCCCTGTACTGGAACGCAGGAAGAGTAAATCCCCGTCTGCCAGAGGCAGTGGGGCAGCCAGGTCCCTTGCCCTCAGAGGAAGGAAGGGCCAGTTGGGAGAGGGGCCTTTTTCCTGCGCTCTCACCACACTAGAACTAAGCGACTTTTTCTCCAATCTGGTGCCCTCCAAGGCATGGCCAGCCCACAGGTCCCATGACCCACAGTTGGCTGAGCTGGTCATGATGATGCTACTTTTTCTTTTCTCCAGCTTCATTCCTGGAGCTCAAGGTGGTACAGTGTTCTCACTGTCAGAAAAATTCTCATTATTATTTCTTATTGTTATTTTCCTTATTTCCAGGTTGAATCTCTCCTGGATCAATTTCCATCCATTATTCCTTGTCTGGACTTCAGGTGCCTTGGAAAATAGCTTGACCCTCTCCTCTCGGTGGCAGCCCCTCAAATATTGGAAGACTGCTGTCATGTCTCCCCTGGTCCTTCTCTTCACTAGACTAGCCATGCCCAGTTCCTGTAACAGTTCTTCATATGTTTTAGTCTCCAATCCCCTAATCATCTTGGTTGCTCTCCTCTGCATTCTTTCTAGAGTCTCAATATCTTTTTTAATAGTGTGGTGACCAAAACGGAAGCAGTATTCTAGGTGTGGTCTTACTAATACAATAAGGCTAAGGCTTTATGGAGTAGTATTAGTACCTCACTTGATTCCTGCGGAGTTGCATGATTAGAAATGTCAAGTCTTTTGCAAATGTACAAACGAAGTAAGATAAGAGGCTCAACCGGGCCGGCTCGTTGTAACGTGTGTCTGCAACAAGGCTTGGGTAAGCAGCCCAGGCGTCGATTCAGGGAGTGATATTCCCTTTGACCCCAAAATGTCAGAGAGAGCTCTTGCTACCATGGCACATAGTTATTGGCTTGGCAGCCCAGTTAGCACGAAACGCCCTCCCGACTGCCTTTCCAAGAACATGTTGGACGCAATCAAGCAACGTGAGGTTGTTTGCTCTTGGGAAAGGCAAATGTACACGTGAGCCTCTTGTATACAACCCAAACCGTTTTTTTCCTTCCCTGCCTCCAGTCCCAGATCCCCTACCTTTTATTGACTTAGGTTTCCTCACTGTAATAAAATAAATAAGATATCAAACTGAATAAAGCAGCCGAGGGTGCAATCTTGCTGACTGCGATCCAGCTGATAAGGGGGAGTCATGAAAATGTGATTGAACTGCAAACTTGTCATTTTTTTCCTGGTGAAGTTCCATCCTGCCCTGCCCCACCTTCTAACTAGCCCCATCTTTCCAGTCCTCGGCTTAGGACAGTGTGTTTAGTGACCAATGTTACTGGTGGCTAACCTTTTTGTTGTTGTGCACTGAAAGCCCATGTGCACACTCACACACCGGCAGCAATAATGCAATGCGCATGCAACAACCTCCCCTGTGCGCCCCACCTCCTGTGCATGCTCATGAGATCTCCCCACATGCGCACTCCCCTCCCCCCCCACATATGTGCACAACTCCCTGTGCCCTGTTTTGGATCTGGCAGGCCTTCCTGAAGCCGCCTGGGACCTGCACTGCACCCCTCTGCACCCCCCCACGCATGCATGTGTGACCCCTCCCGATTCGCCCGACCCCTCGTGCATGTGCAGTAGAGACCCCAAAATCAGCTGGCTAGCGGGAGGCGCAGGCGCATGAGTGGTGCTGCTGGGCTGAGCGATGGCTTCATAGGTTCATCATCACGGGACTAGGTTAAGAGGAAGTTTTTAAAAAAGATATATTATGTTGTGATTTTAGAAATGTTTTTTAAGAAAAGATTAGTTTTCTAAAATGGAGGTGGAAAAATAGTATTTTTCCCTTTAAAGAATCCGAAAGAATTCAGTGAATTTTCTTAATACAAATGGCGAGTTTGTAAATATTATTAATTGTGCATAGAAAGATTATTTCAACAGCAGCGAAGGTGAAGCAGAAATTTTTAAATGGATTGTTCTACTCAAAGGAATATATTTATGTTTTTTATTTGGATATCACTTCTGGATTTTGCGCTTGTGATAAGAAAAATGAGACGGGTTATGCGGATTAGATAGATTCGTTGGTATAGAAATAGCTAGTTATTTATTAATGTGTAAAAGTAAAAAAGTTGAAGTTGTAATGTTATCTTGTAATATGCTAAAAAGAGTAGAAATCAACCGATTTTTTTCTTCCCTTGTACCCCATATTTTGTTCTCCCTTTTTTTTTTTGCTTCCCTTAATTTCCTGTCTTTCTTTTTCTTTGTATTTCATACGTTGATAAAACAAAGAAAGTCATATTAGAAATAAGTGACTAATAACCACATTTGGCCAAGATGTGGGCATCAATTACCATCCCAAGCCAAGCCCATTGAAAAGTCAACAGTAAAATCGCAAGTTGCAATCACATGTCTCACTTATTGACTGATTCACATAACAACCACAGTGAGAGCGAAGTTGTAAGTCCATCGTGGTCTTGCTTAACAACCACATCACTTAGTGTTGGCCCCTGTCTCAAATAACTTGCAAGCCACATTTGTTTCATGGTATATTCTTTTGATATTAATAATAATAGGGTAAAGATTCCCCTTGCACATATGTGTTAGTTGTTCCTGACTCTAGGGGGCGTTGCTCATCTCCATTTCTAAGCCAAAGAGCCAGTACTGTCCAAAGACATGTGGCCAGCATGACTAAAAGCCGAAGGCACACAGACCTTCCCACCAAAGGTGGTCCCTATTTTTCTACTTGCATTTTTACATACTTTTGAACTGCTAAGTTGGCAGAAGTTGGGACAAGTAACAGGAGAGCTCACTCCGGTATGCAGCGTGAGGGATTCGAACTGCCAATCTTCTGATCGACAAGCTAAGCGTCTTAGTCACTGAGCCACCGCATCCCGCTTGATAATAATAGCAATAAAAATGCCAAATCCAGGCTAAACATCTGGCTGATAAACCTAACAATGATGACAATAAATGATAACAAGCACGAAAAAAAACTTCCAGCCCAATTTTGCTCCCTTATAATCTTCCTATAGAAGTTTGTGAGTGCCCCAGTATACTATTTGGGGAATTCTGGGAGCTGAAATAGACCCAATCTAAAAACTGTTGAGGTTGAACACTGTCCTTAGAACAGTGGTGGGATTCAAATAATTTAACAACCGGTTCTCTGCCCTAGTTGTGGCTCGGTGGTCATGTAACCGTGTGGGCGTGGCCAACTCAATGTCACTCAGGTCGATGGGCGCTTCACCTTACAATGTAATAAGGGTAGAGAGGCAGTTTCTGTAAGCAGGGCAATAAAGATTAGGCTAGAAACAACACCAGAATGCTTCCTTCCTGCCTTCCTTACAGGATTAGCCCTGGAAAGTGGGGAAAAAACAAAAGATTTCTTCCAACAACCGGTTCTCCGAACTGCTTAGAAAGTTAACAACCGGTTCTCCCGGATAGGTGCGGACTGGCTGAATCCCACCACTGCCTTAGAACCATAGAGTTCCAAGTAGCCCTTGCAGTGTCTGTTTCCTAACCTGGGCTGACTGACATCGCTCTTCCTTGAACTCTTCCCTGCCTCCCCTACCATTTTCAAGAGGCAGTTCCTCCTCGACTTGTCCAGGCACATCAGAGATTTCCACGTGACTGACAGCTGGGTTGTCCTGGATGCTCCTTTGGTTGACCCATGTGAGAAGACTAGTCCTCCAGCTCACGATGTATCTTGAGATATCATGCCGGATCATGGTGGGGTCCTCGGGAGGCTGGAGTGAGTCAGTATCACATATTATTCGTTCAGGACATGTGTGACTTGTCAGGCACACAGCTTATAGCCAGCCAACTCTTTCTGAGCAGGAGATACCTGCTGCTGCTTCCAGGGTGTGAAATCCATCATCCTCTCCCAATATCCTGCTAAGTCTGACTGCTTAGCAGCTGATAAAAACCACACGCTCCCATTATCCACTGATTCAACTCTGATGTATCTGGTAGCCTTGGATCCTGTCCCGGGTGTGTGTGATAGACACCCGTGATACAACCAGCTAAAATGAAGCCCTGGGGTCATCTTTAATTGCAGGCAGGTAACTACAGGAGATAAACAAAAAAAACTTACAACATCTACAACGTCTTGCGTCGTTTTGACTTTTCCTTTGGTTGTTGAGCCTGGGCTGCAACTCAACCTTGTTTTTGGGCAACTGCCAGCGCGCTGGGATCTTAAGCATGGAATACACCCATCAGAGGTGCCTGGCCCGGTTGTGTTTTTTTTTAAAAAAAGTTTTTATTTTATTTTTCATACAAGCATTTACAAATATGCAATCTCATAACAATTATTAATAATATGTGTTATGGTTTGACATTTGTAACAATTCATTCCTCCTCCTAAAATTAAAAAAATATAATAGATTGCTTTCCTGCCATCCCATACACTTGTTTTACAACAACCTTACTTCTTCCCTCCCCTTTTCTCCTTCCCTCCCTTCTTCTCTCCTTCTCTCTTCTTTCCTCCTCTCCTTTCTCTCCTTCCCCTTTCTCTCCCCCACTCCTCCTCTTCTTCCCTTTCCTTCCCTCTCTCCTACTCCCCCTCCATTTCTTGCTCTCCTTTTCCCTTTCTTCTTCCCCTCTCCTTCCCTCTCTTCTCCTCTTCCTTCCTTTCCCTCTGCTCCCTCCCTCGTTTCCCAATTTCCGTTGTTGTTTTTACATATTTCCTCTTCAATCTGGTGTATTTTCAGGATGGCGTTCGAGCAAACCCAGTTCTGTTGTTGACATAACAATCTTAAATTCCCTCTTCCTCAATTTATTTTCCATTTTGATAGTTATACCATCCTTTAAATGTATATTTCTATATTAATATCTTTCTGTTTACTTCCCCCTTCTTCATTTGATAATGTGTCATCTGGGTTTCTATTTTATTCCTCCTCCCCGCCCTTTATTCCTCTCATTAACTCTTTGTCCTATCCAGTTATTTGATCTATATTCTCTTATTTATTATAGCCTGGTTGGTTTTAATGGCCCATTCTTCCAAATTGTACCCAACCAGATGATGGCATCTAGCCAACTTTAGCTGGCCAAGCAAAGCTAAACAGGGTTGGTCCAGGTTAGAAATTATTAAGGAGATCACTGGTGTTGGGAGAAATGTCCATCTGGGTTGAGTTTGAAGTGGGAAGAAAAGACACTGGAAACATGGTGACTGCTTGGAAAGATGGTTTAATAGTGGACAGGATCAGATGGTTTGAGGTCCTGGGCAAAAAGGGGAATTTGAGTTTGTGTTCTGATTGGCTCAGACTCCCATGGAGCCATGCAGGGGTAACTTTGTAGGTTTGTCTGTGTCCCAGGCTTGGTTGAGCCTTGCTGGGTGATAATGGAATGAAAGGACTTTGGGCAATTCCTATTATGGGTCTGCCTGAAGGAGGTAGATCTTTGTTATGTAGAATAGACTGACTCAGGCCTTAATGACAAAGGTGGGGTGGCGGGGTGAGTTTCTATTTGCCTTTTAGGGAAAATATTCTGCCCTTTTAATATTTCCTAAAATATCTCATTTTCCTAGGGGAGGCGTGGGTACTGACTTCCTACATTAGGAAATCCTACTTCTGTATTTTTGGGAAACGAACAAAAAATCCTGGAAGAAAATACAGGTAGTTTTTGATTTACAACAGTTCATTTAGGGACTGTTCAAAGTTACAATGGCACTGAAAAAAGTAATATACCTGTTTCCACAGGACCATGGCAGCACCCCCGTAGTCACGAGTTCAAAATTTGAATGCTTGGCAACTGGCATATATTTAGCAATAGCAGTAGACTTATATACCGCTTCATAGGCCTTTCAGGCCTCTCTAAGCGGTTTACAGAGAGTCAGCATATTGCCCCCAACAATCTGGGTCCTCATTTTACCCACCTCGGAAGGATGGAAGGCTGAGTCAACCCTGAGCCGGTGAGATTTGAACCGCTGACCTGCTGATCTAGCAGTAGCCTGCAGTGCTACATTTAACCACTGCGCCACCTTGGCTCTTTATGACAGTTGCAGTGTTCTGAGGTCATGCGACCACCTTTTGCAACCTCCTGACAAGGAAGATTTCTGTTGCTAAGGGAGACAGTTATTAAGTGAGCCCTGTCCCATTTTACGACCTTGGTTGCTGTTGGAAGAAATGTCCTTCCGGGCTCAGTTCCAAGTGGGGGAAAAGACACTGGGAACATGGAGGCTGGATGGAAAGATGGTTTAATGGTGGACAGGATCACATGGCTTGAGGTCCTGAACAGAAAAGGGGGAGGGTCACATGCTTCCAGATGTTGGGTGAAGAAGAAAAGGGAGATGCTGAAAGTCCCTGGTTTTATGCCCTCTCTGGCCTTTGATCAGGTGTCTGCCACAGGTGTTAGGTGATCTTGATCTTGTATTCTTGATTGGTTGTCAGTCTCCCATGGGGCCATGCAGGCTGTGAGCCCATGTTTGGTTGAGCATTGCTTCTCCCCAGGTGTCCTGTGGTGACATGGCTAAAGGGCTAATACTATCATGCCTTAATCCCATCACTCTGGAGCGGAGGGGGGCTATCTTTGTTATGTAGAATAGACTGGCCCAGGCTTTTTTTAATGGCCCATTGACAAAGGTGGGGGCTATTAAGAGTGAGTTTGCTTCCTGCCTAAAAACACGCTTCTCCATTTCTGATCCAGGGAAATATAATATTCTGCCTTTTCAATATTTCCCAGGATGTTTTGTTTTTCTAGGACTGGTGGTGGTGGGGGTTTAACTTCCTACATTGCCGCAGGTGTTAGGTGAATCAGTACAGTTGTTAATAAGTTAATAACAGGATTAAGTGAATCCGACTTCCTCACTGAAGGTAGCAAAAAGTGATCACATGAACCCGGGACACTGCAACCGTCATAAGTATGAGTCAGTTGCCAAGCATCCAAATTTTGATCTGGTGACCATGGGGATATTGTGTCAAATTTTTCAACTTTCAAATATTAGGGGTGCTCAAAAGGTGTGACACGCCTTGGAGATTGGTCATTGTACCTGTTGTAATTTGGTAAATAAACAGTGTTTAAACAAAGCGGGGCTTAATGAATGGATGAATGAACTGGAAGGGACTTTGGAGGTAGCAATAGCAGTAGACTTATATACCGCTTCATAGGGCTTTCAGCCCTCTCTAAGCGGTTTACAGAGTCAGCATATTGCCCCCAACAACAATCCGGGTCCTCATTTTACCCACCTCGGAAGGATGGAAGGCTGAGTCAACCCTGAGCCGGTGAGATTTGAACCGCTGAACTGCTGATCTAGCAGTCAGCTGAAGTAGCCTGCAGTGCTGCATTTAACCACTGCGCCACCTCGGCTAGTCCAGCCCCCTGCTCAAACAGGAGAACCCATACTATTTCAGGTAAGTGGCAGTCTAGTCTCTTCTTAAAAACGTCCAGTGATGGAGCACCCACGATTTCTGAAGGCAACTTCTGTTCCACTGGCTAATTGTCCTCACTATGAGGAAGTTTCTCCTTAATTCCAGGTTTCTTCTCTCCTTGATTAGTTTCCATCCATTGTTTCTTCCCCTGCTCTCTCGTGCTTTGGAGAATAATTTGACCTCTTTTTCTTTGTGGCAGCCCCTCAATTGCTGGAATACTGCTATCATCTCACTCCCTAATTCTTCTTTACTTTAGACTAGCCAAACCCAAATCCCTTAGCGATTCTTCTAATCTTCCAATGTGATATATGACCCTGTCGCTTTATATAATTTCAATTTTTCTTCAGCTGACTCAACTCATCTGTCCTCCAAGGGAGGATGGGTTGGCTCAAACACAATGTTGGAAAGGTCAGGCCCAGAATTGCTTGTATATGGTCAGTGTGAATCAGCTCTGATATTTGAGGTGCATTCTTAACATTTTGTCTTTTTTTTAAGTCACCATGTCTTCGAGAATGTGGGTCGTAATCTCTGGAAAAATCTCTTTGCAAAGCAGCATGTATAACTCTGCTTTTTTAAAAAAAGAACTATTGGACGAAGAGAGCAAATGTAATAAAATAAAATCAACATACAGGTACAGCGGTGGTGGGTTTCTGCAAAGGGTTACAGCCGGTTCGGTGTGTGTGCAATTTGCTCTGCGTGCGTATGCAGTTGCCTGTAAATTGATCTGCACATGCGCAGAACATTAAAAATGTCCAAAAAAAAAAAAATCCCTGTGCTGCCACAAACGGGGAACTGATTCGAGGACATGGTGAGCTTGCTGTCCCTACCGGTTCAACCTACCTCTGCTAACCTTATAATCACAAATGGGAGTTCCATTCACTAAGTGGTTGGTAAATGAGTCATCCTGTCACCACCTCTGATTTTACAGTCTTTTTTGTCCTAAGCAATTAAGCAATCGTGGCTGTTGAGCAAATGTGACTTTCCCCATTGACTTTGCTCAACAAGAGCTAGCTTGGAAAGTTGCGGATGGAGATCACGTGGCCTTGGGAGGCTGCAACCATTGCAAGGGGGGGGGGGTTTCCTACTGATTCGTACCGGTTCGGCTAAACCAGTAGTAGCTTGGCGGCCTGGGTCGCTGGAACCGGCAGTGACCCAGGCCTGCCATGCCCCCGAACCGGTTCTTGCTGTAGGTGCCGCCATCTTGTTTTTTGCTTCTGCGCATGTGCAATTTTAGTTGTACTGCAGTGCATGTCGCGCCCCTGAGCAAACCAGTAGTCTCTGCCGGAACTCACCCCTGAAACATTGCACGATGCAGGCTGGTTGCCTTATGTTCAAAACATGATGCAAGGACGGTGGTGAGCACAAGAACCGTTCCTAAGTCACTTTTTTTCAGCTCCGTTATAACTTTGAACGGTTATCACATGAGGACTAAACCAAGGATTTATAAAGGTTCTCCAGGCATTTGTAGAGCACGCAGGGGTGACCCTATAAAAAGTTGGGTTTGCAGAACAATTTGGTTCATTTAAGGAAATATCTCCCCCCCCCCCCCCAAAATCAGAATCTGGGGCAAAAAAATATATCCAGATACAGGAATGTGTCTTAAGGAACTGAGAGAGTGAAAGGAAGAAGTCCAGCCCTGTGCTCAAGCAGGAGGTCCTATGCAATTTCAGCCATGATCTGGATGACTGAGAATCTCCATAGACATTAAGGATGTATGTATTTATGACAACTGCAGTGTTCCAGGGGTCATGTGGCCACAATTTGTAACATCCCAGCTGGTTTCCAACAAGCAAAGTCAATGGGGGAAGTCAGATAGAATCTCATTGTTTGTATGTATGTATGTATGTATGTATGTATGTATGTATTTACTGTGTTTCCCTGAAATACCCATATTTTGATCCCCAAAAGATGGCCTTGGCCTTATTATCTTGGGGGGGGGGGGCTTATTGTTTTGGGGGTGCAGGAAGCGTAGTCACCTCAGGGCTGCTGTGTTGTGCAGCTGTGACAGCGCAACACAGCCGTTCGCCCCTGAGGCTGTGTCCGTGTCCCCTAATCTCCATGCCAGGCTCTTCGGGAGCCCGTTCGCAAAAGAGAAGCCCCCTAGCGGTATCCCAAAGGCGCCAAGCCGCGGGACGGGGGGGGGGGGAACAGATGCAACAGCAGCGCAACACAGCAGCCATGAGGTGACTACACTCACTTCTTCCCCCAAAACAATAAGCTATATCCCATCCCCCCCGCGATAATAAGGCCAAGGCCATATTTTGGGATCAAAAGAAAATAAGAAACACGGTAGACATTCATATGAATGTGTTTCTTATTTTCTTTAAATGAGATGTTTCTTATTTTCTTTAAATGAGATGTTATACATATATACATAAAAATGAGATTCTGATGCCTGTTCAGTTCATTTTTAGTGTGTTTGTGTGTGTGTGTGTAAAGGTAAGGTAAAGGTTCCCCTCGCACATATGTGCTAGCCATTCCTGACTCTAGGGGGTGGTACTTATCTCTGTTTCAAAGCCAAAGAGCCAATGCTGTCCCAAGAAGTCTCCGTGGTCATGTGGCAGCATGAGTAAACACCGAAGGGACAAGGAACACTGTTACCTTCCCACCAAAGGTGGTTCCTCTTCTTCTACTTGCATTTTTTCATGCTTTCGAAGGTAGCATGGTAGGTTGCAGAAGCTGGGACAAATAACGGGAGTTCACAACGCTAGGGATTTTGAACTTCCGATCTTTCTGATCGACAAGCTCAGCGTCTTAGCCACTGAGCCATTGTCCCTTTGTGTGTGTATGTGTCTGTGCGCGCGCGTGCGTCTGTGTGTCTGTCTATTTTCCTTTTAGAGCGGGCATCAAAGTTTTATTTTTTAACTTGTGCCAGTGTGTTCACAGAAAAAAGTGACAATAAAAGTTCTCTTTTCTTGTTTTATCTCATCTTATTCTAGTATTAGAGCCAATGGAGAAGTGAGGAAGCATAGACAAAGAACCCCGCCTTTCCGCAGAAAGCATGCAAAACTTTCACACACCCACTCACATACCCATAAGCAGAGCCAGACACTGTAAAAATAAAATCGACTTTAAAAATAAAATAAAAAAAGTTAGGCGAGGGGGAAGCGGTGAGCCAAGTGGGGGACTTCCCTTTCTCTTGCAAATATTTCGCGGAATTATTATGGAGTGCCTGTAATTCTGATATCTCGGCGTAGATTTCGGCAAGCGGCCGAGGGTT
Organism: Thamnophis elegans; assembly: GCF_009769535.1. NCBI lineage: Eukaryota > Metazoa > Chordata > Lepidosauria > Squamata > Natricidae > Thamnophis > Thamnophis elegans. The sequence goes on along the minus strand of NC_045558.1, from coordinate 126,342,331 downwards.
TTCGGAGGAAGCAGCTCCGTCGGCCACGTGCGCTCGCAATCTTACCGGCCGCGCGTGGGAATCTTAGCTTCACGCCTTCCTTCCTCGCGCTTCTAGCCTGGGGGCGGGGGCGGTGCAGAAAGCGCCTCCGGAGGAGTATGAATGAAGTGGGCGGAGCGTTCCTTTTGGTGTCACAAGAACGCCGGGGTCGCCGGGGCAACCTTTGTTGCCGGCACAGGGAACCCCCCGATTGGCCGGCGTGATTGTGACGACACGTTCTTTCTGTTTAGAAGGCCGGCTGAGCCTCCGCTCTCCTGCAGAGCGACGCGATTCCCTGGAGGAACCTTCGGAAGCCGCGGGAAAAAAAAAGAAAAGAAAAGTCACCGACTCGCATCAATGGCCAACCAGCGGGAAGAAAGGTCAGCGTCGGAAACCTTCACCAATTACGCGGGTTGCTCCGGGGAGGTGGATTGCGGGAGCCGGGTGGAACAATTAGGGTCCATCTGCATCGATGATGCAGCTTCTGGTTTGAGTGTGTGTGTTTTGGGGTGTGTGTCTGGATTACAACTCCCATTATCCCCGGCCGCAGATCGGAGTAGTCATCCGACACATCTTGATGCCCTTGGGGGGTTGAAAGCGATTTTTTTTAGGAGTCCCGGTTTTTGGGGTGGGTGGAAACATCGGTACGTTTTTCAGCATCTTTTTTTTTTTTAAGGAATTCGATTAGGGAACCCTAAATTTTTATCTCGTGCTTTTGATGTTGTAAGATTTACAAATGTGCAATGTGAATAATCTGGGGATAATCTTTCGGAAGAGTCCGAGCGGTTGGGTAGATTGTAACTGTTATTATATTTACCCTTGCGGTGGCTGCTGTATGGAATCTCGCCCTTTAGCTGACCTCAAGTCTTTATAAGGACAGATTTGTGTTAATCACCTTGGTTCCCCGTTCCGCTTTTTTGAATTCAGTCTGGCCACGTTTCTGGCCAACTTTAAGCAACTTTAAGATGGTGTGGACTTCAACTCCCAGAATTCCCTAGCCAGCTGCTGGAGAATTCTGGGAATTGAAGTCTGCACATCATAAAGTGGGCAAGCTTGAGAAACATTGGTGTAAGACTACAACTGTGATCTTTCCTGGTGGTCTCCTATCCCCCTCCCCATTAGCTGTGGTCTGCTATCCTCTGTGACATTTTCATCATCGCCACCATCATCTTAGTAATAGTAGTAGTAGTAGGTAGTAGTGGTGGTGGTGGTGGTAGTAGTAGTGGTAGTTAGTAATAGTAATAGCAGCTGCTGCTTTTCTATCCAAGCAGTGCATGAACCAGGAGCTCCAGAATTGAAACGTAGGTCCCAAATTTAATAGTGGATTATTTTAATCTGCCTATCTCTGGGAGTGGTGTTCGCCAGCTCCTCTTTTCAGGCACCCACTGTTGTGGTTGTGGCTCCTTACTTCTTTGCTGCTAAGCCCCAGCCTCAGCTGTGGGAAAAGAGATCTCAAGTGGGAATTTGGGGATTTGGGTAGAGAGAGAAAATTGAGAAAGGGTCCAGTTTAGGGGTTTAAGAACTGGGCACGAGGGGTGGAAATCATGGTTAGTACATTGCCATTATTGATCAATTACATTCCTGAAGTATCAGGGAAATAGCTTGGTACCTTCTTTTGAACGAAAGATCCTACCCTCCATGTACCAAATTTAATTTCAATATTTTTATCCCACCTGCTTCTTTATTCATAACAGCCCTCCAAGGTAGGCTGAGATTGCACATACCTTAAGTTTCCCATATATGAAAGACAGAATTGGTTTCCCCTCACCTACGACTTTCCCCACTGTATGCCAGGACTAGCTAGGAGTTGGAAGTCCTAAAGGATCTCAAAGGAGCCGACTGGGTTGCAGAGATTTTTCTGGTTCAATCTGTTCTTTGCAACCTGCGAAGTAAATTAGTGCGGTTGTCAATCTGCTTCAGGGTGTCCATGTACATTTTGGTCCATTAGGCTTTCAGGAAGGCATTTGCGTTCATATCTGAACTGACTTTGCTGCTAGTACATGCAGTTAGAACATGCAAAGAAAGAGGCAAAGGATGAGTGGAAAAGTGAGTGGAAAAGTCAGCAACCGTTTGAATGCATCATATTGAAATCTGAAAATTTTTCTCTGAACTAATTTGAGGCAAAAGAGAAGTTGAGTCATCTTTAATACAGAAGGAGGCGGAGGATGTCTTTTTATGACTTTCAGTTCCCAGATTGCTCATCATACCTGTTTTGGTTTCTATATCCTTCTGCCTGTAAAGACTGAAATTATTATTCCCCCCCTCACTGTTTAAGAATGGAAAATCCAAGATTATATCCAGAGTTTGCTTATGTGGTTTGGACAAAAAGTACTCTGTGAAATCAAATTTCCCCCAAAATTGGACAGGTCCTTGTCACTAGTGGTTTCTCAGACCATTAAAAAAAAAAAAGGTTTAATTTGATTTCAATTAAGATGCCAATTGTTCCAAACTCTAAAAAGCAAATATAGTAAGGTTCTCATGAAAGAGAATTAAGAGAAAGATAAGTGGAGACAAAAGTGAAAAACCCAAATTGTTACATCCCAATTAGCTCCTAAGGCACATTTAATGTGTTTTCCTTTTAAAAAGGCTATTTAGAAGTAGTACTTGACTTGCAACCGTTTTTAGTGACCTTTCCAAGTTACAGTGCTATTGAAAAAAAGTGAATTCTGACTTTATTCACACAACTGCTGCAGCATCCCCATGGTCATGTGATCAAAAATTTGGGTGATTGGCAACTGGCATGTATTCATGTTTGTTGTATTGTCCTGGGGTCATGTGAAACGCAGAATAAATAAAAAATGTGATCACCATTTGTAACCCTCACAGCCAGCCTCTGAACCAGCAAAGTCCATGGGGGAATCCATTTAATGACTGCATGTTTCACTTAATAACTGCAGTGGTTTGCTTAACAATTGTGGCAAGAAAGTTAGTAATAAGGGGGCAAAATTTAACAACTGCCTTGCCTTGCAATGGTAATTTGGGGCACAACTGTGGCTGTGAGTCAAGGACAACCTGTGTTTTATGCTTGCACAATTAACCAGGCAATCTTCAACCTTTAAGAAAATAGAACCTGAAAGCGCCAATTGAGAAAAGGAAACCAAATCTAGTTTATATTTTATTATCAATAATTGCTGATTACTTTATCAGGATCTTGAGCGTGGATTCTGATACAGCTTCAAAGATTCAGCACTGTCCTTAGGGGATCTATAAGCAATAGGTCAAAAGAGCGAGACATAAAAATGTTGGCAAGGAACTAGATAAAGTTCAAGGTTTGGCACTCTGGACTCCTGTTCCTCTTGTGCCTAGCTGTGCTTTTCTCTTTTTTTAATTTTTAATTTTCAAACATACAAATACAAAAAACTTAGACATATATTACATCTCCGCACAACACATTGGAACTTCGTGTTCCTACTTATGGCAGTTTCAAATCAGTACAATCCTCTTTATGATGTTTCCCCTCCTAATATGTTTCACTTAATTTTCACAGTTTTTAACCTCTTATTTCGTTATCTTTTGATTATATATCTGATATATTGGCTGTTTACCTCTAATAAACTTTATTCCTCTTGAGTAGGTATATCTCTCTCTATATATGACAATCATCCTTAACTTATAGTTTTTATCTTTGTTAATTTTTTTCATTAATCTTTGTTTCTTTCCTCCAACCACCTATACCATTTTTCCCATGGGCAATAATGTTCAGTCTCTTCTTTTTCCTGAATTTCTTTTGTTAACTTGTCCATCTTGGCACAGTTCAGGACCTTTCTTATTATTTCGTCTTCGTTTGGTGTCAATTTATTTTTCCATTTCTGAGCAAAAGCCATCCTTGCCACTGTGCCTAGCTATCTCTTGTTTAGCGTGGCTTGATACTAGATTTACGCTTACTCCATGTCAGTGGGGAAGAACATCCTGAATGGGTAATATTTCAACAGAAGAGAAGCAAAGGCTATGGCTGTGATGATGAGTTATAAGGAATTATATAAGCAACTTTGTCCTTTGTTAATATCTTTTTGGGTTATTTGGCTGCAACCGATCTGATGATGCAATAATTTTCTTAAAAACAAAATTAGAAAATGGGCTCTTTTATAATCGCCCTGTTGAAACTCAGGGGTTGGGTTTTACTGACCAAACAGATGTGTTTGGATTTGTTTTTGTTTGTTTTTTAAAATAATTTTTTGGAAGAGATTCTATGTAATAGTAAAAACAAAGTTACAATATGAATAGAAGGGAGGGATGGAGGGCGGGAGGAAAAATAAGTATCTAAGTGAGAAAAAAGTAGAGGAAAGAAGAAATATATAAAGGTTTTGCTTCCAACGTTTTTTATGCCCGTTACAGATACATTTATTTGTTTACCCTTTTTAAGATTATATCATAATTCCCTTCCATTTTTCTCTTTCTAGTCATAAAACCCAAAGATCACATGTTCATTTCCCCCCCATTTTCAGCAAAAAGACTGTAAAAGGTTTCCAGCCATGAAATAAATACAATTGTGAGCCCAGATGTGCTTGGGAAAAAAATGTGATTTAAGAACAGGCTATGTGCTGAGGTTCATGATTTGTGAAATCTTTTTGGCTTATCTCATTGGTGAAAGTAGCTGTTAAAAAAATTAGGTGATGTATGTGGTTCCAGCTCAATTGTTGCCCTTTAATAGGCCAGAATCCTTAATCTAGAAAATAACCTGGTTTATATATATATTTGTTTTTAAAGGAGCAGTGAAACAGATATACTAAATAAATTATTTCTAATTTGTTAAAACAACTCAAGGTAGCAGAAGGAATCAAGCAAAACAGATTATGCCCCCATCCAAATCTTTTGTGTATGTGTGTATAACAATAGCTAGTGCTCCAGGGAAATACACAGCTTTGTCAGCAAAATAATATCTTTGCTTCTCCTTTTATCTTCGAATTCTGTTCTTTATCAGTAAATCAGAATTATGGCTTTGCCTTTCATGGAACCACAGCCAACATCTATTCTGGTAACTTATTTTTTGCAATCTGGAAGATTGCAATTCCTTTTTAAAATGCAATAGTAAAATAGGCAAGAAATGTGACAACCTAAGACTTCCTTTTGGGGGAAACTTCTGAAAATTTCCCCTTTGCGAGAAACTTCTCAAAATGCTAACAGTGAAGGACCGAAACTTGTCCACCAGTTTTACCTAAAGTACAACTTTCTTGCAACTGGTCCCTGTTAATATGTAAATGAAGCTGAATAATATTTTGTAAAACATTGGCCGCCTTCCCATTAAAAATGCTTGGGTAAGAAGTAAGTTCTCGGGCAAAATCAGGTCTGTTGCTTAATATCCAGCCCTGTACTTTCCCGTGCAATCTTTGACTCTCTTCAGAACGGTCACATGGGGAAAAAAATGCTGATTTGAAGATCAGGAGATGGACATGGAACTTAGGTTTATAATATGGGCTGGCATGGATCCAATTGGTTAGGAATGCTTTTGACTCCAGTAGACTGGCATGACCCAGTGACTGATTGATGGGTCACAGCTGATGGATCCCAAATCTTTGTTGACTCATGATATCCACTGGGAATGTCTTGAGCAATTCACCGGCTTCCCAATAGTGGCCACAGCGGGTGAAACATTGAGCCATAGAGGAGGGAGAGCATTTGCATACTGAATTATAGCAATAAAGGATAATATTGGTTGACAGGAAGGGTCCTTGGCGTTGTCTGAGCTTGGTTGTTTTCTTGCAGAGGTTTCATTATCCAACCTAGGTAGCATTGATGCTGTTACCTAGTTTGGGTAATGAAACATCTGCAAGAAAACAACCAAGCTCAGAGGCAACAAGGACTCCTCCTAACTTAACCAAGATGAGGAAGTAGTTGAAGGATCCAACCTGAGTTGGTCCCTGGTTTATAGTCTTCTGGTCTTTTGAAGTTGTGCTGGAACCCATCTTCAGGGAACTTCTTTTTACCAGAATATGTAGAGCAGTGATGGTGAACGTTTTGGTCACTGAGTGGTGGGGCCCACATGCCTGTTTTGGGAGAATTTTTCGGGTTGCTTTCAAGCCATTTTTTGGTGTTTTTCGGGCCTTATTTCAGATTTGCAATCATGGATGTTGAGAAAAGTTCCCTGAGGATGGGCTTCGGTGTGAGTCCAAAAGTTCAGAAGAGAAGACTTCTTGTCCCGGTGACTGACACGGATTAGATCCTGCATCATTATCCTGACACATATCTATATCTATCTATCTACTATCTATCTATCATCTATATATCTATATGTCTATATCTATATCTATCTCTATCTATCTATCTATCTATATCTATCTATCTATCTATCTATCTATCTATCTATATCTATCTATCTATATATCTATATCTATCTATCTTCTATCTATCTATCTATCTATCTATCTATCTATCTATCTATCTATATCTATATCTATATATCTATATATCTATATATCTATATCTATATCTATATCTATATCTATATCTATATCTATCTATCTATCTATCTATCTATCTATCTATCTATCTATCTATCTATCTATCTATCTATCTATATATATATATATATATATATATATATATATATATATATAAAATTTGCCTTTAAATAGAAGACCCAATGTGGAATTGTCCATAATGAGTAAACATGGTGTGGGCTATGCTGTGTATGATTTGATAGCTACCAATTTTAAGGTGTTTTGTTTTTTTTTAACAAGCTGGGGTCATAACAGCAGTCTTTCCCACCTTAATTTGGAACAAACCCTCAAACACCCAGGCTCCATCTGTTGATTTACTCTGAAGAAAGAAGCCTAAATTAATCCATGCTGTTGAAATCTTATGGCCAGCTCCAATTCATATCCTTGCATTGACCCATTTCCCGGATTGGAAGTTCTCAACAAAAATTTTAAAAAACCACAGAACTGGCTGTGCTGAAAAAAGCCTTATTCATGATTCATCACTTCCCCGTTGATTTACAGTACGTAGTTTGCATAATCCAGGATTTAAAACTGGGAAATTATGAGTTAGTGTCATTGTTTCTGGCCACAGAAGGAACAACATCGTCTCATGTCCTCTACAAGGGGATTGCATCAGCTGTCAGGATCTGACCTCTTGACTTGTGTCATTGCTAAGAATGTAACACGTTTCTGGTTAAGTATGGCAACATAGTGCTGCTGAGCATGATTACTCAAGAAGATAACATAAGAACACAAGTAGTGTTATGTTGGATTGGACCTCTGGCCCATCTATAGGCACTCTTTAACTTATAACCATCTGTTTAGCGACTGTTGGAATTACACCCGCATTGAAAAAGTGACTTATGGCTGCTTTCACACTTTACAACCATTGCAGCATCCCCACGGTCGCGTGATCAAAATTTGAAGGCTTGGCAACTGGCATGTACTTATGACAGCTAGTGTCCCTGGGTAATGGGATCACTTTTTTGTGACAAGCAGATTCAGTGGGAAAGTGACTTTAAACCTGTGGCCGGAGAGATCATAAAATGGGGCAAAACTCACTTAACACCTGTCTTGCTTAGCAAGGGAAATTTTGGGGTAATCCTTGACTTACAAGCATTGTGGTTGTAAATCAAGGATTGCTTTTAACCAGAGGTGGTATTCAGCAAGTTCTGACCGGTTCTAGCGAACCGGTAGCGGAAATTTTGAGTAGTTCGGAGAACCGGCAAATACCACCTCTGACTGGCCATGCTCCTATCTATTCGCTACCTCCCAAGTCCCAGCTGATCTGGTGGGTCTTCCTTTGTTGCCCTGCACAGGAGAACTGAGCTGGAAAGCAGATTAGTCGGGTGGGGAGGGAATGGAGATTTTACAGTATCCTTGCCCTGGAGTTGGAGTGGAAATGGAGATTTTGCAGTATCCTTCCACCAGGAGTGGGGAGGGAATGGGGATTTTGCAGTATCCTTCCGCTGCCACGCCCACCAAGCCAAGCCCACAGAACCGGTGGTAAAAAAATTTTAAATCCCACCACTGCTTTTAACTCATTCTCCATCAACTGCACAAGGAAGCCTTCCAGACTTTCAGTAGATGGCCTTCAGAGGGCATCCTGCTCAGGGGTGCAAGAGGCGTGGCTACACGAACTTTTAACTCAGTCCTTGGGCAGCAAGCTTAAGGTAACCCGTGCTTGGACGCTCCCACAGCGCCTAGAGAATGACCATTCAGGTAAGCCAACAGTCCTTCACCACTGATCCTGCTGTTATTGTGGCTGATAGCAAAGGATTCCCATCCTCATAATGGTCTGGTTGACCTCAGCAGCTTGAGTGATGCCACTGTGATCCTTAGATGCAGTGGTGAGTTACAACCGGTATGGTTGGAATGGGGCTGGCAGAGCGTCGCGCAGGCGCTGTATGTGCCATACACCTGCGCGGAAGCGCAAAAGCCTTTAAACTCCAGTAAGGAGCTCGGGTGGGCGGTTGGGCCCTCCGGAGCACCGTACTGGAACGGTATCCGATGCTCCGGGCTGCCTCCGGTCCCGGGCCATACCGCCTGCAACCCACCACTGCTTAGATGTCTACTTAGCATACAGTTTCCCCTAAACCTGTGGCATGTTCCAGGAGCGAGTTAACTTCAGCTTGCTGCCCAAGGACTGAGTTCAAAGTTCGTGTAGCCACGCCTCTTGCTCCCCTCAGAGGCTCAGTTTTAAAAAAACGAAGAATACGTCCCAAAAGGAAGATGCATGTGGCAATGTTCTATGCCCACGAAATTCCACAAAATTTTGCAGCATAGATTCTGCCCATAATGGAAGGACTTTTTATTGAGATTCTAGTCATCTTGCCGTATCTTCCTTAGCGATACCATAAGGTGTGAATGGCTCAGGGAAGCCGCAGGTTTATATAAACCGGTTAATTGTATCTCCCAGTTCATTCTTGGGTTGTTTAGGTGGGCAGTGCCATCAGCGGCTGATTTTGCTATTAGAGAGGATACTATCACCGATGGTACTTATGTAGAAGTAATCCTCTACGAATACCCACAGTTGAAACCAGAATTTTTGTTGCTAAGGAAGGTGGTTGTTCAGTGAGTCAAGCCCGATTTTACATTTACATTTATTTTTGTTATGATTGTTAAGTGAGTCACTGCAGTTAAATGAATTAAACGTCTGTATGGGGATTCTCAGTCATCCAGGTCATGGTTGTCCCAGAGGTGCTTTTTCAAAAGGCAGCTGGACTTCCTTGTTGTAACTTTGGTTGCTAAATGAATGGTTATAAGTTGAAAACTACCTTTAACCCAACCTGCCCTAACGTGTGGTTCTTCAGACACATTAAAGGTTCAAACCCCAACTCCTCGCTAGCCTGGGATCAGTGCCTGGATCTTAAATCAAAAGTGGTTAGCATTTTGTCTTTTGCATTTGGGAAGTTTTCCAAAAGAGCTGATGGGAGATTCTCAGTCATCCAGGTCATGGTTGTTCCCAAAGGTGCTTTTTCAAGAGGCAACTAAACTTCCTTTTGTTCTTTCCTCCTCCAAGAAGCTTCTTCTTCAGGCACGACCTGGGTGACCGAGAACCTCCATAGACATTTAAGCTACGCAGAATTGAAGAAGCTTCTTGAGTGAGAAGTGAAACGTCTTCAAGGAATAAAAGAAGAAACTCCCGTTGCCTCTTGAAAAAGCACCTTTGGGTCTTCCAAGAGAGGGTGACCACTTTTTAACCTCTAGATCAGTGGTTCCCAATGTGGAGGGGGGGCCAGGCGGCACAGGGGGGCAATTTGATTTTGAATGGGAGCAATTTGAACCTTGTTTAGGCCAAGTTAATGGCCTTTTAGGCTTCCTCTGCGTGAGTAGAGTTCTCTTTTTGAGTAAAGTAAGAATAATATGTCACGGGAGGGGGGGGGGAGCATCAGGATTTTAGAGATGCTTAGGTGGGGCATGTCCAAAAACCTAAGCTCTGTACCCAGGCATGGCTCTCCCTTGGAGATCTACTGAGCGTTGAAACATCCCTGTTGACACCAAGACATTTTTCGCGCCGCCTGTTTCACAAGAAGGATATGAACCAGGATCAAAGCCAGCAGACAGTCTCAAAAATATTAAAATGCTTGACCACCGTGAACAAGCAGGACCTGGTTCCTGTTCAGGTTTTTAAAACAAAGCGTTAACATTTCCTGGGAACGTGCGCGAGCACACACAGGCATACACCCACAAAAGCCTGTGCTGCAACGTGAGTTCCTTTTTTTTTTTTTTTTTGCAGGCTGGGAACCAATCAGGCATTTCCCTGGCTCACACACCCTCCAGGGGATCAGCCAATCGGGAGCTAGAGATGCCTCAGTAGCTTCTATTTTTTTTTCTTCTTCTCCTCTTCTGCCAAGTGTGGAAGGAAATTTTATGATGCAAAAGTCAGGAGCTCTGCCTTCATTGGTGGGGGTTTATTGGTTTCTTACGTCCTCATAATTCCGCCTCCCCTTACTATAACCCATAATTATCTGTTTTATGGTGCCTTAAAGACACCTCACATCATCAGCCTCAGCACAGAATCCTCTCCCAAATTCCAATAATCCAAATTCTTACAGCATCTGGAACTCCATCCTTGCTCCTCCATAAATCAGTGACAATCTGGATTGTCCCTTGAACCAGTGACAATCCGGATTTTCCTGCCTTGAATAATCTCTGCTGCTGACGGATACAGATATGCCCCTGCACACGGAAGGAGGAAGAAAAGATTTGCATAATACATAGACTGTGCTTTGTTAACCAACATAACATACCTGCTGGATTTGCATATCCAATAACTGAACCGGAGGGGCTCTCTCCAAGTGGAAAGAAGACTTAAGAGTTGGAAACAGCTCCATTTTTCATCTTATGTGAATACAGGTAGCCCTCGACTTAATGACCACAGTTGAAGCCAAATTTTATGTTGATAAGGGAGATATTTGTTAAATGAGCTTTGCTTCATCTTATGACCTTTCTTGCCATAGTTATTAAGTGACGCATTTGCACTTGTTAAATTAGTAACCTAGTTGTTCAGTGGATATGACTTCCCCCACTGATTTTGCTTGTCAAAAGGACACAAAAACGGATTACAGCTACTGTCATGAATTACAGCTACTATCATGAATGTGAACCAGTTGCCAAGTATCCAAATTTTGATCATGGGAAGGCTGCAATGATCATTAAGCGTGAAATTGTAACTTTGAACAGTCACTAAGTGAACTTTTCTAAGTTGAGGAGTACCTGCATAGTGCTGCTTTTATCATTTTTAACTGATTTCACTAAATCTGTCATTTAGCTGTGAGGTAGGTTGGGCTGGAACAATCTAGGTTTTTGTTGTTTCAAGAATTGATGGTTGGTGGGCAAACTGAGCAAGGACAACATAATGTCTGCATCTTTGTGAGAGAAACAGAGTTTAGTGAGCATCAAGGGAGATGAATTGATAGGTTCGTTCTTGTCATCTGCTCCCTTTTCTCTCTCTCTCCCTCCCTCCCTCCCTCCCTCCCTCCCTCCCTCCCTCCCTCCCTCCCTCCCTCCCTCCCTCTCTCTCTCTCTCACGCACACACGCACACACGAATTTTCCCAGCACCTTAGTGTTCTTGTGCTGATATTAATCTTGAAAGTGGCAAAGGTTTCTGGTAAGACGTATGACTCAGCTTCAGGATGTGACTCTGGCTTCTGCTCCGTCTCTGAAGAGTTTTCCAACCCCCACCCACTTGAAAATGTCTGGAGTTCAAGTTCCACAATTCCCGCCTCCCCCAAGACTCCTATCATCTCTCCCTGGTATTCTGCCAGGGAATTGCGCAGCGGGTGTATTCAAATGAAGTCAGAAAATCTGACACGAATTTGTAGTTTAACATAAATAAATATATTTTACACAAACACACATTTTACACAAACACACATACATATGTGTGTGTGTATGTGTAAAATTTACATATATACATATACACATATACTTTATGTGCATACATATATGCACACGCACGCGCACTCACATCGCAGTATAGCGTAGAGAGCATGCAGAAGAAAAAGGTGGGGAAAAGGGAAACGCCCCTTCCACACCCACCGCAGCCAACCACAGCACGGATTGCCTCACGCAGGAGCCATCACTCTTCAACCAATCAACTGCCCTGTTTCCCTGAAAATAAGACCACCCCAGATAATGTCCAATTGGGCTTTTGAGCGCATGTGCTAAAATAAGCCCTCCTTGAAAATATTGTAACACAGCAGCAGCTATGAGTCGACCACGCTCACCGCCTCCGGCACCTCAAAAGTAATAACCCCAAAATAAGGCCAAGCACTTATTTCGGGGGGGGGGGTGTCAAAAGACCCTGTCTTATTTTTAGGGAAACCCGGTATGACTGTGTGTTCTGACTCACTGCGCAACCCCACTGCTCCAGCTACTAAATTTACATATTGCAATGTATTCTCCAGGGGATTAGGACTGCAATTCCCAGAATTCCCCAATCAACAGTTCATTGCAGGGCCAACTGCTGTGGAAAGCATCAGTTTGGAAAAGGCAGTTTTAATCAAACATGTCCTGGGCCAAAGAGGCTGCAGGTGCAAGATAACAACCTCTGGAGCGATGCCACCTGCACCCACAAGCCCTCAATATGCCATATCTCTTTTGAGAAGGTTTTGCCCAACACTTGGGTAATCCTTGAGATTTACGACCACTATTAAGGTGAAAAAATTCTGTGACAATTGTTCAGTGAGTTTTGCCACATTTATGACCACAGTTTTTAAGCGAATCGTTTCCATTGTTAAAAATTAGCAGCAGGATGAAGTGAACCCACCTTCCCCACTGACCTTCCTTGTTAGAAGGTCCCCAAAAAGCAATTCCCATGACCCTGGGACACTGCAACCGTCGTAAATAAGAGCCAGTGGCCAAACATCCGCATTCTGATGGTGTGGCCATGGAGGTGTTGCAGAGGTCGTAAGGGTGAGAAATGGTCATGGGTTACTTTTTTCCAGTGCCGTTGTAGCTTCGAATGATCTCTGAACAAACGGTTGTAAGTCGAAGACTACCCTGTATCTACCTGCCAGTCTTGTGAGGTAGTACAGACAAGCACACCCAGAAGTACGAACTCCAACTTTACTCTAAGGTTACATTAATAGGATTTTGTAACTTTGCTCCCTCCACCTATACATTGCAAGAAACTAGGGAGAGTCACTTCTGGATATTTGCCATCTCCTTCCCTGGGCCCAGATTATCTTATCTGCTTCTTCTTATCTTACTATCTACTCTGCAGCTCTTTCTTCTGCCTCCAAGGTCATTCCCAAGTAACGTTACATCACCTACTCAGTGTCTACTCATATTCTCCAATAGGTACCCACCCACTTTTGTATAACTTCCAGGGAAATGATCCAGCTTTATTATGCATCAATGAGCTGGGGAAACGATCTCTGAGTGACATAAAGTTGCATTTAGTAAGGTACCATATTTTTCAGAGTATAAGATGCGCCGAAGTATAAGACGCACCAAGATTTTGAAGAGACAAATTTTTTTAAAAAACTTTTTGCACTCTGCAGATCTCCCAAAAACTGCCCATTTTTCGCAAAAAGTGGCCCATTTTTTGTCAACAAAATGGCCATGCGTAGCCCTCAGGAGGCTTATAGAGTGCTCCTGGGGGCTGGGAGGGGCAAAAACGAGCAAAGAATACCTTGTTTTATGCTCCCAGCCCCCAGGAGCACTCTGGAACCTCCTAAAGGCTCTGCACAGCCATTTTTTTTGCAAATGGGGCGGGGTTTTGGGAGGCAAAAAAAAATGCTGTATTCAGACACATCCACATTTTCAGCCTTTTTTTTTTTTTTTAGGGAAAAAGGTGCGTCTTATATGCCAAAAAAAATACAGTAAGTGCTGCAGCGAATGAGTACAGACAGTCCGCACTTGCTACCAAAATTGTGCCCGAAATAGTTGTTGCTGAGACAATGGCTAAGTGAGTTTTGCCCCATTTTTAACAATTGTTAAGTGAATCACTGCGGTTGTTAAGTTAATATTTGTAAAGTGAATCTGGCTTCCCCATTTGCTTGTCAGAGGGTCGCAAAAGGTGAACCCGGGATCTTGCAATCGTGATAAATATGAGCCAGTTGCCAAGTGTCTTAAGTTTTGATCACATGACCATGGGGATGCTGCAATGGTCATAAGAGTGAAAAAAATGTTACTTTTCTCAGCGCCGTTGTAATTTCAAATGTTCACTAAATGAAAGGTTGTAAGCAGGGCTGGATTTAGATGAAAAGAGGCCCTAGGCTATTCCACTTATGAGGCCCTTTCACCTCCCATTTTTAAGTTTGTAAATTACATGAGAGACAATAAAATACATCATTACTGTGATATATATCAATATATATCAATATATATATAGCTGGCCTCCCGATGGAGGGCGGCTCTGCTCTGCGGCAAAGGCAGCGAGGCCAGCCGCCTCCTCTGCTGTGCTCAGCTGCCCGGCTCGACCCCTCGCCCTCACCTGCCTCGCCGCTGGTGGGCTCCGCGTTGACGGGGCGGCTACTGGGAGTGGCTGCACCTCTCACCCGACCGCCGGTGCCGGGAACGTGGGCGGGCTCCCCAACTGCCGCGGCGCTGGAACGATCTTAACCAATACATTTTATGTTTGTTTATTAGTCATATGCGAAGAATTTCTCCTTATTTTCAGTTCAGTGTTTTAGTGTTCACTGTTTTTAGAATAGTGTAATTTTAATTCTGCTAACAATTTGAATGTAGGCCCCTCTTGATCTTGAGGCCCTAGGCTGAAGCCTAGTTAGCCTATAGGGAAATCTGGCACTGGTTGTAAGTCAAGGTCTGTCGGTATTATGGGATCTTTCTGGTGGCTAGGAAGTCTTACAAAGTAAACTATTTTCTCCTGGTCGGTTGGCAACCCTCATAGTTTTACAGGAATAAGACTTCCTGTAAATATAACACAGGAAGCCAATTGCTTCTGGAGCCAAGCAATAGCATTGAATATGGTATTATCTGGGTAGATAAGTTGCCTTGGAGTACTTTATTTTATGAGATAACTCTACTGGATAGAGCCATGACTCAAGAAAGCAGATAATAATAAATCTCACTCGTTGGGAGTACTTTATTTTATGAGATAACTCTCCTGGATAGAAGTATAACTGCTGCTTAGACATCTTCAATAAAAGACTCCAAAGGGGGGCGGGAGGGGAAACCCAGTGCAAAATATTTAGAAAGAGGGTGTTGGCTTGAAAATATCAAGGGATATTGCTTTGAACTTCCTCTTTTAAAAGTTTTCCCATCGTCTGTCCCCGCTTGAATCTCGCCCTTTACTTGACCTCCGGTGAAAAATTGCCCCAGATTGTTATGGGTTAGATCAAAAAGTGCCCGGTGAATTCGGGAGTGTTTGCTATTTGCTTCTGTTTTGTGTTGGGTGTTAAGGAAGAACAGGCAAACCTCAATGGGAAAAATTCCTGTGCCATTACTTTTGAATGACCTTCAATCGAATTAACATTCTCGTGATGGTCCAATGGAAGAGCCTCATGATACTCACAAGGAAGTTGTACTCCTGAAGTGCATGAGCAAAAGCATAATATAACTGTGCAGCCTTGATCGTTCAGAGTTCAGGGTGCAATACAAATATTGTTCTTAATTCCTTTTGTGTTAGGTCTTTATAATAGATTTTATTATATGCTGCCCTTGGGCATAACGGCAGGATACACAGCTAGTCCTCAATTTTACAACCACAACTGAGTCCCAAGATTTCTTTTGCTAAATGAGACGTTTGTTAAGTAAATTTTGCCCTATTTTACGACCTTTGTTGTTAAGCGAATCACGGCAGTTGAAAAAGTTAGTAACAAGGTTGTTCAGTGAATCTGACTTCCCCTTGACTTTGCTGGTCAAATGGTCACAAAAGGGGAAATCACATGATTTTGGGATACAGCAACGGTCATAAGTATGAACCAAGCATCCGAAAGGTGATTATGTGATCGTGGGGAATGCAAAGGAGTTGTAATTCCCCTTCCCTCTTCTCTCCCCCCCCCCACCCATTGGCGGTATCAAAGTCAACTGCATACCAACCTATACCATTCTCAAAACATCTTGCATGAATTTGATTGGTTGGAGTTGGGCAGTGATGGGAGGGGAAAACGGAACTCAGGGATTTGGACGTGCAATTCTCAGTTCTGCCTCTGCGTTGCTGCAAGAAGGCACATGACTTCTAATAAAACTATACCGTCCTCAACAAATGGAGCCAACGGTTGTTTCTGTTTAGACTAGTTGCAGCAAGTCTGTCTGAGTCCTTGACTTATGACCATTTGTTCAGAGACCATTTGAAGTTACGGGTACACAAAGAAAAGTGATTTGCAGCCAGTCCTTTCACTTAAAAACTGTCACAGCAACTGATCACCAATCCTCACACTTCTGACTGTCCGCATGGTAAACAATGGAGGTGTATGGCAAGCAGCATGTATTTATGACGGTTTCAGGATCCCAGGATTACTTGATTGCCTTTTGTGACCTTCCTGGCTGACCACTGAAAAGTAAAGTCAATGTGGGGATCTGGGTTCCCTTAACAGCTGCAAGATTCGCTTAATGACTGCAAAATTCACTTACCAAACACGGCAAAAAGGTCATAAAATTGTCGCGATTCACTTAACATCTACCTTGCTTAGGTCCCAGAATGTGGTTGTAAGTTGAGGACTACCTGTATCCCTTCTCTGATACCGCATCTTCTTTGGGGAATAATATTCCCCCAGATAACAATGTTGCTCCCCCCCCCGATAATGTTCTAGGAATCTTAAAATGTATTCCCCAGGCAAGGGGTGGGGTAACTTTGATCATTGTGGTTTTATTTATTGTTTGTCCAGTTGCATAACGTTTCCTATTAACTATTTCTTAGCTGTAGGCCTCACGGAAGCATTTTCAATCAGCCAGTTTCTAAATATAATGAGCAATAATAGTGACAACAACAACAATAGCTGTTTCCCCCTTTTTTATGTTTAGTTCAAGGTTTCTAAGGAAGGCAATTTTGGATTTAAGAGTTCAGATGAATCCGGGGAGACTGGGCTGCGTTCCCCTCTGCAAGTCCTACTATATGTGTGTGTCAGTGGTGGGATTCAATTTTTTTTTTACTACTGGTTCTGTCGGCGTCCCTTGGTGGGTGTAGCAGGGGAAGGTTACTGCAAAACCCCCATTTCCTCCTGCTGGGACTCGGGGGGGGGGGCAGAGAATAAATGGGGGCTAGTTAGGTGGTATTTATCGGTTCTTCGAACTAGTCAAAATTTCTGCTACTGTTCTCCAGAACTGGTTAGAACAGTGGTTCTCAACCTGTGGGTCGGGACCCTTTGGGGGGTCAAACGACCCTTTCACAGGGGTCGCCTAAGACCATTGGAAAACTCATATTTTCTAAAAAATACTGAAAACATAAAATAATTTTATGGTTGGGGGTCACCACATCATGAGGAACTGTATTAAGGGTCGCGGCATTAGGAAGGTTGAGATCCACTGAGTTGGAAACTGCTGAATACCACCTCTGGTGTGTGGTGTGTGTGTGTGTGTGTATGTGTATGTGATTGTGTTTTTAAAAAGGTAAAGGTTCCCCTTGCACATATGTGCTAATCGTTCCCGACTCTAGGGGGTAGTGCTCATCTCTGTTTCAAAGCCAAAGAGCCAGCGCTGTCCTAAGGTCATGTGGCTGGCATGACTAAACGCCAAAGGCGCACTGAATGCTGTTACCTTCCCACCAAAGGTGTTCTTATTTTTCCACTTGCATTTTACATGCTTTCGAACTGCTAGGTTGGCAGAAGCTGGGACCAGTAACGGGAGCTCAACTCTGTTATGCAGCACTAGAGATTCATACTGCCGAACTGCCAACCTTTCCGATCGACAAGCTGAGCGTCTTAGCCACTGAGCCACCATGTATAAGTGTAATCTTTATTGTCATTGTACTTAAATGCAACAAAATTGGTTATGTCCCTTGTGTTTGTAGGTTTACATAAAAGATAAGAAAGAGTGCATCTGAACAAGTGCAGAGAACCTCCTAATCACAGGCAAATTATTGTGATTTTTAAATGCAATGAATAAATGTAGCTCTCGACTTACACCCATTAGTTTAATGGCTCTGCAAAGTTACAATGGCAGTGAAAAAAGTGACTATGAATGATAATGATATGAATGATCAATATATCACTATAAGATCAATATTTGGACCTTTGGCAGCTGACATATATTTGTGACGCTTGCTGTGTGTCCCAGAGTTGTGGGACACACAGCGACTTTTGCGACTTTCTGACGAGCAAAGTCAGTGGGAAGCCGGATTCACTTAACAATTGCTAATTGAACAACTGCAGGATTCGCTTAACAACCGTGGCGAGAAAGATTGCAAAAGGGGGCAACAGTCACTCAACAACTGCCTCGCTTATCAACGCGAGTTTGGGCTCAATTGTGGCCGTAAATAGAGGACTACTTGTATTGCTTGCGTGGATTCTAAGGGGGAAATGAAATTGCACCTGTGACTTCCCTCCCCAGAAATACAGGATGCAACGGCTAAGCCGATGCAGACCTAAAACCCTCAAAAATTCAGCTCGGAAACTTACTTTGCTCAGCACTGGAATGAAATAAATAAAACTTTCTGCCCTCCTTTTGCTTCTTTTGGGGGTTCTTATTTCTAGGATGATGAAAAGGCGATAAAATTTAAATGCCTGATGTATGTATCACCTTTCCTTTTGATTCATTTATTTCCAGGTGCCTGACTGACGGGCGCATGTTCCCTTCCCCTTGGCGAAGCCAATTTTCTTTTGGTTCATTACTTTGGCACGCTGCACATGGCACAGGGTAATTGTGGGGTGTGTATAATAGATTTGGACAAAGCCTAATTTGAATTTCTTCCTGCTTGGATATGCCCATCACATGAGGTGCCTCCAAAAGGCGTTGGCCACCAATTGTGCCCCACTGTATACTCTGCGGGTAGATGTGGGCAGGGTTAATGTGTAGATGTGACTGTTTCTGCCGGCGAAAAGGGTGTTCCTCTTCAGGCCGCAGGCTCAATCTACATCCTTTGGTGGCATGCCATGTTGTCAGCTGTGTTCCATTTCTGAATTCCCAGAAACCTGACACAATTTCCAAAGAAAGCAGGGAGATAATAAATAAACCCCATTCGTTCAAGATCTGGTTGGACTTCAAAAATTAAGCAATTAAATTAAATAACTGCTTAATCCTTGGATGGGAGGCCACTTGTACTTGTACTTGACGCCTCTTCACCCATCGTGGGTATAGGCGACTTCCATGGAAATTTGACGCCACTGTTTTCGGTCCTGTGCTAGGGTTGTCAGGTGGTGCAGCCAGTCGCTATTAGCGAGAAGGGCCTGCTTCCCTGTTTGTAGCAATGTTTGCACATTGAGGCAACCGATATTGTTAGCCCTAAAAAAGGGCTGGTTGGAATGGATACGGCGATCCATGGAAGCTGTTTTGGCTGGATATACCCAAGGGGCGCCAGTCCCAAGGGTCGACAGAGCCCGATTGGTGGGAACAGGGGGCACCACGTGAAGGCCGGGTTGTCGTTTGATAGCTGAGAGGCTTTGCAATAAGCGTTGCAATGTATATTTTGCGCATCAGCTATCCTTGCCCGCCCGATGGGAGGCCACTATGAAATCCCAAAAGGAGACATCAAGAAAACACTCCAGTTGAAATAACAAAATATTTCTTAAGCATTGGCAACTTTAAGAGGTGTGGACTTCAACTCCCAGAATTCCCCAGCCAGCTTGGCTGGTTGAGGGATTCTGGGAGTTGAAGTCCAGGCCTCTTAAAGTTTAGAAGCACTGCTCTAAAAACACCAGGAGAAATTTGGCCCGGACATTTTATTTGTTTAAAGCCTCAAACAAGCTTCTCCTTTACCTCTCTGGTCTAATTTGGTGGGTGCCATTGCTCCTGATTTGATACCTGGAGTCTGATTGATGTTTCCGATATTAGGGGCTCCCACGGACCAGCTGGAATTTAAACTTAGCAAAATGTGATGGTGACAAGTTAGCTTTGAGCATTCATTCACTGGAAAGTGTGTTTGTATGTGTCTGTCTAATGGAAAAGTACACGAGCTTTGGTTATCAAGCCAGTTTTGCCCTGAGGAAATTTTTAACACATGAATACTGTGTGTTTCTGTGCATATGGTGTGTGTGTGTGTGTGTGTGTGTGTGTGTTGTGAATATACCGACAGATATATTAAATACAAGAAAAGGATTTTGCACAGAATTAAAAGACTACCAAAACATAAAAGAAAGGTCGGAAAAAAGAAAGATATGAAAAGTGACATTAAAAAAAAAGAAAGACAAGAAAAGCTAAGAAAAAAAATATATCTAAAAGATAAAAGTAAAGAAGGGATTTCTAATCTTGGCAGCAGGAAGAAGCATAACGATCGTCAGTTTCCTAAATTACATACTAAAGTCTCTTCTCATAAACAACCCTTTTAATCAGTAAATCTCCAAATTGCTACTTCATTTCTACCATCTTCAGCACCAAATTTTTTTTATAATATATATATATATATATATATATCTATATATATATATATATATATATATATATCTATATATATTATAATATATATATCTCATCTCCATAAAGGTTTTCCAGTCTTTTATAAAAGTACAATTGCTGTTCCTCCTTAATCAAACTGGCCACCTTTCCCATTTCCGCAAACTCAGCCCCCTTCACCATTTAATCTTCCATTGTGGTTATTTCTGTATTCTTCCATCCTTGTGCATACAATAAACACATTGCAGTTAGTATATAAAACCAATTGTGCATGAACCTTTTCTAGAATTTTTCTGTAGTTTCATGCATTGAAATGGCCCAGGAAGAAATGCAAGGGTTGCAGAAAAAGAAGAGAGAGGGGGGGGAGGGAGAGAGATGGAGACGAGAGGGGAGAGAGGAGACACACACATACACACACATACACACACTCACACACAGACAGAGACAGGCAGATGAGGGAGAAAGAGACTAAGGAAGAGAGAAGGATATCCATGTTGCAGAGAGTTAAAAGGAATTTCTCGAGTTGTGAAAAAAAATGCTATTTGGATGGTATATTTGGAAGGAGGAGACATTTTTATTTAAAATTTAAAAAGTGCTAAAGATGAGCAAATAAAACACATAAGATGAGCAAATACAAAGTCTCCTTTCTTTGAAGTCTGGATCAACTATGCATCTTTAGCTTGTTACACGACGAGGAAAGATTTGCTTCAGATCTCTATTACTTTCTATGAAGTTCATCTGTCCGTTTGGAACTTCTCCTTTTCTGCATAGTCTACCTTACCAAGAGGTTGGGAGAGTTCAAACGTTGACAAGTGTAGTCCTTGACTTATGACCACAAAAGGATCGTAACTTTCATCATTAAGGGATGCAATTGTTAAATGAAGCATCGGGTGACCGCACCCAATTTTACTACAAGTCATTTTGCTGCAGTCATTAAACAAGACATCATGTAACCCTGAGTTGCAACTTTCTATGCTGGCTTTCACGGGGTTGCAAGCCGGGTGGGAAGGTCACAAGTGACGATCTTGTGATTGCGATGTGCCAGGGACATTGCAACAGTGAAAGCATGAAAATTGACCTTAAGTCACATTTCACAGGGCTGTTGTAACTTTGAACACTTGCTAAAATAAAGCTGAGGACTGTTTGCATTTTGAATGCAGATAGTGCTCGACTTACAAACCATTCATTAGTGAAATTACAATGGCACTGAAAAAAGTGATTTGACCATATCTCACACATCCCCGTGGTTATGGGATCAAAATTTGGACGCTTGGCAATTGGCTCGTATTTATGATGGTGGCAGCGCCCCAAGGACATCTGAAAAGCTTTTTGTGACCTTCTGATTAAGCAAATAAGTGGGGAAGCCATATTCATTTAAACAGCCACTACTAACTTGACAGCCGTAGGTGTCGCTTAATAACTATGGCACAAAATGTCGCAAAGTGGTGTAGGAAGCGCCCTGCCCCAAGAATGAAATATTTCGGGGGATAAAAAGAGGCAGAATATTATATTTCCCCGAAGAAGAATGGAGGAACATGTTCTTAAAGGCAGAAAGCAAGCAGCCCCAGTCTTCCTGCCATAGGGAAATAGCCGCAAGCATTAGAGCAGTGTTTCTCAACCTTGGCAACGTGAAGACGTCTGGACTTCAACTCCCAGAATTCCCCAGCCAGCATGCGCTGGCTGGGGAATTCTGGGAGTTGAAGTCCAGACGTCTTCACGTTGCCAAGGTTGAGAAACACTGCATTAGAGACTGATCTTTTGGAATGGAGATTTTGTGTCCATTCATAAAAGAATGTGGCAATCTATTCATAAACAAAACACCTTCAGCCACAGCTCCCAAGGAAGGCTGGGCTGATGGGATTAAGAATTTATATCCCCCACCCAATCCAAATCCTAAAGACAGGACATAATAGGATTAACCCACTACCATTGAAATAGTGAAAGAGGGGCGGGAGGGGAAACCCAGTGCAAAATATTTAGAAAGAGGGTGTTGGCTTGAAAATATCAAGGGATATTGCTTTGAACTTCCTCTTTTAAAGTTTTCCCATCGTCTGTCCCCGCTTGAATCTCGCCCTTTACTTGACCTCCGGTGAAAAATTGCCCCAGATTGTTATGGGTTAGATCAAAAAGTGCCCGGTGAATTCGGGAGTGTTTGCTATTTGCTTCTGTTTTGTGATTGAATCCCGGAAGTGGGGGAGTTTGGGTGTTAAGGAAGAACAGGCAAACCTCAATGGGAAAAATTCCTGTGCCATTACTTTTGAATGACCTTCAATCGAATTAACATTCTCGTGATGGTCCAATGGAAGAGCCTCATGATACTCACAAGGAAGTTGTACTCCTGAAGTGCATGAGCAAAAAGCATAATAAACTGTGCAGCCTTGATCGTTCAGAGTTCAGGGTGCAATACAAATATTGTTCTAATTCCTTTTGTGTTAGGTCTTTATAATAGATTTTATTATATGCTGCCCTTGGCATAACGGCAGGATACACAGCTAGTCCTCAATTTTACAACCACAACTGAGTCCCAAGATTTCTTTTGCTAAATGAGACGTTTGTTAAGTAAATTTTGCCCTATTTTACGACCTTTGTTGTTAAGCGAATCACGGCAGTTGAAAAGTTAGTAACAAGGTTGTTCAGTGAATCTGACTTCCCCCTTGACTTTGCTGGTCAAATGGTCACAAAAGGGGAAATCACATGACTTTGGGATACAGCAACGGTCATAAGTATGAACCAAGCATCCGAAAGGTGATTATGTGATCGTGGGGAATGCAAAGGAGTTGTAATTCCCCTTCCTCTTCTCTCCCCCCCCCACCCATTGGCGGTATCAAAGTCAACTGCATACCAACCTATACCATTCTCAAAACATCTTGCATGAATTTGATTGGTTGGAGTTGGGCAGTGATGGGAGGGGAAAACGGAACTCAGGGATTTGGACGTGCAATTCTCAGTTCTGCCTCTGCGTTGCTGCAAGAAGGCACATGACTTCTAATAAAACTATACCGTCCTCAACAAATGGAGCCAACGGTTGTTTCTGTTTAGACTAGTTGCAGCAAGTCTGTCTGAGTCCTTGACTTATGACCATTTGTTCAGAGACCATTTGAAGTTACGGGTACACAAAGAAAAGTGATTTGCAACCAGTCCTTTCACTTAAAAACTGTCACAGCAACTGATCACCAATCCTCACACTTCTGACTGTCGCATGGTAAACAATGGAGGTGTATGGCAAGCAGCATGTATTTATGACGGTTTCAGGATCCCAGGATTACTTGATTGCCTTTTGTGACCTTCCTGGCTGACCACTGAAAAGTAAAGTCAATGTGGGATCTGGGTTCCCTTAACAGCTGCAAGATTCGCTTAATGACTGCAAAATTCACTTACCAAACACGGCAAAAAGGTCATAAAATTGGTCGCGATTCACTTAACATCTACCTTGCTTAGGTCCCAGAATGTGGTTGTAAGTCGAGGACTACCTGTATCCCTTCTCTGATACCGCATCTTCTTTGGGGAATAATATTCCCCCAGATAACAATGTTGCTCCCCCCCCGATAATGTTCTAGGAATCTTAAAATGTATTCCCCAGGCAAGGGGTGGGGTAACTTTGATCATTGTGGTTTTATTTATTGTTTGTCCAGTTGCATAACGTTTCCTATTAACTATTTCTTAGCTGTAGGCCTCACGGAAGCATTTTTCAATCAGCCAGTTTCTAAATATAATGAGCAATAATAGTGACAACAACAACAATAGCTGTTTCCCCCTTTTTTATGTTTAGTTCAAGGTTTCTAAGGAAGGCAATTTGGATTTAAGAGTTCAGATGAATCCGGGGAGACTGGGCTGCGTTCCCTTCTGCAAGTCCTACTATATGTGTGTCAGTGGTGGGATTCAATTTTTTTTTTTTACTACTGGTTCTGTCGGCGTCCCTTGGTGGGTGTAGCAGGGGAAGGTTACTGCAAAACCCCCATTTCCTCCTGCTGGGACTCGGGGGGGGGGGCAGAGAATAAATGGGGGCTAGTTAGGTGGTATTTATCGGTTCTTCGAACTAGTCAAAATTTCTGCTACTGGTTCTCCAGAACTGGTTAGAACAGTGGTTCTCAACCTGTGGGTCGGGACCCTTTGGGCTGGGCTGATGGGATTAAGAATTTATCTCCTCCCCCACCCAATCCAAATCCTAAAGACAGGACATAATAGGATTAACCCACTACCATTGAAATAGTGAAAGACACAAGGCTCACTAAATTGCACAAACCCCCTGGAGCATCTCGATCACCATTTCCCAGAGCCCTGTAAAAACCCATCCACTCACTCAGATATTTCGTCAGCCACCCCAGAAACACTGAAGTTTCTGCAACTCTAATAAACAGGGGCCTTCTTTCCTTGTAGCCAGCCTCCATTTTATTTCCAGGGTCTTTCTCCTGGCTTGGAACCGGACTGGAATCTACAATTGGGTGGAACTCACTTAACAACTGTCTCACTTAGCAGTGGAAATTTTGGGCTCAGTGGTGGTTGAGGGTTATCTCTAGTTACCGAGGTCTCTGTGAAGTCTGGTACGAACAAGTGGAATATGAGCATAATGAAAATATTTGAAATAAATCCTTACTGGGAGGTGGGGGGGGATTACTAATGTAACGTGTATGAATTGAGTTATCCTAATGCGTCACTGTTGGGGAAACTACTGAATGACTAATGTGGCTTCCCCCCCGACCTCATCTCATATTTTTTTGACAGCTGAGTCATTCCTTTCCTTCCTTTCCCGACTGTGGTTGGTGCGATTGCCTCCTGCCCTGCCTGTTTCAAAAACATAGTTTATTTTAATGTCATTTCTTTGAAATTCAAATTAAACACCCCTTCGTTACAGTTCCGTGTGCATATTTGCTGCCATCTACTGGTGAATCCTCAGTCCTGCAGGCAAAACAATTAACCTATACTCCCTGTCTCATCTCAATCTTTACTTGTTTCAGATACACCTATGAGGATTGTAAGAAGACAGCAGATTGGCTCCTGAGTAAAACCAAGCATCGGCCACGAGTGGCTATCATCTGTGGTTCAGGGCTTGGGGGGCTGGCTGACCTCCTGAAGGACCAAGTGGTGTTTGATTATGCCAAGATACCCAACTTCCCCCAAAGCACAGGTAATGGGGGAATGGCCAGGGAATGCAATTTTCATGCAGAACGCGGGGGGGAGGGGAGGGGGGGAGACGGACCGTAAACCAACAGGATACTATATAGATAAAGTGCAGTGCAATATATTGACCACCAGGGGGCATCAGCAAAGTGTTTAACTTTACTTTCCTTGTCTTATTAAAGTCGTAGGCCATGCTGGCAAGTTGGTTTTTGGAAATTTGAGCGGGATGCCGACTGTGGTGATGCAAGGCCGCTTCCATATGTATGAAGGCTACCCACTGTGGAAGGTGAGTCACTCCACTACATTTTGAAAACTAAGATGTTGATCCAGTCGTAATTTGAGAAACTCTGTAAAACCAATGAATTATAATAAAAGGAGCAAATGTCTTTGAGCGCACTCAAATATACATTTCAGCACTATTAGTCCAAAAATTTTAAAAAATGCAAAAGGAAGTCTCCGGGGTGAACTTAGACCAGGGCTGTTCTCCCAACTAATCTCCTTCAAAGGGATGTTGCATTTACCATATTTTTTGGAGTAAGATGCTCCGAGGTATAAGACGCACCTAGCTTTTGGGGAGGAAAACAAGGGAAAAATATCTGCCTCTGCCTCTCAGCAATTTGCCTCCTTGCAACAAACAGCAACGGTATAGACAATATACACTGTTTGTGGTGTTACATTTCCGACTATACTTATACAGATGCTGTTAAAATTGATGTGGCTTTTGGAAGTATAGTTTTCTGCTATTTAAAAGAAGCTGACTTTCGACCATCATTTGACGGCTGTGACCAGGGGGGCATTTGAAAAATATGGTATTTATTTATTATGAAATTTATTTACTGCCCTTCTCATGTCAAACAACATCTAAACATGGTAAATAAGCCATTTTTGCTCGATCGTCAGCACACACATAATTGTTAGTACCTTTGGCAAGTGGCTGATCATTGATGTAAATATTAAGAAGAGTTGGAACCAATACACTACCTTGTGGCAAGCCATTCCTTTGGTTCCTCCAGCTACTTCGCTTTCCTTGGGACTCCACCAAAAACATACAGTTATGAAGCCAATTCCTGATGATATTTGTAAATTTAAAACCTTTAGTCATATTATAAACATTCTGCTTCTGTCTTTTAAGATGCTGAGAGATCTATGAATATTCTTCATGTTACATTGCCCTGAAGAGCTGACATTGTTATCTCAGTGGTCAGGAAAGGACAGAGAGAGATTCCTGAATTTTTGAAAGAAGAAAGTTTAGGTCACGAAGAAACTGGATTTCTTCGAGGGCCGTTTTCACCTCCTGCAGCATCCTGCTGGCAAAAACAAGGTGTGGTCCCCTGCACATGCCCCCTTGCGCTCTGTTTTCAGTCTTGACAGCTTCCTGCAGCATCCTGCCAGGCAAAATGAGATGTGGAGATCCCTGCATGGAGCCCCCCGGGTCCCGTTTTGTCTGGGAGAATGCTGCAGGAGGCCATCCAGGCTGAAAACGGGGCATGGGAAAACTGCATTTTTGGTAGCAGAAGCATCACTGCTTCAGTCCATTGCTATTTCCAGGCTGGCCCCATGCGCCACATCTGAGCAAGAAAGAGGCTATGGACAACCACAGGCAAATTTGGACAAATGGGTCCCTTGCTCAGCTTAGAACACGTCAGAAAACTGGGACTGACTTCTGGTATTCTGGCCCTCCCTCCATGCCATGATGCCCTTGCAGAACATTTCCTTGGTTTTCTCTTTCCCAGGTGACCTTCCCAGTTCGGATCTTCCATCTGCTTGGCGTTGAAACCATGATTGTCACCAATGCGGCTGGAGGGCTCAATCCTGCCTTCAAAGTGGGGGACATCATGGTGATCCAGGACCACATCAACTTGCCTGGGTTTTCTGGGCAGAACCCTTTGATGGGACCGAATGATGATAGGTAGGGTGGCCTTCTCACCACTCTTGCATTCTCTTCCTCCTCCCCCTTCCTCTTCTTCTTCTTCCTCCTCCTCCTTCTCCTCCTTCTCCTCCTCCCCTTCCTCCTCCTCCTCTTCTTCTGACCGAGGCTTTCCAAGAACATGAAACACGATCCTGACAAAAAACCCTTTTATTAATTTACTGTGAATTCTGCTCATTCTCAGCAAAGTCTTTCAAGGGAGGATTCGCAATCACAGACATTATTTGGCTTGGAGAACTGCCAGGCAAAAATCTGCAGAACTTGGCAAGGAGTTTCAGAGAGTAACGCACCAATTAAGCGAACTAAATGTCTCCTGCAAACTCCACTCCCCTTTCGCTCCTCTTTTATTTCCTCTGGGAGGGGCATTCATCATCCACTTGTGGCCTTACTCCTAAGACGACCCCTGTTCTTTAGCTGTTCCCTTCGTCTAGCAAACTCTGCGCATGTGCACACTGGGAACAAGCTTCAGCTGTTCATCTGCCTCACTGATGTCTGGCTCTGAAGGCAGCTGATAACTGTCAGACGGCCCTGGCCACCTCTCTGCCTCTGACATAGAGCCCTCATCAGAGCCTTCCCCAGAGTCCAGGACTGGCCCGTGTTCCTCCCAACTCCCTCACTGTCCAAATCTGCTGCCAGCTCCTCTGACTGCTGGCGGGCCACAACACTTACAGCATTAGGGCCATATATTCAGTTTCAGTGTCCATGACTGTCGTCCCAGTCTTTATGAACATTTCTGATTTAAACGGAACGACGGGCTATTTTTCAGATGCAAAGAAAGGAACACAATCCCATTGACTCCTTTTTGTGTGTTAATTTCTGCAGGTTCGGCGTTCGCTTTCCAGCCATGTCGGATGCCTACAATGAAGACTTGAAAAACTGGCTGTCACGGTGGCCTCTGAAATTGGCTGTTCTGACTGCATGAGAGAGGGGGTATACTGTGCCTTGGGAGGCCCCAACTACGAGACCATCGCTGAATGCCGCTTCCTGCAGAGACTGGGTGCTGATGCCGTTGGTCAGTCAAAGACAGAGATCATGGGGAAATGTTCCTCCTGGGGCATAAATAAAACCAAGTCTTCATTACCTGATTATTTTTTTAGGCAAAACTACATGTACGGTATTTTTCAGAGTATAAGACGCACCCTTTTCCCTAAAGAAAAAGAGGCTGAAAATCTGGTGCGTCTTATACACTGAATACAGCATTTTTTGCCTCCTGAAACCCTCCCCTTCACCAAAATGGCCCTGCATAGCTTATAGGAGGCTTTCAGAGAGCTCCTGGGGGCTGGGGAGGCAGAAATGAGCAATTTTGCCCCTCCAGCCGCCAGGAGCACTCTATAAGCTTCCTAATGCCCTTTTTTGGCAGGGGGGGGGGGAAATGGGCCTGTTTTGTGAAAAATGGGCCGGTTTTGGGAGGTTTGCAGAGTTTCTTTTTATTCACCTCTTCAAAACCTTGGTGCATCTTATACTCCGAAAAATACGGTAGTCCTTGCCTTACGACCACAATTAACCCGGAGCTTTATGTTACTAAATGAAACAGATTTTAAGAGAGTTTTGTCCCATTTTATGACTTTCCTTCCTATTACTGTTAAATCTGTTAAATCATTGCAATTGTTAAAGTTGGTCGTTCAGCAAATCTGGCTTCCCCATTGACTTTGTTTGTCAGAAGGTTACAAAAGCTGATCGCATGACACACACACACACACACACACACACACACCCTGGGACACTGCAACCGTCATAAATATTTAGTTGCCAAGCATCAGAATTTTAATCATGTGACGGTGGGAATGCTACAATGGTTGCAAGTGTGAAAAACGATCATGTTACTTTTTTCAGTGCTGTTGTAACTTCTAACGGTTACTAAACGAATAGTTGTAAATTGAGGACTATCTGTAAGAAAATAATAAAGGTGGGATCTAAAGAATAAGTAGAATAGAACAGAATAGAATAGAATAGGAGTTGAAAGGGACCTTGGAGGGTCTTCTAGTCCAACCCCTTGCTGAAGCAGGAAATCCTATACCCAGTTACTGCTAACCTTTTAGGCACTAAGTGCCCTAAAGCACATAGTACTGGAACACGGAACAGAAGAGCTGGCCGTATGCGCATGCGCATGGTGGCCAGCTGCTCTTCCGGGTTCCATCACGTGCGCAGCTAGTATGGTGCGCAGAGCAACTGGCGATGGTGCAATGCCTACAGGGAGGGCTCTGCATGCCACCTGTGGCACACATGCCACAGGTTTGCCATCACGGTCCTATACACTCAGACAATGGTTATCCAATTTCTTCTTTAAAAACTACCAGTGTTGGAGCATTCACAACTTCTGGGGGCAAGTGATCTACTGGTTACCATATTTTTCAGAGTATAAGACGCACCAAGGTTTTGAAGAGGCAAATTTTTAAAAAAGGTTTTTGCACTCTGCAAACTTCTCAAAAATGGCCCATCCCCCCCCCCCGAAAGGCATGAATAGCCTTTAGGGGGCTTGCAGAGTGCTCCTAGGCGTGGGCTGCCTCCAAAAACAAGCAAAAAATCTCCCTTTTTGGTGAAAATGCGCCTGGTTTTTGTCAAAACAATTGCATGTATAGCCTTTAGAGGCTTATAGGGTACTTCTGGGGGCTGGGGAGGCAAAACTGAGCAAAAACGGCCTGTTTTTCACTCATTTCTGCTCCCCAGCCCCCAGGAACTCTCTGAAAGCCTCTAAAGGCTATATACACCCATTTTGATGAAAGGGGCGGGGTTTCGGGAGGCCAAAATGCTGTATTAAGTTATAAGATGCACCCAGATTTTTAGCCTCTTTTTTTTTTTTTTTTTTTTTGAGGGAAAAGGTGTGTCTATACTCTGAAAATACGATACTTGTTCTAACTGCCAGGAAATCTCTCCTTAGTTCTAAGTTGCTTCTCTCGATTAATTTTCCATGGAGAGAATGTCATCCTCCAGTTTTGTGGAGTGTTAAGAGAGCTGTGCCCCCACTCTCCTGATCCTCCTGAAGCCATTCATCTAATGCTTTTCCTCTTTTCTTCCCCCTTTCAGGCATTGAGCACGGTCCCTGAGGTCATTGTGGCCCGTCACTGCGGCCTCCGAGTTTTTGGCTTCTCCCTCATCACCAACAAGGCCATTTTGGACTATGACACCAAAGAGAAGGCCAACCATGAGGAAGTCTTGGCAGCCAGCCGCCAAAGCGCCCGCACCCTTGAAAGCTGGTCTCCATGATGGGTGCAACGCATTGAACCAAACAACAACTTAGGTCTAGGGGCCCCATCCAGCTCACGATCGCCCGCGTGACTTTGGGCAAGGATGTGAATATGTTCTTATTCAATCCTGCTGCTAAGATTCCTACTCTGGGATGATGCGGACAATTTGGTCTGAGACTTTGCCGAGAGTGGAATAATATCATCCTTATCTTGCCTACTGTCCGCCTTTGACCAAGAAGCCCATTTTTTTTGTCTGCCTGTTTTTGCCCTTCGGTGTGTTGCTTCTGCATGTGGGTAGATCATGCCCTTCATCTCATCTGTTCTCTGTAAAACTCCTCCAGAAATTCCCGTTGGAGCAGACCACGTAGTCACCTCACATGGGCCTGTTTTACTTTTAAATGGAGGATGTGTGAGGAATCTAGAAGTCCTTTGCTCATTCCAAAATGGCCGCTCTCTCCTCAGGAACCAAGCAAGAACTGGTTGCTTGTTTTTTTTTTAAGGTTCCATTTTGTTTCTGGTTTGGGTTTAGTTTTCTGAATCCTACAATCGTTGTTGGAGAAGAGTTCAAAGACCACCAAATCTTATCTGTTAGATGTTTGGGTCTTCTCCTGTGCTCGGGCATTTTGAACAGAAAGTCTTAACTGATATGCAGTAACTTGTCTGGCCTGTCATGTTTCCAATACTTGAAAAGTTATCTGTGGCTTCTTCCTTTGGTCCTTGAGGTTATGTGTTGAAGCTGCATATTAATGTCTTGATTAACATTTAACCACACTTGTTCTCCAAAGAAGCTACTGAATTGCTCAGAATTTGAAGCTATCATCTTCAGGCAATAAACCGGCGAGATCACGTACTCACAAAATGTAGATGATGGTAATAAGTGAATGTCAGGATATCCTATGTCAAATTTAACCCACTAGAATGCACCTCCATAGCAACTAGAATAAAAAAACCTCCTGCATATAAAATTAAGTACATCCTGTGGGGTTCGAACTCTGAGTTGCTAGCATCCTGTTTGGAGGGAACTGTTTGTTTTTCCTGTGTGGAAGGGCCTTCAGAGATGTCTAACCCCCTAAATTTGAATCTCTTGTAAGGATCTGTGGAGATTCTCAAATCATCCAGGCAATGGTTTTCAAGAGGCAATTGGACTTCCTTCTTCCTTGAAGGTGTTTTAGTTCAGAACTGAAGAAGCTTCTTGGATAAAAGGCATGAAAACATCTTCAAGGAAAATCATAGTCCAGTGTCCTCTTGAAAAAGTATTTTGGGGGCTCTTTTAAGGCTAAGTCTGTAAGAAGTAGGGAAGGCCTACTCGGTTGTGTTTCATTGTCTTTTATTACCACAGTCACATGTTCTTGTTTAAGGGAAAGTAGGCATCCTTGTCTCTTAGATTCCTTTAGATTTCACATCTACCAGGTTCCCAATCAAGCGATAGGTGGGAGATTAAGAATGGATTTCTAGTTCCCCTCTAACAAGCAATATGGTTGGACGGTTGAGAACTTGCTGGTCCAGAGGGAGCTGGTCAATGCACAGTTTTTGCAAGATGGTCTTGAGAATCCCAAATTCATTAAGCGACCCAAAACATCAGGAGGAAACTTCATCCATAAATAGAGATTATTTGCTACTTTCAAGTGCAGATAGGGAGCCTATCTCCCCTCCTCTGTCATATCTGGGAACGGGGAATTCTCTTAATTTGTTAATCATAACTTCTTAGCCTAATAATTCTGCCTGTCTTCAGGGGGAAACAAGAGGCGGCAAATGATGGCATCATTTTGACATCATTGTGGCTTGTTTCAAACGATGGTGCTGCTCACGGTTCTTGTTCGGAGCTCCCAGTGAATCACCTGATGCATCTTTGTGTGAAGGAGTATGTCTGCAGGTGTGGTGGGAATGTCTTTCTTCTTCTAATGTGGTCCTAGGATTCAGCAGCTTTTTTCTGATTTAAGAAGAACGTTGTTTCTGTTGCAGTGGCCGATTACTTTCCTAGATGTGTTACCTTCTGAGAATGAATACAAACTCATTAGGGACAGAGATGTTGGAGAGGAGATCTACTGGTGTGAAAGTTTATGATTCAGATTTTTGCAAAGACAGATGTGAACACCGTTAGGGAGCCAACCAATTGTGAAATAATTCTGGCGTATTCTCACATTTTCCATAGTGTGCAAAACCTATCAGCTGGAATTTTTGCAAGAGGAAAGAAGTCAATTGCAGCTTCCGCTCTGCAAATGCAATTTTTCTTTGAGACACAAAATCCAGCTGCAAAGCTTGGCTTAAAAGAGATCTTCCAGGCACTGAAATCCAGACACACACGCACACACACCCACAATAACATCAGTCAGCCTTTTCTGTTGCGCAAAGCTACTATTCCAAAATGCAGTTTTGATTTCTGCTAGTAAATTCTCTTTTCCGTTCACTTTTCTGAATTCCTCTTTCCCTTTTCTTTCCATTCGGCCTGGACTCAAACACAAGCTTTCGCCATCTTTCAAATCACGCTGAGAAGTCAAAGCAGAGGAAGTTGATGACGAATGGGGGCTCAATAAGCCTGAATGTTTTCAAATTAGACATAGTGAATATATTTTTTTAGAGCGTCCGCAATCTGCACTTTTTATTTTATTTAAATTACTGCAATGGAGCCCCTCTTTTATTAATTATAATGTAACTAATAAAGTTAAGTTGCAATGAGAAGATGCTTGTGGTTCATTTCAATCCTTTATGGTAAGATGGTGAAGAAAGCCAGCAGTGTGCAGCAGCTGTCAAAAAAGCCAACACAGTTCTAGGCTACATAAACAGAGGGATAGAATCAAGATCATGTTGAAGTGTTAATACCACTTTATAATGCCTTGGTAAGGCCACACTTGGAGTACAGCATCCAGTTTTGGTCACCACGATGTAAAAAAATATGTGGAGACACTAGAAAGAGTGCAGAGAAGAACAACAAAGAGGATTAGGGGACTGGAGGCTAAAACACGAAGAATGATTGCAGGAACTGGGTATGTCTAGTTTAATAGAAAGAAGGACTAGGGGAGACATGATAGCAATGTTCCAATATCTCAGGGATTGCCACAAAGAAGAGGGAGTCAAACTATTCTCCGAGCACCTGAGTGTAGAACAAGAAGCAATGGGTGGAAATTAATCAAGGAGAGAAGCAACTTGGAACTGAGGAGAAATTTCCTGATAGTTAGAACAATTGATCAGTGGAACAACTAGCCTCCAGAAATTGTGGGTGCTCTTAACACTGGAAGTTTTGAAGAAGATGTTGGATAATCATTTGTCTGAAGTGGTGTTGGGTTTCCTGCCTTAGAAGGGGTTGGACTAGAAGACCTTTAAGGTCCCTTCCAATTCTGTTATTCTATTCTAAAGAGAGAAAATGGTTGTGAGATTTCCCTAGCAATTTCTCTCCAGGTTTCCAAACTCTCCAACATTTCAGTTCAAGAAAAAAGGGGTTATGTTTGTGTTAATTTGCCAGATTCCATGCATAGATAGTCCTCAATGTAGAACCATTTCAGTGGTGGGTTCCTATCGGTTCAAACTGGCAGCGGCCCAGACCTGCCATACCCCTGAACCGGTTCTCCCGTAGGCGGCACCATCTTGTTTTTTTGCTTCTGCATATGCACAGAGCAATTTTAGTTGTGCTGCACATGCGCACGCAGTGCAAATCAAGCACACACGTGTGGTGAAACAGCAGTAGTCTCTGCCAGAACCCACCCCGAATCATTTGTTTAGTTGCAACGGCATTTTTTCACACTTAACAACCATTGCAGAATTCCCACGGTCATATGATCGAATTTCTTGGCAACTAGCTTATATTTATTTATATTTATGACGGTTGCAGTGTCCCAGGGTCATGTGATCACCTTTTGTGGCCTTCTGACAAGCAAGGTCAAAGCCAGATTCCCTTAACAACCTTGTTATTAACAACTGCAGTGATTTACTTAACAGCTATGGTAACAAAGGTTGTAAAATGGGGCTAAACTTACTTAACAAACTGGCTGAGCAACATAAATTAGTTTACTTTATGGTC
Source organism: Thamnophis elegans (assembly GCF_009769535.1). Lineage (NCBI taxonomy): Eukaryota > Metazoa > Chordata > Lepidosauria > Squamata > Natricidae > Thamnophis > Thamnophis elegans. Next base: position 126,307,692 of record NC_045558.1, on the reverse strand, counting down.
ATTGGACCGCGTGCAACTAAATTAAATGGCATCTTCAGTGCACATTATAACTATAAAAATAAAACACAAACACACATCCTTCACATACTATACAATTGAATTGAAACCCGATATTGCATTAATATTGCACTGTACCGTAGAATTCAATATGGTTACTGCCCTGGGATAGAAGCTGTTTTTCAGCCTATTTGTCCTTGTTTTTATTATCCTGTACCGTCTGCCAGATGGTAATAGTTAAAAAAAAAGTGCCCAGGAGGAGATGGATCTTTAAGAATGTTTTGAACTTTCTTAAGGCAGCGGGAGCTATAGAGCTCTGCCAAGGAGAGGAGAGGGCAACCAATGATCCTCTGGGCAATAATGTTGACCCTCTGGAGCGTTGTCCTATCTGCCACTGTGCAATTGGCAAATCACACACAGATGCAATAACATACTCTCTAAGGTGCAGAGATAGAAGGTCACTAGCAGTTTTCCATTCAGTTTGTTTCCTGAGAAGTCTCAGGTAGTATAATCTCTGCTGGGCCCTTTTGATTAATGATGCAATGTGAGGTCAGCTCCTCTTACGATAACACCCAGAAACTTAAAACTGGCCACTTGCTCCACTCGGTCTCCATTGATTAGCAAGGCCTGGATGTCTGATCTGTAGTCCACTATAAGCTCCTGAGTCTTATTGGTGTTAAGGACCAAGTTATTGGGGGGGGGTGTTGCACTTAATTGTGGTCATATGTCGAGGACATCCTATATTTAAGAGCTTCAACCACTTTCTCCTCCCCTTCTTCAAATAAGGAATTATTCTCTCTCTGCAAGCTCTTGCATGTTGGACAATAATTCAAAAATTGCCCCTCACTTCCCTGAGGTTTTCCAATAAGAGTTATTTATTTTTTAATCTTTTAACTTGAGAGGTGCTAATCAGGAGCAGTGGCTCAGTGGCTAAAGTTGCTGAGCTTGTCGATCAGAAAGGTCGGCAGTTCAGCGGTTCGAATCCCTAGCGCCGCATAATGGAGTGAGCTCCCGTTACTTGTCCCAGCTTCTGCCAACCTAGCAGTTCGAAAAGCATGTAAAAATGCAAGTAGAAAAACAGGGAACCACCTTTGGTGGGAAGGTTACAGCGTTCTGTGCGCCTTTGGCGTTTAGTCATGCTGGTCACATGACCACAGAGTTGTCTTTGGACAGCGCTGGCTCTTCGCCTTTAAAATGGAGGTGTCTGGAACGACTTGCACATATGTGCGAGGGGAACCTTTACCTTTACGTAATCAGAATAAAGGGATCCATAAGGGACCAGTCTAGAGGAAGTCATCCCATGTAGGGTGACACACCTTTCCTTTCTTCAGATTCTGATTGTTTTCCCCAACTGCTGGGCTTGTAAGGCAGGATGCTAAAGAATGAAACCTTGTTTAGAAGCCTACAAAGGCTTATTCAATCAGAACCCACCTTTCAACTGAGACTTGGGGGAGATCTGTGGGTTGGCAAGGGGAATTAACATTTCATACCATCTGACTTGGGCAGAAAGTAGAATTTTCCGAGATGCATTCATACTGCAATCCTCTGATTTGTGGCTAATAATAATAGGTTGGTTTGTCCAACCTGTGAAATCAAACCCTGGTTTATACTATGCTCTACTGGCTCCGTTGTTACTTCCTCTAACCCCCCTAGCTTTAACCTTAACTGTCTACCGTGGACCTCACACCATTCCTAAGAGATCTGTAAAGGGAGCGTGCATAAGTGCACCAGCGTGCCTAACATCCCTGTCCTTCTGTCCCCATTTATTTGCACTCATTTCATGTGCTCATGTCTATGTTTATACTTATACTTTGTTATCTCATTCATGTTTGACAAAACAAACTAACTAACTAACTAACTAACTAACTAACTAACTAACTAACTAACTATAGCAATAGCACTTAGATCTCTACTGTATATGCAGTCCTTTACAGCCCTCACTAAGTGGTTTACAGAATCAGCAACTTGCTCCCAACAATCTGGGTCCTCATTTTACCCACCTCGGAAGGATGGAAGGCTGAGTCAATCTTAGCCCATCAGGATCGAACTGCTGGCAGAACAAGCCTGCAATACTGCATTCTAACCACTGCACCACCATGGTTCTTACAAACCATAATGTTGCAGTCTCAAAGCTAAACGAGACCTACAACAGTTTAACAGGGTCAACTAAGCTTCAGAAAACCTCACCTATCAGATTTGTCCCTATTATTCCCCTTTCTGAGAGCATGATCCCCCATTGAATTGTTCCCTGGAATGATGAGACTTGCAAACTGAGCTTAAAGAAGCGTTCCTTGATGTAATGTTTGTTTATTAAATCAACGGACATGGCTGTTCACTGACACATGACTAAGAGCAGCATTCACAAATGAAAGCAATACAGAATCAATAGACCGTATTTTTCAGAGTATGACATACCCTTTTCCCTCAAAAAAAAAGGCTGAAAATCTGGGTGCATCTTATATGCTAAATATAGCATCTTTTTGCCTCCTGAAACCCCACCCACTTTGCAAAACTGGCCGTGCATAGCCTTTAGGAGACTTCCAGCGTGCTCCTGGGGGCTGGTAAGGGCAAAAATGAGTGAAAAACTGGGTGTTTTTGGCTCATTTGTGCCGCCCCAGCCCCCAGAAGCACTCTATAAGCCTCCTAAAGGCTATACATGCCCCCCTTTTTTGACAAAAAACGTTTTGGGGAGGTCAGCAGAGTGCAAAAACTTTTTTTAAAAATTTGCCTCTTCAAAATCTCGGTGCATCTTATAATCCGGTGCATCTTATACTCTGAAAAATATGGTATATAAATTGTGTGTGTGTGTGTGTGTGTGTGTGTTCCAGCATAACTCTGGAATACCTCAAGCAATTTTAACCAAACTTACACAGATGATTTACTCTCTGGGAAAAAATATACTATGGGGATAAGACCCCCCTAACACCCCTCAGGGTGTGTGTTCTGTTAAGATACCGCCTGTTGTGCCTTAAAATGGCTTCTACTGTACTGCCATCAAATGGCTTCTACTATACGGTGCAGTGGAGTTGCCATGTTAATGGCTTCACAGTACTCCACAAGGGGGCTCCATCTGGTAAGGGGGAAAATCCAACATGAGAAATTATGCTTCTGGGGACACAGAAGAGACACCTGAAGGAAGTTTTTGTAATAATGTTCAACTTTCTGAATTTCCATTCAGAAAATGGAGTTGAATTTATTCTCTGTCCTAGAACCAATGAATCGTTAAGTCTGGTTAGATAATTAGAGAAAATTCCTGATTGTGTGAATTGAGGAACTCGAAGAGTTGATGAAATTGAAAACTTCAGGACCTAGGCTAAATTCATCACCGAGACTTCCTTGTGGGGCACAGGACCATATAGACACGTGGAGGGTTGTCATCCAACTAGTGAAATCCAGTCTTTAAGAGAAGATCCCAAAGGTACTTTTTTCAGGAGACAACTTTTTTTTGAAGACATTTTACTTCTCACGCAAGAAGCTTCTTCAGCTCTGGCAGGATGGTGGGGAATGGAAGGATTTATATTCCTTACAGTTAGATGGTCATTTGCATTCCCCACTATCCTGTCAGAGCTGAAGAAGCTCCTTGGATGAGAAGCGAAATGTCTTCAAAAGAAAAACAAGAAAGTCCAGTTGCCTCCTGGAAAAAGCACCTTTGGGACAACGGGATGACTGAGAATCTCTACAGACTTTTAAGCTATGCAATTTGGGATGAACACCCTTTGAATGGTGTGGGAGTAGGAATAATGGATTTCCAGAGGAAAAAAAAATTGCAGACTACAGGAATTAGGGGCAACTACTCAGGTGATCCTGAGGACAGAGATAAACCTCCAAGTGCTTCAAGGACCCTCTTAAAAGGATGCAAATGACCAGATGTCTGCAAGGAATATAAATCCTTCCATTCCCTACTATCCTGTCAGAGCTGAAGAAGCTTCTTGGATGAGAAGCAAAACATCTTCAAAAGAAAAACAAGAAAGTCCAGTTGCCTCCTGGAAAAAGCACCTTTGGGACAGCCATGACCTGGATGACTAAGAATCTTCCCAGGTAGCGGAGATTTATCAGTGTGATGACTCCAAGGTTTTTAAGAAGAAGGATGGTTTGTCCAAGTAAGAGTTATTTTGGAAGCTGCACCATGCCCAACACCAAGAGCACTATATCAAACTTCATCCCACCCATCACCGCTTTCTGACAGACCAACCTCTAAAGTGGAGATACCACCCCAAAATAAAGACGCATTATAAACCAGCCTAAAGTCTACAAATCTTGGGCCACAGAAATCTCCATAAAAACATTCCTGGGTAATGATGTCTGGCAAATCCTTTCAACCCAGAAGCAACTTTTGGTTAACTTTGTTGGTGCTTCTGACACAAATACAGACAATTGCTATTCTAGTAACTGGGTGTGAGAGTGGATAGACCTGTTTTAGGCCGGGAAGGACACTGAAGTCATGATTTTTATAGTACTCACTTGCTTCCCCAAACTCAACAGCTGATCAAGACACTATGAGTACAAAATGCTGTTTACCACAGGCCCCACAGACATTATTGAATGTTTTTCCCCCCCCAGTGGAATTTTTTTTACTGGGCAGGGTATGGTGGGATAGGATTGAAAATATAAGATTCTATGACCTTTGCCAGAATATGAGGAATGGAGAGCAATCACAAACGTCTTGGGATCTACCCAAAGCAATACAGAATTGGCTGGAAAGATTGCTGGGAAAGCCTGCCTTGGCCCAGAAAATGAAATATTTTGGGGGATATTAAAAGAGGCAGAATATTATATTTCTCAAGCAGCCTCAAGCGAAGTCTTTAGAGAGGGACATTTTGTGCCCATTAAGAAATCAGGGCCAGCCTATTCATAAATAAAAGCTCCCACAGAAGTCTGGAGCTGATGGGATTTAAAATTTACATCCCCACCCCACCCAAATTCCAAGGACAAGACATGACCTTTATGACATAATAGGATTAACCCACTACCATTGAAATAGTAAAAGACACAAGGCTCACTTCATTGCACAACCCCCCTGGAGCATCTCAAACCTCAGAACCATATAAAAACCCATCCAATTACTCAGCTATTTTGTCAGCCACCCCAGAAACATTCTGCTGTCACTGAAGATTCTGGACACCAAATAAACAGAGACCTTATTTCCTTGTAGCCAACCTCCATCGATTTTTTTTTATTCCCCCCATCTTGGAACAAGGTTAGATTTTTTTTCCCCCACGAGATCATCTGGTCCAACGATCAGCAATTTTCAGGAAAACCAATATCCTTTTGAGGTGGCTATCCAACCTCTCTTGAAACACCCCGGAGATGGAAGTATCTAGAACATCAGTAGACTGTTCCACTGCTTTATGGATCATATAATGAGAAAGTTTTTCCTTATATTTAAGTAAAATTAGGGAACAATTCAAATTCTACCCTATTTCCCTGAAAATAAGACCTCCCTGGATAATAAGCTCAATCGGGCTTTTGAGTGCATGCACTGAAATAAGTCCTCTCCTGAAAATAAGCCCTCCCCGAAAATATTGCAACACAGCAGCAGCCATGAGGTGACCACGCTGGCTGCCTCTTGCACCTCAAAAATAATAAGACCTCCCCGAAAATAAGGCCAAGTGCTTACTTTGGATGTCAAAAGAAAATAAGACTCTGTCTTATTTATGGGGAAACAGATACTATAATTTTTGCCATCATGGAAAATAGTTCCTGACCATCTTTGGTATGACACTGATATCATGTCTTTGTTCTCTTTCTTTCCCTTCAGCATGAACATCCCAATGTCCTTGAATTGGTCCTCATAGCTCATGTTTTCAAGTTTTTGTATCCTCTTTGTTGATATTCTCTACAGCTTTTCTAATCTTTCAAAGTTTTGCTGGAAATACAGTATTGAATGGAGCACATTGGCTAGAGAATTCTGGGAGTTGAAGTCCACATATCTTCAAGCTCCAGAGGCTGAAGAGCATGAAGCACTAAGATAGTGGTGTGGTTCACTCAAAGTGAATGACAAGCCTGAACATGGTTTGAGTCAGGGGATGACCCCTTCCTTCACCCATCAAATCTGATTCGGCCAAGTATAAGCAATAATAAGCAACAAGGACTAGCAACATTGTTGCTCTCCAATTGCAGAAGTAACCCATATATCTTTAATATACTTTAATGAGTAGAGAAAGAAGGAATTTGGAGTCGTGGAATTTAGAAGCTGTAAGGAGTATGCCCCAAAAGTTAACAATTTAAACAAAATGATTCGAGGTACCATTAGAATAGGTCATGATTGAATGGGAGAAAAAATAAATTCTATGCAATACTGCATTTGTACCACTAGGTGGTGTAATTATCTCCTACCTACAGAATGCTTGTTCTACATCCCAACGTGGCATATAGTGATTATTTAATGTACAGTAGAGAGTTGTATGAAAACTTTTTTTAATGTCAGCTGGCTCGTTGGTCTAGGGGTATGATTCTCGCTTAGGGTGCGAGAGGTCCCGGGTTCAAATCCCGGACGAGCCCTTTTTGAAACGGCAATACAAATAAATAAATGAATAAAATGCTGTAATCCCATTCAGATTTTGAAACAACCTTACATAAACACAGATGTTTTACAGAACTTTCTACCCCCCCCTTAAGGATCTACATTTTATATTTTGTATTATCATTTTTTTAAAAAATTTGCAAGTTTGGGGACAGCTTGACAGGAAGCGCATTCAGCATTCATCCCACTTATTTGGGTAGATTGAAGGGTGGATTCAGCTGGTTCAGATTGGTTCACCAAATCGGTAGTTGCAAGGACAGGCTGGCCGCACCTACCCCACCCCCCACCTTCTCAGGAGTCTCCATGTGGCCCATTTTGTAAGCCAGGTAACTGCAGGGCCCACGTGGAGGCTCTGGGAGGGCGAAAAATGGGCCTCCTGAAAATGAGCCTGTTTCTGGCCTCCCAAGGGCCTCCACAGGCAGGGGGAGCCATTTTCACCACCTCAGAGCCTCAAGAAAAGCTTCTGGAGCTTGGGGAGGGGGAAAAACGGGCCTCCTGGGAGTTCTGGAAGTCTGGAAATGGGCCTGTTTCTGGCCTCCAGAGGCCAGGGGAGCCATTTTCTCGAGGAACGCCTCTGGTGCCTGGGGAGGGTGAAAGCTCCCCCCCCCCCCCAGCATGGTGCAGGAGGCCGAGTAGGACACGCCCAACCAGCAACTGGGCAGAGAACCGGTTGCTGAAATTTTTGAATCCCATTGTCGTTGTGTCCGGGCTCTGAAGACGTGACGCTGCAAGCCGTGATGATTGGATGGAAGCATATCACCAGAAACGGGAAATAAAGAACTTCCATTGGCTGCCCGTTTGACAGCCAGCGTATAAAAGAGCTGTGAAATGGGCGGCGTGTTCGTTGCCGTTTCAGAGCTGCTGTTAGCTTGTTACTTGTTGTGTTAATAAACGAAGCTGCATTAGATCTGTGTTGCCTCAGTCCTGTTGCCTCAGTCACCCTTCAGAACACCCAACCCTGGATCGATTCCAATCTATTGTGTACCCTTCAAAGGCAGACGTTTTAAAGTGCTGTACATTCACCTCCTGCTATTGGAAAAGCATCAAAAAGCAAGCCAGTTCCAGTTGTCACTTGTTCAACAAACCATTGAACAGTGAACATATGCCGAGTGCTTTCCTACTGAACTCAAGTCTAAAAAAAACCCCCGAAACCAAGAAATTAAAATTCTCTGTCAGTCATCTTTACAGGATTGGAAAAACTCTCGTGTAGCATAGACTGTCCACTGTTTAAATGAAAATATATCCTCAAAATTGATGGGTAGAAGTCATGGTTTAATTTAAAAGCTGTAATACCACACAAACACACACACACACACACACGGACACACACACTTAATATGCACTTCGAATTGTTATTCTTAGACTTCCCACTAAATGCTAGTATCATTATTGGAAGAAATGTCCATCTGGGTTCAGTTTCAAGTGGGGAGAAAGACACTGGAAACATTGGAAGCTGTTTGGAAAGATGGTTTAGTGGTGGACAGGACCACATGGGTTTGAGGCCCTGGGCAATCGAGCACATGGGAGAGAGATCGAGAGATCTGTACCCTCTCCTGGGCTTTGAACTTGCTTCCTGTTCCTGTGAAAGAAATGTATTGTGATTGGCTGTCAGACTCCCATGGGGCCATGCTGGGGTAACTTTGTAGGTTGTTTTGAATCCCAGTCTTGGTTGAATCTTGCTGGGTGATGATAATGAAGGGGCTTTGGGCAATTCCTACTATGGCTTAATGGCTTTGTCCTGGCTTGGATCTTGAGTGAGGGCTAATCCTATCATCTCCTGAGGGTGAAGTTCTTCTGTTTTGTAGATAAGATGGCCCAGCCTTTTGTATTGTAGATAGGTTGGCACCAGTCTTTCTGGGGCTATTAAACAAAGATGGGGACTGCTTTCCAAGAGCATGTTTCTCTTTTTCCCATTCAGGGAGGTATAATATTCTGCCTTTTTAATATTTCCTAGAATATTTCATTCTTCTGGGAGAGGGGTGGATGCTAACTTCCTACATTATTAAAGCAATTCAGAAGTAGAAATTTTAATAACTTTCTCTTAGGATGAGTTAGCCTGAGGAAAAAGGCTTTTTTCCTGTTTCCCTGAAAATAAGACCTCACTGGATAATAAGCCCAATTGGGCTTTTGAGAGCATGCACTAAAATAAGCCTTCCCCCCAAAATAAGCCCTCCCCAAAATATTGCAACACAGCAGCAGCCATGAGGTGACCATGCTGACTGCCTCCTGCACCTCAAAAATAATAAGACCTCCCTGAAAATAAGGCCAAGTGCTTATTTCGGGGGGGGGGGGTTCCGAAAGAATATGATCCTGTCTTATTTTTGAGGAAACACGGTTCTAATAGAAAGAAAGAGAGAGAAAGAGAAAATGTTTGCTTTTCTTTGTTGTGTGGGAACACTTAGAAGAGAAACCCAGTCACCATATTAGTAGCAATGATTACATGATCATCTTTTCTAGTGCTCCCTGCTAACTTCCTATAAGTAAATCAATGGGGAAGCCAGAAGGAAATCGGAAGTGCTCATGCTTCTATTGCTCTTTTGCCTATCTGTAGTCGTTCTGTTTCTTTGTTTAGGTAAAGAAATATCTCTGAAATGATTTACCCTATGAATCATGGGCTAATTAGTTACAAATAAAACCAAATACTTTTAAAAGTACTTTGGTTTAGCAGATTAGCATAGCGTTTCTCTATCTTGACAACTTGAACAGAGGTTGTATTCTACCGGTTCTGACCGGATTGCCCGAACCGATAGCAGAAATCGTGGGTGGCCCCATCCCATGGACCATGGCTCTAAGGCATCCCATTTAGGTCCTTTTTTTAGACAAAGTACATGCACGGAGGTGGCCGTGCGAGCGATGTGAGGGTGCGCACATGCTCATGCGCACAATCGGTAGGGAAGGTGAGCCAATACCACTCCTGAAGATGAATGGACTTCAACTCCCAGCATGCTGAATTCTGGGAGTTGAAGTCTAGACATCTTCAAGTTGCCACTGAAAGGCTGGTTCAGGAGAGCCTCAGCTGTATAAACAAGCAGCCATGTGTGTTTGAATCACCCTGAGGGCTGATGCTGTTGCTTCGCTTTTGCACTTAGAAAGTTTCTCTCTCTCTCTCAAGAGAGGCTTCCCATGGGGCCTACTCCAACTTTCCCTTGACCAACAACTGAGCAATTCAATTGCAGCTCAGCTGTGCCATTAGTCCAATTGGAGATGTTTCGTGGTCGGCTGAGGAGGACGTAAGACTGCTGAGGGAGTTGATTTGGAACCAAGGCTGCAGCCCAGAGGGTGCACAATGCTTGAAACTTTTGCAGGACTTGTCTAGGCCTGCCTGCCTTGAGTCCCCAGAGTCCGTGACGCAGGTGAAGACACGCATACACACAAAATTGTCTCTCTGCTTGCATCCACATTAGGTCTGCTAAATGGCAGCTCCATGATTGAATGGGAAAAGAATCCGAGCCCATTCTGCAGATCTTTTTCTGTATTAAGCTGGACTATCTTCTCTAGGACTATATTCCTTCCTCTTGTTAAAGTCGTGGCTCGAATAAACCACAGTGGGGTGGATTCACAAAGGTCACTGCAACAGCCTTGTGTTTTACAATTCACCATGTCTTGGGGGAAATAACATCATCACCATCACCTCTATGACACATCTTAGGCCTCATTTCTCCTTGTTTATTTATGGCATATTTACTGTATTTAGTTATGGTTTAATACGCTTGAGAGCTCAGCCTTTCAGCACTGAAAGTGAAGCTTAAACACATAGTTTACCTCTGTTAAATAAGAGGTGAATCTTTTCTCATTCACGCAACCTTCACATCCAGGACGCTGTACATTTTAATACCCCCCAAATCATAACAATACTCAAAGGGACCACTTCCAGTGGTGGAATTCTGCCAGTTTGCACCAGTTTGGGTGAACTAGTAGTTGTTAGGACCCACTGGCCCCTCCTGCCCCTCCCAGAAGTCTCCAAATGGCCTATTTACGGCTTCCGGAGAGCCTCCAGAATCGGGGAGAGGCCGTTTTCACCCCCCTAGTGGCTTGGGGAAGTCTCCAGAGCCTCCAGAAGGTGAAAATCAGACCTACTGGAAGTCCAGAAATAGGCCCGTTTCTGGCTTCGGAGCCCGGGAATGGCGTTTTCGTCCTCCCAGAGGCTCAGGGAAAGCCTCCGGAGCCTTGGGACGGTGAAACCCCCCTCCCGCCGTGGTGCAGGAGGCTGAGTAGGCCATACCCACCCAACAACCGGGCAGAAAACTGATTGCTAACACTATAGAATCCCACCACTGTCCCCCTCCCTAAATTGCAACAGCTGGTCACCCAGAGCTATAACAACGAATACAAAAAAGATGTGATTAAACTGGAGAGTTGTAAATAATAATAATAATAATAATAATAATAATAATCATCATCATCTACACGGCTATGGATGAAGCATGTAACAGTGATACCCATTGTCAATGGGGCACTTGGCACCATGTCCAAGAATTTTACAAGATACATCAACAAATTGCAGCTTCCTGCAATAACACCAGCGGAACTGCAAAAAATTGAGCTACTCGGAACATCTTAAATTTAAAAAGGTACTTGGTTGATACCTAGGATGCTGGCAGCAAACCGTATCAAACATTAGTACCAGTCACTGGTGTTGATAATGCATTTTTGAATGTTCAGTTGGCTGAGTTTCATGTTTAATGAATAAAGTATACAATAATAATAATGCAAGTAAAGATTTCAAACCCCAGATGGCAGAATTAAGATAGGGCAAATCATTACAATGAGAACAAAACCTCAAATTGATTTTATCCGGGCTCAGAATCTTGCTAGTTTGTATTCAGATCAGAAAAGCAGAGATGGTTATAATTACAAAGAAGCTATTACGCCACACTAATGAGTTCCCCAGGGATTCCTGGGAACTGAACTTCTTAAAAAAGATTGGTCTCTACCAAGGTATTCTGAACGCCATTGCTAAGTTACCGAAAAATTCCCACGGTTCCTCTGGGAGAAAGGAACCATGGCAGCGGAGCTTTTGGGTTTTTTTTGTAATGCCAGGCACACGTAAAAAACATTGTGTTAACAAACTATCTGATACACCCCGCATTGTTTAAATTACATGGTAACTAATAATGCAAATATTTTATTCACAGTACATTACACAAGAAGTATTTTATTCTTCCTCGCAGATGCAAAAGGGAAAGGAATGTTTTCAACAAATAAACACATGACATTTTGAAGATGAATGTAAACAGATCCTGTCCTATTGCAGCCATCCTTTGCGTCTGCATTAAAAATAAATCATAAGGGCTGCACTGATGTTGCTCTGAAACTTGGTGCCCTAGTAAATAGTGTGTGCAACAAATCCCATAATTCCTTGCCCAAAGCCATGATGGCTGCAGGGGATGTTTGCTTAAATGTATTTCACTGCAAAAAAAACCTCTGTGTTGAATTCACACCATGCATGATGTCTTGGATTCCTGGCATGTTAAATCATAAACCGTGATTTAAAAATCACAATGACTGAATTAACCCATCATGCTGTCCCAGAATCAAGCAAATCATTAATCTGCTAAATTGGTCAACAGTTTGAAATTAGGTAACATTTATGTCCAAAATATTTCCTGAAGACAATTCTGTTCTACATTACCTCCCCACACCAACATGAATTTTCTTAAAGTCGTCTTAGGCAGGGACAGTCCTACCTTGTGGCAGGAAGTACCCCAAGCTAATAATATTGGATTTCATAAAATGATTGGTTGGTTTGTTTGTCTCTGATTTACTGGCTCATTCCAGTGAATGTAACATCAGTGAGTCAGAGAAAATAATCCATTCCTTCTTTCTCCCCGCCCCCAATGTATGTATGTATGTATGTATGTATGTATGTATGTATACATACATACATACATACATACATACATACATACATACATACATACATATATATATATATATATATATATATATATATATATATATATATAATTTTAAAATTCTACGCCTGGCAAAGTGATAATTTATTCTCTGTTCAAATCCTGACCCTGAAGGATTGAGCTATTAAAAGGCTGCAGCCTGCCATGTGAACTCCAAGAATTGTGATTTATACCACAAAGCACATTTAAGCCAAATACAATTTAGCATGATGTTCAATGTCATTTATTCTGTGCCCAAAGACTTCTTAAAAAAAAAGGTCTTCTATAGCTTGCACTGGTTTTATTTGACTATGTTTCCCTGTGTCCAAAATGATTATTATTTTTTTTTTAAAAAAAACAGTTGTTTCCATCAGTGCTTGAAGGCTGCTCGGGCCGCCTTTTTATAATAAAGAAGTTTACTGCTCGTATTTTCAATTAAAAAATAGCCAGGTTTATCACACTTTGGGATACAATCGGCAATCACTTGAAAAGTGTTAAGAGCTGCAGTTGTTGGCATATAGTGAAAGCCCTTTCCGTGCTCTGAAAAGCTTGATCTGCTCTGTGGGCTTGTGTGTATGTGTGTGTATTTGTGTGTGTGTGTGTGTGTGTGTGTGTTTAAAACAGAAAATAAATCAGATTCAGATTTAGTCCATTTACAGCCAGAGAAAATAGCTGATTGTTTTTGTTATTATTTTTCCTCATTTTCCTCTCCATCTATAATTAGTTTGTTCTGTTAATACTAGAATATTCTTGCTGTTCTTGAGTATTTAATCCAGCAGTCCCCAACCGGTGGTCCATGGTGGTGCGGGAGAAAAGTTTGGTGAGCCACAGAACAATTATTTGCATTTTTTAAAAATGCACTAAATACTATTTATCTTTTTTTAAAAAAAAATCATATTAGTGGTCCGCAGGATTTAAAATTATGAATTTAGTGGTCCCTGAGATCTGAAAGATTGGCAACCCCTGATTTAATCTACGGGTAGTTCTCAATTTACAACAATTCATTTAATGACATTTGAAGTTACAAAAAAAACCCAGTGAAAACAGTGACTTATGGCCAATTCTCACTCATTGCAGCATCCCCATGGTCACATGATCAAAATTCAAACCAGAGGTGGGTTCCTACAGGTTCGGACTGGTTCAGCCAAGTAGGGAGTCACTCGGCCTGCCATGCCCCTGAACTGGTTCTCTCGGTGGTGCCACCTTGTTTTTTTGCTTCTGTGCATAAGCATTTTTTTAGTACTACGCATGCACACGTAGTGCACATCAAGTGCGCATACATGCACAGCACTTCCCTGAGCAAACCGGCAGTAGCAGCAGCCGGAACCCACTCCTGATCCAAATGCTTGGCAACTGATTCATATTTATGACGGTTGCAGTGTCGTGGGGGGGGTCACGTGTTCCCCTTTTGCGACTTCCTAACAAGCGAAGTCAATGGGAAAGCCACATTCACTTAGCAACCTTGGTGCTAGCTTAACAACTGCAGTGATTCACTTAGCAACGGTGGCAAGGAAGGTCGTAAAATGGGGCAAAATTCGCTTAACAAATGTGTCACTTAGCAACATAAATTTTGGGCTCCATTGAGGTGGTAAGTCCTATGCTCCTTCTCCATGCCTCAGATATATGAACTAGGAGAGAATGCAGGAGGAAAAAGAATAGATAAAAATAAACAAGACATGTTTGTTTGAGAGTCAAAACCAAATTTTATGAAAGATGCAATTCTCAGCTGATTTTTTAAAAAGTTCTCCATAAAGCAAAGGGATATGACCATATCTTGGCATTGTGTAAGTTTTAAATTATCTTGTTTACTAACTTGACACTGTGCTGTTCCAGCTTGCCATTAATAATTAATCAAAACAGAGAATTATTCTATTATACTTTTTAAATTGGGTATATGTTTATATTTAAGTGCAGCACAAAACCTTTCTCCCTCTCCACAACAGCCCTGAAAGGTAGGCTAGGCTGAACGTGACTGGATCAGCCTCCAGTGAGCTGCTGTTGTTAAAAGGGTCCAGAATTGGGTCTCCACACTAACACCCCATTGGTGCTCCTGAGGCACAGGAGCCAGGTGCTAAATTCCATTAGAATTAGAAATCCATCTCTGTCTCTCTCTCTCTCTCTGCAACATGATTAAAGTTCTTGCTTGCTTCGACAGTGAGTCATTAACGCTTGCCTGGATGGGCTGTCCCTGGTGACCTGCAACCTGTCATTCTGGTTGAGCCATAAAACTTTTGCACACAGAATCCACATGCCTCCTTGCTCCTCCTGAAAATATCCCCAGCGCGGCAAAGTTTCCTGCTAAACTTTGCAAGATTTAATGAGGTCTCCAGGTAGGCATCAAAGTGCCTGCTCAGAGGGAGGAGTAATGAGAGGGGAGCTGATGTTTCCCTTGGGAAGGTGGCCAAAGAGGATGCTCTTAATTGGAAGGCCAATTATCCTCCCGCAACTGCACTCCAGGGATGTCATTAAAACCACCCTGTGTCTCATCTTGTCTCGTGAGGAATGAGGCGACTTGGCAAAGAAGCAGGTGCAATTATGAACTACACAGCTGAGACTCCGCTGAGCATATGGTAGTCCTCTGGGGTGGGCAAAAATCTCAGCAGCAGCAAACGAATTGCGATGCAGCTAATGCTGGATACAGAAAAGGGGATTTTAGCTAGAACCAGGGCCACAGTCGGTGTGGTTCACTTGAATTTGAATCTAGGCCTAGTTTTACCACAGGGAACACTGGGGGTTTGTTTGTTTGTTTGTGTCAGAAGCATCACGGTTAAAATAAGGCATACTATAGATATGCTACATATGTATATATAGAAAGATACCCAATATAATAATAATAATTATTATTATTCTGTTGTTTTGCATGTAGACTGAGTGCTTATGCACCAGAGACAAATTCCTTGTGTGTCCAATAACACTTATAAAGGCCAATAAATAATATTATATTCTATTCTATTCTATTCTATTCTATTCTATTCTATTCTATTCTATTCTATTCTATTCTATTCTATTCTATTCCTATTCTTTCCAATCTCTATTCTGTTCTGTTCTATTCCCTTTTGTCCTTTTCTGTTCAGTTCCATTCCATTCTATTTCCATTTGCTATCTATGCTATGCTATGCTATACTCATTCTCAGTTCTATTCTGTTCTGTTCCGTTCCTATTACTATTCTTTCCAATCTCTGTTCTGTTCTGTTCCACTTGCTATCTATGCTATGCTATGCTATACTCATTCTCAGTTCTATTCTGTTCTGTTCCATTCCTATTACTATTCTTTCCAATCTCTGTTCTGTTCTGTTCCATTTGCTATCTATGCTATGCTATGCTATGCTATGCTATGCTATGCTATGCTATGCTATGCTATGCTGTGCTGTGCTGTGCTGTGCTATGCTATGCTATGCTATGCCATGCTATGCCATGCTATGCCATGCTATATTCATTCTCAGTTCTATTCTGTTCTGTTCCGTTCCTATTACTATTCTTTCCAATCTCTGTTCTGTTCTGTTCCATTTGCTATCTATGCTATGCTATGCTATGCTGTGCTATGCTATGCTATGCCATGCTATGCCATGCTATGCCATGCTATGCCATGCTATACTCATTCTCAGTTCTATTCTGTTCTGTTCCGTTCCTATTACTATTCTTTCCAATCTCTGTTCTGTTCTGTTCTACTCTATTCCCTTTCATTCCATTCCAGTCTATTCTATTCCATTCTATTCCATTCTATTCTATTCCCTTTCATTCCATTCCATATTTTATTTTCTTTTCTTCTTTTCTTTTCTATTCCCTTTCATTCCATTCCATATTTTCTTTTCTTTTCTTCTTTTCTATTCCCTTTCACTCCATTCCATATTTTCTATTCTATTCTATTCCATTCCATCTATTCTATCCTATTCTACTCTATTCTATTCTATTCTGTTCTATTCTATTCCCTTTCATTCCAATCTATTCCATTCCATTCCATTCTATTACCTTTCACTCCATTCCATATTTTCTATTCTATTCTATTCTATTCTATTCTATTCTATTCTATTCTATTCTACTCTATTCCCTTTCATTCCAATCCATATTTTCTATTCTATTCTGTTCTATTCCCTTTCATTCCATTCCATCTATTCTATTCTATCCTATTCTATTCCCTTTCATTCCATTCCATATTTTCTATTCTATTCTGTTCTATTCTATTACCTTTCATTCCAATCTATTCCATTCCATTCGATTCCCTTTCATTCCATATTTTCTATTCTATTCTGTTCTATTCTATTCTATTCCATTCCATTCTACTCTATTCCCTTTCATTCAATTCCATCTATTCTATTCTATCTTATCTTATCCTATCCTATTCTATTCTATTTCATTCCATTCCATACTTTCTTTTCCATTCCATTCTATTCTATTCTCTTTCATTCCATTCCATTCTATTCTATTCCCTTTCATTGCATTCCATATATTCTATTTTATTCCCTTTCACCCCATTCCATTCCATTTCATATATTCTATTCTAATTATCTTCTATTCTATTCCCTTTCATTCCATTCCATATTTTCTTTTATTTTCTATTTATTCTATTCTATTCATTCCATTCCATATTTTCTATTCTATTCTATTTTCTTTTCTATTCTACTCTACTCTACTCCCTTTCATTCCATTCCATTCTATTCTATTCTATTCTATTCTATTCCCTTTCATTCCATTCCATATTTTCTATTCTATTCATTCCATATTTTCTATTCTATTCTATTCCATTCCATTCTATTCTATTCCCTTTCATTCCATTCCATCTATTCTATTCTATCTTATCCTATTTTATTCTACTCTACTCTACTCTATTCTATTCCCTTTCATTCCAATCCATATTTTCTATTCTATTCTGTTCTATTCTATTCCCTTTCATTCCATTCCATCCCATCTATTCTATTCTATCCTATTCTATTCTACACTATTCTGTTCTATTCTATTCCCTTTCATTCCATTCCATATTTTCTATTCTATTCTGTTCTATTCTATTCGCTTTCATTCCAATCTATTCCATTCCATTCTATTCCCTTTCATTCCATTCCATATTTTCTATTCTATTCTATTCTATTCTATTCCATTTTATTCTACTCTACTCTATTCCCTTTCATTCAATTCCATCTATTCTATTCTATCTTATCCTATTCTATTCTATTCCATTTCATTCCATTCCATATTTTCTATTCTATTCTGTTCTATTCCCTTTCATTCCAATCAATTCCTTTCCATTCCAATCTATTCCATTCCATTCCATATATTCTATTCTATTCTATTTCATTCCATTCCATACTTTCTTTTCCATTCCATTCTGTTCTATTCTCTTTCATTCCATTCCATTCCATTCTATTCTATTCCCTTTCATTGCATTCCATATATTCTATTTTATTCCCTTTCACCCCATTCCATATTCTATTCTAATTATCTTCTATTCTATTCCCTTTCATTCCATTCCATATTCTCTATTCTATTCTATTCATTCCGTATTTTCTACTCTATTCTATTCTATTCCATTCCATTCTATTCCCTTTCATTCCATTCCATATATTCTATTCTATTCCCTTTCACTCCGTTCCATTCCATTTCATATATTCTATTCTAATTCTCTTCTATTCTATTTCCTTTCATTCAATTCCATATTTTCTTTTCTAATTATTCTATTCACTCCATATTTCTATTCTATTCTATTCCCTTTCATTCCATTCCATATTTTCTATTCTATTCTATTCTATTCCATTCCATTCCATTCTATTCCATTTAATTCTATTCCATATATTCTATTCCCTTTCACTCCATTCCATTCCATTTCATATGTTCTATTCTAATTCTCTTCTCTTCCCTTTCATTCCATTCCATATTTTCTTTTCTTTTCTTTTCTATTTTTTCTATTCTATCCATTCCATACCATATTTTCTATTCTATTCTATTCTATTCTATTCTATATTTTCTTTTCTTTTCTTTTTTCTCTATTCTATTCTCTTCCATTCTATTGTATTCTTTTTTCTCTATTCCATTCTCTTCCATTCTATTGTATTCTGGCTGGGGAATTCTGGGATTTGAAGTCTACAGTTCTTAAAATTGCCAAAGTTGGACACCCTTGATTTAGGACTTCTGCAGAGAGCTAAATCTTCGCTTAATGTGTCCGAAATATTATTCTCCCGTCCTCCCGCACTAGTCTTTCCTGCCTAAGAAGCGGGTTGGACTAGAAGACCTCCAAGGTCCCTTCCAACTCTTGTTATTCTGTCTCTTGCTCTAAAGGGCGGGATTTCCATCCGATCCCGCCCCTCTCCTCCCCGATTCCTGGCGCAGAAAGATCACAGCTCTTCTTATCGGCATCCTTGCACGGGCGGCAATAGGATTACTGGAAGCGTCCCGGGGCCATCCTCAGCCTGCACGCCTCTCTGCCAGCGTTCACGTCGGGAAAACAGCTTTTGATGCTGCGGAGAATGAAGCAATTGCCCACCTGCCTTTTCCAGATGTTTGGATCTGCGCTTCTTCCTTCTCTTTTGCAAGGGATCCCGGAGTGTTCCACTATTTCCTCGGATCACGTTTCTTTGCCTAAAAATGCGATTTCTGCCTGCTTTCCTCATGTGTTTCTGCGGAACTGGAGGTCATCTGCTAGTTTCCTCTCGCTCTCTTTTTTTGTAAAAGTAGGATCTTGTTCATTCGTGGAGTAAATATATAGAGCGTGGAGTTTGCACGCTCTTGGTTTGGAATGGCACGTTCAGACAACTCGATCCAGGTTTTCATTTTCCCAGTTTCTCAGCTGCAGCCAAGAACAGCATTTCAAATGTTATTACCGAGAGGGACAAAATTAAATGCAGTTTTTTTCTCCTCCTCTAGAAATAAAACAAAATCCGAAGCAGCTCATGCTTTCAAACTTGGACAAAGTTGCCAGAATACCGTCCGTTTTCCGCATTCAAAGAAAGCTTGGGAAAAACTTTGCACAGCTGGCTCGTTGGTCTAGGGGTATGATTCTCGCTTTGGGTGCGAGAGGTCCCGGGTTCAAATCCCGGACGAGCCCTTCTTTTTAATACTTAAAATATGCATTAAATATGAAAAGAACATTAAAAGTCTTGTTTTTTTGCTTGCTTATAAGATTATGGCTGCAACCATATAGAACGGTAAGATATTTTAAATGAAAAGCGCTTGATTAAATTTGGGAATTAAAAAATATTTCCATGCAAAGAAAGGAGCATTTAGTGTCATGTCAAAGGTGTAATTTGCTTGATTTTCTTTATTTTAGCTTGGTTTGCTATTTCATTTTCGTCCTTTCTTTTCTTTTGATTTTTTTCTTTGAGAAAAGAGCACCTGGAAATATATTTAAGTGAAAACCCCTAACTTCCCCCAATACATTGATATTAGGTAATAATTAATAAATTTAGATTAGGCATGTTGCCTACCTTGAGTTAGATATTTAAAAAGGCAGGATGATGATGATGATGATGCATGAATGTCAGGAGCATCACCATTAAAATAAGGCATATGACATGACATATAAAATTTAAAATCCAAAGCGTAGTAAGATGAAGAGAGCAATAAATACTGTAAGGCGGTACTGAGAAGGTGTGATTTGCCTAGGTAGTTTCTACGCCACTGACTGCAACTTGTATTGAATCAGGCAGGGCTCCATAGCTCAGAGGGCAGAGCACTGGTCTTGTAAACCAGGGGTCGCGAGTTCAAATCTCGCTGGGGCCTTTGTTATGTTGTGGCCAGCAAGTACCCTAACCTTAGTTTACCTGAAGTCTTGTTGGATTTAACAAAGGGGTATTTTGCAATTCTCCCAAACGGTTAGGAACCTTTCCAAGCGCTTCAATGGGAACCGGTTACAAAAAGGCATCCAAAATCGGACGGGCCTGGGAAAATAATTAATTTGCCTTTTTTCTTTTTCTTTTCTTTTACTTTACTTCTTTTCTTTTTTCCTTTTTCCCTTTCCTTTCCTTTCCTTCTTTCCTTTATTTCTTCTCTTTCCTTTACTTCTTTTCTTTCCCCTCCTTTCCCTTCCTTTCCTTTCCTTTCCATTCCTTAAGAGAAGCTGGTGCCAAAAGAACTGAGAATCCGAAAGGAAGAATGACGTTTTGTATCCAGATCCCCAGATACTTGGGCTGCGCGATGCCAGGAGACTCTTCCTGACAGGATCGGAACCATCCCTGCCGGGACCAGCTGGAGATGCTAGCTTGACGGTGCCAGGGACCGGAGTCACTGCACTGACATCCCTCCTAAAATTCTCGCTTTGAGGAACCCCTAAACCCCCAGTCATTTTATTTCACCAATGGGGTGGGGGTCATCTGTCTTTTTAAAATATATATAGGAACAAGGGGCAAAAATCGAGAATCAAGTAGGAGATTATCCGTCACAAGAGAAAAGTCTTTTTTTCTTTTGCTAGATTCCAGGAAACGAGGCTTGGGAAGTCTTTCTTTCTTTCTTTCTTTCTTTCTTTCTTTCTTTCTTTCTTTCTTTCTTTCTGTCTTTTTCTTTCTTTCTCTCCTTCTTCCTTCCTTTTTTTCCATCCATCCATCCTTCCTTCTTCCCTCCCTCCTTACCTCCTTTTAGTCTTTCCTCCCTCCCTCTCTCTTTCCTTCCTTCGTTCCTCCCTCCCTCTTTCCTTCGTTCCTCCCTCCCTCCTTTTTGTCTTCTTCCTTCCTTTTTCCCTCCCTCCTTTTTGTCTTTCCTTCCTTCCTCCTTCCCTCCTTCCCTCTCTCTTTCCTTCCTTCGTTCCTCCCTTTTTCCTTCGTTCCTCCCTCCCTCCCTCCTTTTTATCTTTCCTTCCTTCCTCCCACCCTCCCTCTTTCTTTCCTTCGTTCCTCTCTCCCTCCCTCCTCCTAGTTCTCTTTCCCACTCGTTGCAATATGTCAAGATTCCCCCCCCCTTTCCCCTTCCTTACGGGATTATGGAAGAAGGCAAGGAAAGAGCTTTCGATAAATGCCCAGAAATATATTCTGCTGGAAAGAGATGAATTCAAACTAGAAGGCAGAGAAAAAACAAAGAAACACCCTTTTACTTTGGAAGATGTGAGATTGGTTTTTATGCCACTCCCCTTCTTCTTTCTTTGAGGACGGACAAATAGAAAGGTTTTAATCCCCACTTTTAAATCATGGTAGACACATTTACCACTAGGTGGCCCTAAAACTAAAAAATGGTGCTGAAGAAAGTTGATAGCGGCGCAGGCTCGTTGGTCTAGGGGTATGATTCTCGCTTAGGGTGCGAGAGGTCCCGGGTTCAAATCCCGGACGAGCCCTTCTTTTGTACTTTGCTTTAAAGAACACTTCTGTTTGCTACTTCAGAAGGATTCTTTCATCAACGGGAATTGTTCGCCTGGGAAAAATAATCAACTCAATTGTTAAAACTGCAGGTTGAAAGAATACAAATGTTGGACCTACATACTAAATATTTCTGGACTTTTTTGCATTTGCATTTGCAAGTCAAATCAAATCTTTATAACAGTCAGAGACCAGCATATTACCATTCACATTTTTTTTAAAAAAAAAATAGTATTAATGAATAAGAAACATCTCCAAAGCATGCAAAACAAAACCACCAGTTTTAAACACAGTTGGTTTTTATTTCCAAGAGAAAAGCACAGAGACAGATTTTCTTCTTCATGATGAAGTGAGCACAGATGGGAGAGTTGAAACACCGAAGATTGGGAGAGATTGACATGGATATAATCTAAGTATGGGGTTATGAAGAGTTGAAAATAACTTGATGGCACAGAATCAACCAAGCAACCTATCAATTAATCATCAACTCTAAGAAACAATCATCTACGTACAACTATAATGGAGCCCAAAATGATAGAAATGTTAAGTGACTTTTGTTTGTTAAGTGAGTTTTGCTCCATTTTATGACCATTCTTGCTACAGCAGTGAAGTGAATCACTGCAACAGTTAAGTCAGTGTTTCTCAACCTTGGCAACTTGAAGATGTCTGGACTTCAACTGGGGAATTCTGGGAGTTGAAGTCCAGACATCTTCAAGTTGCCAAGGTTGAGAAACACTGTCTTAAGTTCATAACGTGATTGCTAAGTGAATCTGGCTTCCCCATTGACTTTGCTCGTCAGAAGGTCGCAAAAGGAGATCAACGGTCATAAATATGAACCAGTTACCAAGCCTCTGAATTGATCACGTGACCATGGGGATACTGCAACGGTCGTAAGTGTGAAAAGCGTCACTTTTTTTCCCCAGTGTTACTTTTTCCCCCCAAGTCAAGTGACTATCAGGTTTCCAAGTGATGAAAGTGTGGCCTAATTCCAGTTTGTGCCAGATCCAGAATTATAACAGACTTTGCCAATTTGATGTCCACCTGAATAAATGAGATTTGTTTTCAAAAATTGGACTCTGCTAATTTCATTTTTTGAATGTTAGGTTTCCAAGTGATGAAACCCATTCAAAAAAGAAATGCGCACAGTCCATCTTCGAAAACAAATTTCTTTTATTTAGGTAGACATCAAATTGGCAACGTCTGTTCTAATTCCGGACCTGACACAAACCGGAGTTACACCACATAATATTGTAAGTTAGAAACATCCCTCAAAAGTCACCTTCTCCAATAAACCCGCCATCCACATTGCCTGGTGCAGGGGTGGGTTTCAACCGGTTCGCGGCAGTCCCTGCGAACCGGTGGTCGGCGAACCCGGAAGTAAGTAACTTCCGGGAACGGCGAAGGGCGCACCCGCCCGCCCGCGCTCCTTACCCGGTTTTGACGAGTTTTGCGCTTCCACGCATGTGCAGGACGCATACAGAGCCTGCACGATCCTCCAGGAGCAGCTGGAGCATCGCACAGATGCTAGTACGCATGCGTGCACTGCGCGTGTGCACGAGGATGCCGCCGGCCCCGTTCCAACTGAACCGGTTGGAACGGGGCAAGAAACCCACCCCTGGCCCGGTGTCTTCAAACTCCTCCTTCTGTTCTCAGCAGGAGCAGCCTCTGTTCCCACGGGAAAAATGTTCACCTAGCCAAAACAATCCTCACTATCTATTTGCTCCTTCCCTCCACCTTAAGAATGTGGCAAGCCCCCCAAAAAACCCTTACTTGGTAAAGAGAAAGAAAAAGGAATAAATGAGTATAATAGAGAGCTAAATAAAATGGCTACACATAGGTCAAATTCGGACAGTCACTCGACAGTGACTTTTTTCTAGATATTTTTTTCAATGCCGTTGTAACTTGGAACAGTCGCTAAATGGATGGTTGTGAGTCGAGGTCTACTTGTAGAAGCAAAGAGGGAGAGAAAAGGCAGATGGCTGAAATGGTTACTTTGGACCCACATTTCATTACTCTTCCAGCTACATATAATCTGGAACTTCGGTTTCCAAGTGGACGGGGCAGCCATCTTCGCAAGCGATGATAATCCTATCGACAGCGCTGGTTCCTACGTAGTTGCAATCTGGAGCCCAAGAGCCCCTCTGAAGCTTGCACAATGTCAAGGGGAAGCTGGAGTTACTTTCACGGAGGTCTCCCGTGGTTGGTTCTCCTGCCGGACCACAGACAGCTTGGATCTGAGGGACTTCCATGTGGACAAATGTGTTGAGATGTTTACAGTATTTATTGGTCGCCAGGTGCCGGCGTTTCATCATGAGGTTGCAGTACTGTTGGGCGTCCGTGAATTCGGTCATTGGGTAATCCACGTGCTGTCGCAGGAACTTCTCAAAAGTGGCGGCATTGATCATGGCCAACCAAGCCATCAACAGGAGGAGGATTGTGGTTAGCCCAGGAGTTAGGCTCTTGTTGGTCATTCTTGTCTTGGTTTTCCTCAGTAACTTCTCAAGAGAAAGGAAAAGAGAAGAGGGAATGAAATCAGGTGGGCTGTAGAAGGAGGAGGTTGGATGTCCAAAGCAGAAAAACAAAATGGCTTCCTCAGGAAAGGTCAAAGCATAGGCTATTGTCCCTATCTGCACCTAACACAGGACAAATATTTCTAAATTGTTTCCACTCCTACCCTCAAAACGACCCTACAGAGCACTGCACACCCGAACAACTAGACACAAGAACAGTTTTTCCCCAAATGCCATCACTCTGCTAAACAAATAACTCCCTCAATACTGTTACTAAGTCTGCATTACTATTACTACTAGTCTTCTCATTGTTCCTATCACCCATCTCCTCCCACTTATGACTGTATGTAACCTTGTTGCGTGTATCTCTACAATTTATTTTGATTGTTTCCTAGTATGATTTGATTGCTTAATTGTGCCCTATGACTATCATTAAGTGTTGTACCTTATGATTCGTGATGAATGTATCTTTTCTTTTATGTACACTGAGAGCATATGCACCAAAGACAAATTCCTTGTATGTCCAATCACACAGCCAATAAAGAATTCTATTCTATTCTATTCTATTCTATTTTCTATTCTACTCTATTCTACTCTACTCTACTCTATTCCCTATTCCCTATTCCCTATTCCCTTCCCTTTCCTTTCCTTCTCTATTCTCTATTCTCTATTCTCTATTCTCTATTCTCTATTCTCTATTCTCTATTCTCTATTCTCTATTCTCTATTCTCTATTCTCTATTCTCTATTCTCTATTCTCTATTCTCTATTCTCTATTCTCTATTCTCTATTCTCTATTCTCTATTCTCTATTCTCTTTTCTTCTCTTCCCTTCCATTCTCTCCCCTCCCCTCTTCTCTTCCCTTCCCTTCCATTTTTCTTCTCTCTTCTTGCTTCTCTCTTCTCTTCTCTTCTCTTCTCTTCTCTTCTCTTCTCTTCTCTTCTCTTCTCTTCTCTTCCCTTCCCTCCCCTCCCCTCCCCTCCCCTCCCCTCCCCCTTCCCTTCCCTTCCCTTCCACTCCATTCTATTCTATTCTATTCTATTCTATTCTCGTTGATGTTGTCTTCATCTCTGGCTTGCCTAGGCATGAATCAGGTTTAGGTTGTCCCTAGTTTGACTAATTTATGTGACAAACCAACATAATATCTGGCATTGCTTTTTTGGAAAAGAGGAAGAAGTCCATATATTGCCTGGCCCAGAAAGTTTTGACAAGTTTGGGACATTGGCCTTCTTTGCTGTGGCACCGACATTATGGATCATTCTCTCCTGGATATTAGCTCCATCCTTTCTGATGTTCTGGAAGTCCCTCAAGAGCTGGTTATGCCATCAGATCTGGGGGTCCCAGGGAAATGGAGACTTGTTTAGATGGTTCCACTATTGAGGTGGATTTATTCCCACCCTCTCTTTTTCAGATCTGTATACATTTTTAGTTAATTTTCTTCATTTTAATGCTGATTTTTCTATTTTTAAATGTCTGTTTTTATATATGTACTCTTTTTAAATTGACTAGTGTACACTGTTCCAGAGTCACCTTTTGTGAGGTGGGTGACTATATAAATTTGAGAAAGAAGAAAAGAAGGAAGGAAAGAAGGAAGGAAGGAATGAGATAAGAAAGAAAAAAAAAAAAGAATATTTCGGGTCTGGCGTCACGCTGGAACGGGCTGCTGACAGACTCTCTGTTCGGTTCGCCCGGTCTTTCCACGAGCGTGGCCGTAATAGGCAAGGTCCCTTCGAGGTGCGAGGACCTTTGGAGAGGGGAAACCTCTGTGCAGTGGAGGGTGAAAGGCGATCTCCTCCCACGAAGCAAGAGGCTCCCTCAGAGTTCGTGCAAAAGAGGTCGGCTGATTAATGGCCGACCAGAAGGCGTGACTGCCAGCCACTAATAAGGAAGGGAGAGACAGCTGCAGGGAATATATAGCGGACCAAATGACGGTAATCACAAGATCTGACTTAAAAGCCTAAACCTAAAAGATAAACAACTTTACTGCAATAAATACAGATACGTGTGTGGGCGCATTTATCTGCAGCGGCTATTAAATACAAACAGTGAACTTTTGTGAAAGCTGATTGACGTTGTGAATAGAAGAAGACAGGCTTTGGACTAGTTAAATTTGAGGATTAACAGAGGACGAGACGAAGAAGAGAAGCTGGATTTGCCTGCCTGGGAAAAAGGAAAGAAGTTTAATCACAAGGGTTTGAAGTACCTGGTGTCATATTACAGCCAGAGACAGCAGAAGGAAAACACTACACTGACAACAGGAAGAGATTGATGGGTGAGTTCTAAATACTCTCTGGCCTCTCCTGCACCCTGTCGTATCACGCTGAAACGTTTCTCTTCCTGACTCTCCCAGATACTATAGAATTAACTGAGCCTATATTTCACAGCCCTGCTCCAGCTTAACTACCCTGTATGTACCCCGGGCTCTGTATAACTACTTAAGCAGCACTCAGAAGGTACTAGACTTACACCTTATAGGGGAAGAGCTGAATTAAAGCAAATGGCAACGAAAACAGTAACCTTAATTAAAGGGAGTAAAAAGCAAACTCCCCTATCTACCCCGGTGAGGGAAAAGTCCCCTGAGGGCAGGCAAACGGGAGATAAGGCAGCCCCAACCCTGCAAGACCAGGAAGTAACAATGGACTCCCTACAAGAGACAATATTGAAGATGGGGGAAAGTGTCGCCAAAGGCCTGGAGGGAGTAAAGAATGAAATGCGTGAAGTAAGAAACAATATGGGAAAAATTGAGGAACGTATAGGAGTAATACAAACAGCGCTGCTGAAAAATGAGCAGGAAATTCAAAATGTTAAGGGGAGAACGGAAATAGTGGAAAAAAGGATAGACAAAGTGGAGGACAATCTGGAGGAGGCCATCCTCCAGCTAGAATTAGAGCGATCAGCATATTATTTAAGACTACAAAACGTGGAGGAAGCAAAAGATGAAAACCTCCGGGAGCTGATTGGAGAAATCCTGGGATTAGTCCTCGGCAGGCCGAAAAAAGAGGTTATTAATGATCTGGACGAAGCCTATAGAGTCAATACAGGCTTCGCGAGACGCCACCGGCTTCCGAGGGAGATCCATGTGAGGGTGTTGAGAAGACAGCTGAGAGAGGACATTCTAAGTACAATAAGAGGGGACTCTCTAACATACAAAGGTAAAGAAATTCTCATCTTAAAACAGACTCCACGGAGAGTCAGAGAGAAGAGAAGGAAATACAACTTCCTCTCCACACGTTTAAACAGAGACAGAATTCAGTTCAGATGGCTCCTTCCAGAAGGAATGTTGATAACATGGAGGGAAAAGAAATACCGAATAGATACCTTGGCGAAAGCTCAAGAATTCCAGGAACTTTTACTAGCAGACGATGAGAGATTTAATAAAGAAGGACTTTTAAGACAGGGGGACACTATAATTGAAACTCAACCAGAGGGGCGGGGGCCAGGAGAGGCCAGAGAACGAGAGAGATATGGCAGAGAAGATTCGAGAGCAAGGTCACCCATCGAGACTCGATCCAAAGGTGCCCTCAAAGCGAATAACGTGTAAGGGAATTGAAGAATGGGAAACGAATGTACTATCAGCTAATGTAAATGGTCTTAACATAACTTCCAAAAGAAAACGAGTACTGTTGGATCTAGTGAAACAAAAGTTAGATGTAATCTGTCTTCAGGAAACCCACATTAAAGAAAAATACAATAACCTGTTGGTCTGTCCAAAACTAGGTAAAACATTCTGCTCGTCAGCACAAACCAGAAAAAGAGGAATTGTGATGTATATAAAAGAATGGTTGAACCCCAAATTAATATATGCAGACAAAGACGGTAGGGTATTAATGGTGGAGATAATTAATGGTGGGAAAAAAAATTTTACTAGTTGGAATCTATGCCCCAAATCAAAAACAAGAGAGATTTTATATTAATCTATATAAGAGGATAAATGAAATAGAGTGGCAAAATATATGTATTCTAGGGGATTTCAACGCTATAGCAGATGGTAAGATGGACTATAAGGGTACCCACAAGAAAAGCACAAGAAGGAAACTACCGTCTGCCTATGTAAATATGGTGAAGGATTTAGATCTTTATGATGTCTGGCGAGCAATGAATGACAAGATGCAACAGTACACGTTTTACTCCCATCCACATAATTCATGGTCCCGTATCGACATGGTTTGGTCAAACTCGGAGCTACTCATGGATACTGTAAATATTGAAATAATAACCAACAAGTGGGCCGATCATCACCCAGTCTTATGGCAATGGAAAGGGAAGGCAAGGATAAAAGCTAGGTGGACATTAAACCAGAACATACTACAAGAGAAACAATTTGTACAACAAATAGAAAAGGAACTGGGCTACTTCTTTAAAGAAAACGGTAAAGAGCAGACCTCAATACAAAATGTTTGGGACACGATGAAGGCAGTTGTGAGGGGAATTTCCATAGCCTATATAATAAGAAGAAACAAAATACACAGGGAAAAACTTAATACACTGAACAAAGAACTAAGAGAGACGGAACTGCTGACCCAGAAAGAGCCAGAAAATAGTAGACACAGGGAAAAAGGAGAGTTAATTAAACACCAAATAAATTTGATCTCCCAAGAGGAAATAGCACAAAACATTAAGAAAATGAAGCAGAATTATTTTGAACATGCAAATAAAACTGGGAGATGGTTGGCCCACAAAATAAGAAAGGAGAAGGTCAAAAGAATTATTAAACAACTGTATGACGAGGAGGGGAATCTGAAACAAGAAATAGGAGAAAAGAAAAAGATAGTACAGAACTATTATAGGAAACTATATAAACAAGACGAAATTAATGAACAGGACATTAGAAAATACCTTATAAAGCAGAAGCTTCCAGTCTTGTCGGAGGAGATGAGAGAGATGCTCGATAAAGAAATTACACAAGAAGAACTGAAAAAGGCCATTCAAAAACAAAAAAACAATAAAACACCTGGGCCGGATGGGCTCCCGTCGGAAATATATAAAAAACTTCAAAATACCATAGAAGACAAATTATTAGAACTATGTAATGATACATTGCAAAATGGTAGGGTCCCAAAATCATGGGGGGAAGCCTACATTACCCTAATACCAAAGGAAGAGGCGGACAGTAGCAAGGTCCAAAATTATAGACCCATATCCCTGTTAAATGCAGATTACAAAATCTTTGTATCAATATTGGCGGAAAGACTAAAAATAATATTAAATCAAAGTATCCATTCGGATCAAAACGGCTTTCTCCCGAAAAGACATATTAGAAATAATACAAGAATAATAATGGACACCCTGGAATTCTATCAAACAAGATCCGAGAAACAACTCGCATTAATCTTTGTCGACGCTCAGAAAGCCTTTGATAACCTAGATTGGAACTTTCTAATCACTCAACTAAAAATGATGAAATTTGGCGATAAATTTATTAAGATTATAGAATCTATATATTCACGGCAATCTGCAAATATTATAGTCAATGGGGAACTAACGGAGAGGATACAAATTGGAAAGGGTGTTAGACAAGGGTGCCCGCTCTCCCCACTACTATTTATTACGTCTCTAGAGGTCCTTTTAAATCGGATAAGATCAAATCAGGAAATTAGGGGCCTGACCATAAAAAAAGAACAATATAAAGTACAGGCCTTCGCGGATGACATGGTCTTTATCGTGGAAGACCCCTTACTTTCAGGACCGAATTTGATGAAGGACATTGAGAACTTTGGGTGTGTGGCCGGTTTAAAAATAAACAAGGAAAAAACAAAAATGATTATAAAAAATTTCCCCAAAAACCAGATTGGAGAACTAGAGGAAACAATGGAATTAAAGGTAACTAAAAAAATTAAGTATTTAGGGATCTGGCTGTCTGCGAAGTGCTCTTCCATAAAAGAAGACAACTATGATAAGTTGTTACAGAATACCCAAAAGGACTTAAAAACCTGGTCAAAACTACAACTATCACTGATGGGAAGAGTCGCAGTAATTAAAATGAATGTTCTCCCAAAAATCCTCTACCTATTTCAAACGGCACCGGTTAAGCTAGGGGAAAAATTTTTGTAATGATTTGGACAAAATGATTCGTAACTTTATATGGAATGGTAAAAAGCCCAGAATAAAATATAGGCACCTGCAGGATAAAAGAACTCAAGGGGGAATGGGATTACCGGAATGGAAAACATATCATCAAGCAGCAACAACTATGTGGATAAAAGAATGGGTAATGTTAGCTAATAAAAGAATCTTAACAATAGAGGGCCACGACCTGCAATACGGGTGGCACAACTACTTATGGTGCGAGGGAAATAAAATCCACAATTATTTTAGTAGTCACCATTTAAGGGGGGTATTGATTAAGGACTGGCTCGAAATTAGAAGGAGATACTATACGCAACTACCTAAATGGATATCTCCGACGGAAGCCCTGATATACCCGAATTTGATAAACTTGGATAAAATTGTTACCTACCAACAGTTGCTAGATGACCAAAACAAACTAAACCCCAGGGAAAATTTGGCTGATAAGGGAATAAACATCGATTGGTGGCCATATCTTCAAATTCAAAACAAACATAAATTCGATCTAGCACAACCTGGCTTCCAGAACAAGAACCAGGAATTAGATAAAATTTTAATTGGACCAGATGAGAAATTAATTTCAAAAATATACAACTGCTTACTGATTCGAAAAACGGAAGCAGAAAGAGTAAAAGAAGTCATGGTAACCTGGGCCCAAAACATCGGCCACTCAATAGATCTAGACGACTGGGAAAGAGTCTGGGAATGGAATCTAAAATTGACAAAGTCGACGGCCTATAAAGAAAATATATATAAAATGTTCTACCGCTGGCATCTTCCACCGACAAGACTGGCGAAAATGTCTTCAAAAGTTTCAGCCATATGCTGGAAATGTAAAACGGTGCTGGGCACGTACTACCATATGTGGTGGACGTGTCCGGTAGCCAAAGCATATTGGAAGCAAATACTAGGATGGCTGAATGGAATCCTGTCAATTAAACTATGCTTTAAGCCGGAAACTTTCTTATTAGGAATAATAGATCAAAAAATTTGCAAATCTGACCAATACCTCCTAGTCCATATTCTGACAGCGTCAAGGATTGTTTACGCACAGTGCTGGAAGAGTGAAAATGCCCCTACCAACACTATGGTGATGAATAAAATTTTAGAACTAGCAGAAATGAACAGACTGACGATGCGAATTAATGACAAAGAAGACACAGACTTTTATACAGTCTGGGAGAAGCTATACAAATGGCTTGATGAGTCAGTGAAGACCTAGACATAAAAAGAGATAGCTAACTAACCTATCACGATTAAACCAATAACTCAAATGAACAATATACAACAACTGAGAGATAAACGAAAGGAGAAATGTATCAGGGGCGAGAACCCACCGTCGAGCAATTTTGTCACGCTACAATGCTGGGAAAACTTTAAAAAGCTGATAGGAAATTCGCTATAATTACCTGCATGAAATTAGTGATCAAACTTCATTTTAGATGAGGCGAGAAGACGTATAATCCTTGCCTGTTCAAGCAAGGAAAGGGAAAGAGAACCAGATTGTCCTCAGCAGAGGAAAATACGCAAATGTAACAAAGGTTAGAAGGGAGGGAAGGAGGATAGTAGGGAAGTCTGGATGGAGAGGAGAAAGGAGAGGAATAGGAAAGGCAGAAGAAGGGGGGAAGAAAGAGGAGGAAGAGAAAGAAGAGAAGGGAAAGAAGGTGGGAAGAAAGAAGGAGAGAAGAAAGAGAAGAAACTGGGGGAGGAAGGAGGGAGGGAAGAAGAGAGGGTAGTAAAGAGGGAAAGAGGGAGGGAAAGAAAGAGAGAAGGTGAGTTGAAAGGAAGGAGGGAAGGAGGGAGGAAAGGAGGGAGATTAAGAGAAAAGGAAGGAGGAGGGAAAGAGGCAGGGAAGGAGGGAAGGTATGTGTGAAGGAGGGGGGGAGCGAGGGAGGGAAAGGAGGGGGAAGGAAAGGAGAAAAGGAGAAAAGAAAGGAGGGAAGGCAGGGGAGAAGGAAGTAAGGGGGGGAGGGAAGAAAAGAGGGAGGGAAAGATACCTAACCTTTGATGTTTATAATGATTTGATAGTATGGGAATATCTCGAAATGTAGTTGTATTGTTTTGTTACAAGTTATGGATGTTGTATTTTCTTTTTACTAATAAAATCTATAATAATAAAAAAAAGAAAAGAAAAAAAAAAAAGAAAAAAGAACTGTAATCATGGGTAACAATAGAGGGATGGGCAGTATTCATACAATCTTGATTTAACTCTTCAAGTTCACACCCCATACCATAAACAAATGGCTGAATTCATACTATGCTAAAGTTAGCACTAGTCAAATTTAGTACCTTCTGTGAAGGCATCCTCTGACCTCTCATCTCTAAGTAAGCGTCTGGTATTTTATTTATTTATTCCTGAAAATGTTCTTTTTTCCCTATCTGCCCTTATATTTAAATGTCCCAACATTCTGATTGTCTGTCGCTCTCTCTCTCATCCATCTCTCTCTCTCTCTCTCGCTAGCTATCATTCTCTCTCTCAACTATATCTTTATCTCCATCCATCCATGCATCCATCCATTATCAATCCATCATCTGTCTATCTGTCTGTCTGTCTGTCTGTCTGTCTATCATATCTATCTATCTATCTATCTATCTATCTATCTATCTATCTATCTATCTATCTATCTATCTATCTATCTATCTATCTCTATCTATCTATCTATCTATCTCTATCTATCTATCTATCTATCTATCTATCTATCTATCTATCCATCCATCTATCCATCCATCCATCATCTCTCTCTCTTATCTGCATCTTTCTCACCATCCATGCGTCCATGCGTCCATGCGTCCATGCGTCCATGCGTCCATCTATCTATCTTATCTATATCTATCTATCACCTATCATTCTCTCTCTCATCTCTCTATATATCCATCCATCCATCCATCATCTATCTGTCATCTATCTATCTATCTATCTATCTATCTATCTATCTATCTATCTATCTATCTATCATCTATCTATCTATCTATCTATCTATCTATCTATCTATCTATCTATCTATCTATCATTATATCTATCCATCACCTATCATTCTCTCTCTCATCTCTTTCTATATCATCCATCAATCCATCCATCCATTTATCCATCCATCATGTATCTATCCATTATCTATCTATCTATCTATCTATCTATCTATCTATCTATCTATCTATCTATCTATCTATCTATCTATCTATCTCTACCTACCTACCTACCTACCTACCTACCTACCTACCTACCTACCTACCTACCTACCTACCTACCTATCATCTATCACATATCTCTATATCACTATTGTTAAGCAGGGAAAATCCACAGTGGTTTTCAATTATTTGTTTTAAAAGCTTCTACATTTTAGGTTCTTTAGAAAAAGATGAATTGGAGAAAGAATGTTAATTCTCTTTTTTCCTCTCTAAAGGTCTACTGCCATCTCTTATTCATCCCTTCCACCAAAGGATGGTAACACTACAAATTTACACTTTTAAACAATCCAGACAAATCTCATAACCCACCTTGTGTTAAAATGCTCCTGTCTCCTCTGGCACCTTCTCTGAATATCAATTAAGGAAGCCAAGCGTCCAAAGGGAGATGAAGGGGTGTTTGTTACCAGCAGGAAAGAAAACAACAGGAAATACCAGAAGGGCTTCCATTCAGTGGTAAAGAACTTCCAGAAACTGCTAGAGGCTTTCACACATTGCCAAGCGTCTGTGTCAGCATGAGGACTAGGAGCTTTTTTTTTTTTTTGTTAAATGACAGCTGGCAAATTCCATTCTGTTCAGTTGTGAGTGATGGCAGAAAAGAGTGACATATTTCCTCCCCCCCTGCAACTTCCAATATGTTTCTGTGGTGGCTCTAATCCAAATTGTTGCTGTAAGGAATAGACTTAATCATTGTGGGTCAATGTTCTCATTGTGAGGTTGAGCTGACTTCACAGCTATGCTGGTGTTGGATGAAATTCCTCCCTGTGCCACGTTGTTTTAGCATGGCATCTTAAACACACTACCAGCAATCAAGCATTGCTGCTTAATGAGCAACCCAAGGTCATACTATAGTCTTAACATGCGAGTAATTCATAGATGCACTTTATTAAAGGTTGACTTTGGCAGTGGTTGGCTCTTCAAATTTCAATTTAGTTTCTGAACGTTTCATTACCAGACTAAGTAACATCATCAGCAGGACTTTCATGTCCTATTCTCCTTAGCTTATAAACGTCTTGTGTGCCAATGTGGTCAGTTGGTCGTGTGACCAACTGGAGCTATATTTAAATTCTGAGCAGCTGATTGGTTCTCTTGTTGAATGGTTTCTTATGTATAGGTATGCTTCGATCAAGATCAATTGTTCAGGTCAGATAGATACAGGTTAACAGAGTTGGAAGGGACCTTGTAGGTCATCTAGTCCAATCTTCTGCCCAAGTAGGAGGCCCTACACCAGGGATGGTTAACCTTTTCAGCACCAAGTGCCGAAATTGGATCCCGGGTGCATGCATGTTGGACAGCTGGTCCAGTGTCCTTGTGTACCAAGCAGCTGCTTCCTTTAGGATGTCCGTGCCAGCCAGCTGGTCTTCATGCGAATATCTATATATTAAATTTTTGTATTTTATTCCAATTTCATTTTAAACTGTGTTTTGTTCCAATTTCATTTTAAATCGTATTTTATTTCAATTTCATTTTAAATTGTATTTTATCCAATTCCACTTTAAATTGTCTTTATCAGATTTTAGTAATAATTTGTGTCCAGAACAGGGGGGATACTCAGCTTGTTCTCTCCAATTTGGAGAGAAACTACTAGTAAACTAGTAGCGGTGGCTATGGCTCCGCCCACCTGGCCCGATGTAATGCGTGAACACTGCACATGCGCAGAAGTAAAGCGAGCATGCGTGCGCGTGCGCTCACATTTACGAAGCGGTAGGGAAGGTAAGTGAATCCCAGCTCTTGTCTGGAACTCTGCACTTAGATAGGGCCCAAGGACTAATCAATAAAGTAAACTCATAAACAGAACACAGAACCATCCCATTTCCCCTACCTCCGGCCAAGCCGGGAAGGTTGTGGATCACTGATTTAGTGAATCCAGCTTCCCCCATTGACTGTTTTTGTTGCCCCTGCGAAGATTGTAAAAAGTGAACACGTGACCCTGGGGCACTGCAAGCATTGTAAATACATGCCAGTTGCCAAGTGCCTGAATTTTGAGCACATGACACCAGGGAGGTTGTAACGGTCGTAAGTGGAAGCACCAGTCCTAAGTCATTTTTTTTAGCGCTGTAATAACTTTTGAACGGTTGTTAAAGGAATGGTTGTAAGACAAGAACCACCTGTATTGTGCAATGGATGCATAGTTGGTGAAGATGGCAGGATTTCCTGAGATGGCAAAATTGACTTGTTTGATTAGGGAGAAGACAATAAGTACAATTATTAGCTACAGGAAACCCTTTATGGACTTTTTGCTGAAAATGGGAAAAAAACCCTGAAGTGGTAATTTATGGATCTGATTATTAGAAAGGATAAAAGAGAGGAAGAAGGCAAATATGTGACCTTGACAAGAATAAATGATAAATTTATTTTTAATTGCTCTAAAGATTGGATGCTGCTTCTTTATTTTTTTCCCTTCCCCCCTTTTTGTTTCTTTATCTATTTACTATTGTTCTTTTCTCTTTATCTTAAATTTGTATTGCTTTTACTATTGTGTAAATTTTTCATTTTTTTTTAATAAAGAAGACCTAGATAACCAAGTTAGAGACAAATCACCATGGAAAAGAAATCCATTCTTTGTGGTTACCAACAGTCAATATTGCTTGATGGCATGCAATAAGTCAATCAATCAATCAATCAATCAATCAATCAATCAATCAATTGCATTTATATGGAGGTAGATAGTTCCTCCTGTTTGATTGATTATTGGGAAGTAGCACATTAGTAGCAGGTACATATCTTTGTAATAAAGATCATGAAAATATACTGTTGAGAATGAACAACAGAATACATAGTTGAATCTTTAGCAGGGGTGAAATGCTACCGGTTTGGATTGGTTTGCTCGAACTGGTAGTAAAAAAAAATGCCACTGGTTGGGAGGAATTGGTATTTCTGACTGTCAGCTGTGACATGCGATTTATATTAGCTGGAATTGTTGGATTTCCTGCTTTCTAGCTAATTTAAATTGTGCGTCACAGCTGATCATCGAAAATAGCAGGTCCTACGCATGCACAGAGGTTATCCTGCACATGTGTGCGCTCACATTGCCCGAACCAGTAGCGAAGGTAAGTTGGTCTTTAGCTATGTTTTTGTAGTGAGAGCAGCAGGAAGTCTTGTGACAACATGTGCTCCTGAGCCTATGCTGAGTGCTAAAAGGATAGTGAGTCATTGGATAGCATCAGGTCCAATTCAGGATGAAAATTGCTCATAATATTGCTGACTAGGATACAGAGTACGGGCTTAGCATAGCTAAGCAAAGAATATGTATTTTAAGTGAGATAATTAGATCTGTTAAGGAATGTACAGGTAGTTCCTGACTTACCACCACAATTGAGCCAAAAATTTCCATTGTTAAATTTTGCCCATTTTACGACCTTCCTTGCCATGTTGTTAAGCAAGATGTTAAATTAGTACCAAAGACAAATCTGGCTTCCCCATTAACATTGCTCATCAGAAGGTCACAAAAGGTGATCACAGGGTCCCGGGACACTGTGATCATCATAAATATGAATCTGTTGCCAACCCTCAGAACCACATGACCATGGGGATGCTGCAAAGGTTATAACTGTGTAAAATGGTCATAAGTCACTTTTTTCAGTCCTGTTGTAAATTTGAACATTTGTTCTTTTCTTTCTTTATTCCTGCAAATAAGTTCTTATTTTTCCAACTGCACTTACATTTAACTGTTCCAACATTATGATAGTATATCTAGGTATCTTCTCTCTCTCTCTCTCTTTCTCTCTCTCTCTCTCCCATCCATCATCTGTCTGTCTGCCTGCCTGCCTGCCTGCCTGCCTGCCTGCCTGCCTGCCTGCCTGCCTGCCTGCCTGCCTGCCTGCCTGCCTGCCTGCCTGCCTGCCTGCCTGCCTGCCTGCCTATCTATCTATCTATCTATCTATCTATCTATCTATCTATCTATCTATCTATCTATCTATCTATCTATCTATCTATCTATCTATCTATCTATCTATCTATCTAGCTATCTAGCTATCTAGCTATCTAGCTATCTAGCTATCTATCTAGCTATCTATCTAGCTATCTATCTAGCTATCTATCTAGCTATCTAGCTATCTAGCTATCTAGCTATCTAGCTATCTAGCTATCTAGCTATCTAGCTATCTATCTAGCTAGCTATCTAGCTATCTAGCTATCTAGCTATCTAGCTATCTTATATTACTCTGTCACTGCTCCATCTCTCTTTCACATGCACAAACGAAAGTGAAGGATTTTGTTGTGTTGGATCAACTGAATGATGAACCATAAGTTGATTGATGGCCTTGTTGCCTATTATGTTGTGGGCTGAGAGAATGTGATTGACCCAAAGTCACTCAGCTGGCTAAAGCAAGATAAGATAATCTGCTAGTTTTCTAGCCTGGTACCTTAACCTCTAGGCAAACTAACTCTTTGCACTTTATTTCACAACAGATACCAAGAGTTACACTTGCTTAGCCGGCCAAGAAGGCGATTAAGCCATTTCCCAGAGAAGGTTCACTATGAAGAGTCATGATCTCTATAATTATAGGTTTGGTTCTTAGTATTTTCTGATTAACATAATTTTGGTTAAACAGATGCATGTGAAGATGAAGATGAATTGCTTAGAACCACTTACTGACTATGCAAAATGTTGAAATTTGGGGTTTATTATTTTGGCTCACTTAGTAGAAAAGAACTAGACCTCAGAATCTCAAAAAGGAAGCAGGTGAGATGTCTCATTTTCCTCCACTTCAAGGAGGAAGGAAATATGAATTGCAGACTCAGAGTGGGATTCATGTAATGTCCCCTTGCAAGAGCAGTATATTGATGTATCAGAAACAAATATCAGTTAAAGGTGTAAAAACCTTTATTTTCCTGGGTTCAATCCTGAGCTATAAATATTCTCCTCTGTTGTGAAGAATATTTATGTAGTTCTGGAAGATACCAGGAAAATAAATATTTCCCACCCATCTCCAAACATTACTTGTTAATGGAGGTAGGGTAGGATTGTCTTCCAAGTTTCATTTTCTAAAAAGGAGGGAACATGTCTAAAAACAGCATCAATTGCCTACCTTTAAAGATAAAAATGTCGTCACTGGGTCTTTTGGGAAAAGTTCTTCATGAACCCACTGTTTTGTCTCACATAAGTTAGAAAACTTCCCTATGGCCTTTGGGTACCACCTTTTAAAAAGCTCTTAGATAGTCTGGAATTGATTCAGGAAATTAGCTTCAATCAAACTTTTGTGAAATCTTCCCTTCTGAGTTTGGGTGACATTCTCCAATCATTCTTTTTAATTCTAGCTAGATTTCTGGTTTCCACCCATGGATAAATCAAACATTTCTTTGGAAATGGGTGTTTAAGGCTTGAATGTTTCCTGAAAATGTACACCCTCTGTGTATATATACTTACCACTGCTGGTCAACATTGGGGGCTTTTAGAGAGGATGCTGATGTTGCGATGACATGACGTGCGATCATGGAGCTCCAAGATCACAGTTGATACTTTTGCCGCTGGGCGGTCCTTTTGGACCTAAACCGTCCCGAAGAGACAGTGATAGGGAAGAGTACATCCTACTGATCTCAGGGACACGGCTAAGTCCCTGATTGATCCAGGAGAATATATTTTTGTCAGTGACAGAAGCACAACCATTGAAGCTGCTGAAGTTGGGACAGCTCCAGAACGGGAGGAAAATGGAAAGAGAAAGTGTGTCCACTTTTGTTATAAAAGACTCTACCACCCCAAAAAATGAAAGCTAAATTAAATTCGAAAACAGGATAAGCGGTGAAATTAAGCCACATTAGACAGTTTGTTATCCTTTTTTCCCCTCTTTTACAGATGGAACTTCTGCAAATGTTTCCTATTCCTTAGGTTGAATGGATTAGTTTTTCTTCTTCTACTTTTTATATTCTTTCTTTTACCTATGGATTAAAATCTTTTTCTTTATTTTTATAATGCTGGATTGGATGGTCTTTTTTCTTTGCTCCACTTAGAATTTTTGTTTTCTTTAAGTCCAGAATATAAAGAAGATATAAAAGGAATACAAAGAGGGCTGTAATAACAGAGGGAAAGGAAGTAACACTGCCCTTGGAGGCTGGAGGCTTGAATCTTGGAAATATTGTCCTTTCCTTTTTCTCTTTGATCCTTTGACTTTGTATTTCAAGGTTTTTCTGCTTGTTTACAGAGGGTGATAGTGAGAAGAGCATGGGTTGTTTATACAGGTGCTCTTTGGGAACATCATTGGTAGCTGGAGTGGAATGAAAACAAAGCCTTGTCTTGAAAGATTATAAATGAACTTGCTTTAAACCTAATAAAAAGTTTTGAATGCCAGAGTGGCAGTGTTTACAAGTTGGAAGAATGGTGCAACATGAAAAAAAAACCTTAACATTGCAAAAGATTATGTTTGAAATTCAAAAATTATTAGAAGTAACAGAGAAAATTGAGACGAGATTGGAGATCATAGATTGTAGAACCGTAAAATTTGATGGAAAAATTGAGGATGTTCATCAAATGAAGAAAGTGGAGGTCAGAGCTCTAAAAACTGAAGGAAAAAATAAACAAAGAGATAAGAAAATTGTTGATACCGACAGTGAACTGAGCATGGTTGGGAATGGAAAGAGTGGAATATGGAAAGGGGAGAAAGATGGACTGGAGCATTACCCCAGATTTCAAGGCATAGAAGAAGAAAAGAGAGAAGAATTTATGGAACCAATGAGATAAATCTTGTTAGAAGTACTAGTGATAACCAAAGATAAGCTGATTGAAAAAGCAGATAAAGGGTTTTGAACTTATACAAGATATGCAACAAGCAACAAGTTGCGAAGAGAAGTACATACAAAATTGACTAAGGAATTAACCAGAATACTAATGCCACAAATGGCAAGAGACATAACACTGCACTATTACTGGAAAGACACAGGTTGATATATGAAAGCTTATTATAAAAATTAAGCCAAACTTAGTTAAATTTAGAGCATTATGTAAAAAATGAAGTGATAATGGATATAGTTAAGTAAATGATTGATAATGAGAATAATGTATACATATGTATTGGTTTGATAAGAGGAAATTTGATATAAATTGCAAATGGTGACTACGAAAGGAGGTTTAGAAACTCTGTTATTAAATATAACCAATTTTTATTTAGAACATGTTATAAAGATGTAATGTTATTGGATGATATTGGGAAGAGCTAATGGAATGCCATTATGTGGTTTTGCTTTAAATCTGGAATATTTTAGGTAAAAGGACGTAAAATAACACACACACATATACAAATATATTTGATGTAAAATATATGATTTGACATGAATTGTAGGTGACGATGGTGGAAAGGATGCACCAATTGACACACTTTCTGCAATTTGCAATGCAATTGACACACTTTCTGCAATTTGTAATGGAAGATGGTTTTGTGGGTTTTTTGTTTGTTTTGTCTGTTTGTGTTTATTCAAAAATGTTTTTAAAAACCAGTGGGAGCTTTTAGATAATTGAGCTGGAGATAAAACCAGTTATAAATGAAATTAATTAGAGAGCCCTGCTCTGAAGGACATGAGCAATTAAAAAATGAAAAACATCAATCAATCAGTCAGTGAATCAATCAATCATCCAGTTTTCCATTACAATATGTGCATTCTACCTTCATTGGTAAATTTTAAAGAAATAAATCTTGGTTTTACTAACAATGGTCTCAAACAGGCAAGGAAATTTCTTTAGAGTGACTTGTGAATTAATCACCTGATATACAAAGGGAGTAAGTGCTGAGTAAATAAACATTTGTGATCTAGATTTGGAAATATTACATAGGCTATCTTTGTTTATGATTTTGACCGAGCCATATGATTGAGTTAATAGTCATGAGCCAGTTTTGATAAAATACCTAGCACTGCTATTGGGTCATAATTTAGAAGCTTCCTTGGTATCACTACAGTCAGTGAGTGCAAGATGTAGAGTAGGAGGGCCCCTAAGCTAAAGAAAGCTTGGAGGGCCCATTAATAAAGAAATGTACCAGAAATGCATCTGAAGTATAGCTAAACACATACACATACACAAGTATATATACTTACACACATAAACGCATACATGCATGAATATAAATATAAACTTTGTGTGTAGGTGTGTGTGTTTTCTTTTTGAATAAGGGATCACTTTATCTTGACAATATAATAAAAAAAGTTCATTGCAAGCAGCCTCCCATTTCTATTTTTATGGTAAATACGAATGGTGGGGAAAGAATGGTTGTAATAACCTGGGTTTTTAAAAACCAAAATGCAGTTTTGTAGTCCAAATTTTAAACAGCTGAATCTTATATTCTGCTACTATATACATAAAATTTCTACTGCACTCATTCCCATAAATTGCGTATGATATGATGTCTTGCAATTTTAAAAAAAATAATTTAATTTAATTTTGTAGCAGTGAGCTACAAAAATTTTCATTTGACCATTTGAGGGAAATTGCTTGAACTTGTTAATCACAGCCAGTATCTAAGAATTGCCCACTTCTAAACTCTTCCAGCTAATCTGTATAGTTTGTCATCCCAAGAGGTTACTTAACTTTTTAACATGTGTTCATGTCTTTTGTCAACAGAAAAGGCGATGGAGATGGGTTGATGATTCTGCCTTCAATTACAATATGTGGAGGGCAGGTGAGCCAAATAACGCATATGAGGAAGAGTACTGTGTGGAGCTAACATCTGATACTAGTAAACCAACACTTCTTACCTGGTGGTTCTTGATGAACCATGTTTTCAAGCCAGGGCCATCAGGAAAACAAGGTTTTGTTTATTTAACTTTGAGTTATCCCATAAGTCAGAGGAATGGAGCTCATATATTTCATGGAGTTTTCCATAATTAGCTTTCATTGAAGGCAAAGCTGGATAACTATTCTCCAGATGCAATTTAACCTTTCCAAAACTGGTACCCATCAGATGCATTAGAGTATACCTTTCAACATCAATGGAGTACTGAGAGTGGATGTCCAACAAACCTGGAAAGCAACGGAATGGAGAAGACTGGAGAAAGACCCCCCTCCTCCACTCATCTCCTCTTCCCTGAATCTTAGATCTCTTTCTATAATGAACTTTACAATGACAATTCATTTTTGGGAAGTGGCAGGAGGGAGAATATCAATAACTGTGTTCAGTTCTCAATTTATTCTCCAGATGTCAATTGCTTTGCTTTTCATGGGAAAATCCATTGGAGCCAGTGGAAATTTCTCATGCAATTTAAAGAATGGCAATATTTTTCAAATTGCTGTTGAAGGAATTAAGGAGTAACTTCCGTCATCCTTGGCATTTTAGGTTTTAAAAAGTGGAAGGGTTGGTCCTGTGACAGATTGAATGCCTACATCTGTAAGTACCAGCTGTAGAACCATCTGGAAAAACAGTGGCTGGGATGCAACTAGAATCAGCTACGAAATGCTTGCAGATTTGATTGACACCCTGTTGATTTTACTGCCTCTGAATCATTCAGAATGAAAGATCAGATCTCCCTTCCTATCCACATTTCCTCTTAGAATAGACAACTTCACCATGATGTTCTTCTCCTGATTTTTTTCAATAGCAAATGCAATATGAATAAATTTTTAATGCATCTTTTAGAGTCTTGATGGCAAACCTATGGCACGTGTGCCAGAGATGGCATGTAGAGCCCTCTCTGTGGGCACACGCACCATTGTCCACTGCTTTTCTGGTTTCCGGTGCACTCATATTTTCTGGCCACCTGGTCTTCACAGGCACTGGAGCATTAGAAAGCTTCCCCAAAACAGCCTGAAAAACAGCCAAAAAATAGGAGAGAATGACAGAGAGAGAGAAAAAAGAGAAACAAATCAGAGAGGGAGAAGGGAAAGAGAGAGAGAAATGAAAGAGCTGGAGGGAGAGAATGAGAGAGAGGGAAAAGAGAGGGAAACAAATCAAAAAGAGAAAGAGAGAGGAAGGAAGAGAAAGAAAGAGAAAGAAAGAAAACTTATGACCACAATTGTACAAGAACATTGTTAACTGAGTTTCACAACATTTTACAAGTTGGCCATGTCCATCTGGTCACATGACCACCAATCCACACCCACCAATATGTGGTAGGAAATTTTTTTGGATTT
This sequence comes from Thamnophis elegans, assembly GCF_009769535.1. Taxonomy (NCBI): domain Eukaryota; kingdom Metazoa; phylum Chordata; class Lepidosauria; order Squamata; family Natricidae; genus Thamnophis; species Thamnophis elegans. The sequence goes on along the minus strand of NC_045558.1, from coordinate 126,264,200 downwards.
CACCACTGATCATACGTAAGTATGATAGCACTGTTTTCAGTGCTATCATAACTTTGAATGATCACTAAAACGAATGGTTACAAGCTGAGAACTACCTGTAGCATATTTCTTTCTTTAAAAAAATATTTTATTAGGTTATAAGATAAGATACAAAATACAAAATAGGAAGGCACAGTGGGAAGAGAAGTGAGAAAGGGCTGTGAAAATGATAAAAAGTGTTGACTTCAAATTCCCCTCTGTTGCAGTTCAATAAAGCATTAAAATCAAACCACAACGCTTTGCTTTTTCATAATAATATCAATTAGCCTTTTCTATAAGCATCTATCAATCTAACTGGTAAAACTCAAAATCACAGTTTCATTTTTTTTTCCCACCTCAAGCACAAAGTTCAGAAGCGGTCTCCATGTGGAAACAAATGTACTAATATTCTTTTCTTTAATCAAAATGATCAATTTGGATATTTCAGCCAACTCCATCAGCTTCTGCAGCCATCCGTCCATGTTGGGAATTGAAATGTCCTTCCATTTTTCTGCATACATAATCTTACTGCTGTTAACATATATAAGATCAAAGTTTCAATTTTTTTCTCTAAGTCTTTTTTAAAAAATTAAAGCCAAAAGAAAAGTTTCTGCTTTCAACTTTAACTTTGTTTTAAGAAATTTCTGTATTAAAATATGAATCTTACTCCAAAAATTCTTTGCTTTGTCACATGTCTACCACTGTAGGATATTTCTTAAAAGGGATACAGCAGGACGCACAGAAAAACCTCAGCCTGGCCACAAATAGCCTAAAAGTTTTCACTCTTCTGGAAGACACTTAAACTTCTTTGGGATATCAGAGATCCCATTTAGCCTTCTATGAAATATTTCCTTTTGGGTTTGGATGATAGACACCGACTGAATGGAGATTTATACAGCCTTACATTTTTAGGAGTTTTTGAAATTCTCCTCCCGTTCATTTAATAATAGCTATGTGCCTGGGCCTTCATCCATGGATGAATACAATGTTTCTTTGGAAATAGGTGTTTTGTTTTATGGCTTGGATGCCTCCTGAGAATCTACATTCTCTATGCATATATATGCTTTACTAGCTTGATACCCATGCTTCGTGATGTGATCAGGCAATGCAGGAGAAATCCACTTCACTCAGGTTACAATTTCTTGGCTCAGTGATAGTCAACTGAAACACATAAGGGAATATTAATCTTGCCACCTTGAGTCCAGAAGCAGTTCCATAGGTGGAAGGTGGAAACATTTTGGTGAAGTGCTGATGTTTAGTACTGTAAGGAGCCCCAGACTGTTCCTGAGTGAAGGAGTGGAATGCCGGCCAGTTTGAACTGAGGTAACGGAATGTGCAGCAACTGGCAGTTGGAACAGAGTTCTTTTCAGGTGGGGAGGAGGAGCAGAACTGCTTAGCATCAGAACGTGTTAATTACTGTATAAGAAATATTAATAATCAGATGGTCATTTTGAAAAATCTTTCCTTAGGGAGCATCTAAAAGCCAAGAGGAACATATGTGGCAAATTTCAAATTTGTAGGCTTTAGTGATGATTGAGTGGTATTTGACATGCACGCACGCACGCACGCACGCACGCACACACACACACACACACACACACACACACACACGGCTTGTGTGAATAATGAATGAGTAAAGTCTCATCATTGGAGGTTTTTAAGAAGAAATTGGACAGTCACTTGTCTGAAATCTCCTGCTTGAGTAGGGGGCTGGACTAAATGACTTCCAAGGTCCCTTCCAGCTCTAGTCTGATTTATCTGGACTCTTAGTCCACTTGAAACTTTCCAGAATCAAAGCAGTAATCACCCTTTTGCTGTTTATTTAAAAATATTGTAGATTAGATTTAACACTTATTTGGTTAAGAATTGAAGGACCTTCACCTTATGCAGTAAACCCCGTTGATGCAAAGATTCCTAATAGCTGAAAGCAGTTAACAAACCATTTGTGAAAATGATTAGAAAAGGAAATCGGTGTTGTTAAAAGTACATATTGTTGCTTGATTGACATGGTTATTCCTCATCTCCAAGAACTCTAAACTTTCCCAGAGACCACAGGTTATGATCTCCCCACAAGAAGTAAGAAAAACTATCTGGAGCACTTGTCTGGACTGGAATTCTGTCTGGAGAGGAATTATGAATAGCTGGTCTTTCCTTGTCATCACTTCATTTTACCGCTGTCAACTCTGTTTTTAGCCAAGTCATCTTCAGTTTACCTTTTGTTCCCCAGAAACCAATGCTCTTTGCTTTTCATGAAAAATTCAATGGAACCAGTGGAGATGTTCCATGCAGCAAGGACAGCAGCCGTGCAGAGAAAATCTGATTTTTCCCCCCAGACTGAACTGGTAAGAAGAGAATGATTTATGATAATGGCTTCCTGAAGTGATGCTTTACTCCTGGGGACTATATGAACAAGTCCATATACTTTTCCAAAAGCATTTCAGAAGTAATTTGCCATTTATTTTCTTTCTCGATTTTTGACTTCCCAAATTAATGGACCTTCCTAATCAGGCCAGATTTTGTTTAGTTTTTCAGGATAAGTCAAATTCAGGATAGTCCCCAATGGAACTAACCCCTGTAATGCTACCACTATAGGTCACTCTTTCTATGGCATGCTAATTTTTTGTAACTTAATTGAGCTTGTCCTGCAAGGACAATTAATAGAATGAATTGAAACTTTTTTTTCAAAACAAAGCAGCTAATCTATTAGCCACATGGCACTCTGCTTCTGGCACTCTGCATCTCATTTGTCCTTGAAATATATTAGGTGCCAAAGTTTGAAGTCAATCCTAAAAGTTTTCCAAAAACTCAGAGTTAGAATTAAAGAGAAATTGTTGAGAAATGAATAGAATAGAATAACAGAGTTGGAAGGGACCTTGAAGGTCTTTTAGTCCAACCCCCTGCTAAGGCAGGAAACCCTACACCGATCAGACAAATGGATATCCAAAATCTTCTTTAAAATGGTTGAGAAATGAACAAATTTTATAGGAGGTGACCTGATTCTTTCATTGCCTTTCATATAAGTTAGAATCACAGAATCAGAAGGATGGAAGGGACCTTAGAGGTCTTTTAGTCCAACACCCAGCCCAAGGCAGGAGTCCTTGTACCATCCTGGACAAATGATTTGTTAGAATATTCATGACTGGGAGAGACATGGGAACAAGGTCAGCCAATGAATAGGCATAGCAAATAAGTCAGCCAATGGGAACTTAAACAGATATGAGTCTGTGCACAGAATTGAAGCAGAAACTTAAGAAAGCAGTCTGCTGCTCGGAGAAGTAAACTAGCAGTCTGTCTGGGCTTGTGTGCTGAAATGAAACTAACTGCTTGTGTTTGTCTGTAACTCTCCTGCCTTGTGTTTATTTATTTATTTATTTATTTATTAGACTTATATACCGCTTCATAGGGCTTTCAGCCCTCTCTAAGCGGTTTACAAGTTTTTTTTGCAAATTGAGTCAGCAACTTGCCCCCACAGTCCGGGTCCTCATTTCACCAACCTCGGAAGGATGGAAGGCTGAGTCGACCTTGAGCCGGTGAGATTTGAACCGCTGACCTGCAGATCACAGTCAGCTAAAGTGACTTGCAGTACTGCACCCTAACCACTGCGCCACCTCGGCTCTTCAAGTAAACTCTTCTGTTTACTTGGCAGAACCACCTGTTGTTATTGTCATCTTGACATTTTTGGACCCCCTTCTGCTATGATGCCCCTGGGGACCAACATGTGTTTTCTCCCCTCTCTTCCATTCATTCCTTTTATTCCTTTCTCCTGAAACACTGGATGAAACTCTTAGATTCGATGCAACCAGTACAACTGCTTCCACCCTCTTGAATGATAGAAATACACCCAGAGATGTAGTATATATGTGTTGCATAAAATTTATTCATATTGCATTTGCTACTGAGAAAAGTCAGGAGAAGAGCATCGTGGTGAAGTTGTCTATTCTAAGGGGAAATGTGGATAGGAAGGGAGAAGATCTGATCTTTCATTCTGAATGATTCAGTAAAATCAACAGGGTGTCAGTCAAATCTGAAAGTATTTCGTAGCTGATTCTAGTTGCATCCCAGCTGCTGTTTTTCCAGATGGCTCTACATCTGGCACTTACAGATGTAGGCATTCAACCGGTCACAGGACAAATCATTCCACTTTCTAAAATCTAAAACACCAAAGATAAGAGAGAAGTTACTTCTTAATTCCTTCAACAGCAGTCTGGAGAATATTGCCATTCTTTATATTGCATGGAAAATTTCCACTGGCTCCAATGGAATTTCCCATGAAAAGCAAAGCAAATGTTAACTTCTGGAGAATAAATGGAGAACTGAACACAGTTATTGAGTGGCCCTCCTGCTACTCTTCAAAAATGGATTGTCATTGTAAAGTTCATCACAGAAAAAGATCTAGGATTCAGGGAAGAGGAGATGAGGGGAGGGGAGGGAAAAGGAGAGCAGGGGAGGGGAACTTTTTCTAGACTTCTCCATTCTGCTGCTTTCCAGGTTTGCTTGACATCCACTCTCAGTATTCCGTTGATGTTGGAAGGTATACTCTGATGCATCTGGTGGGTACCAGTTTTGGAAATATTAAATTGTATCTGGAGAATAGTTATCCAGCTTTGCCCTCATGAAAAGCTAATTATGGAAAACTCCACGAAATATATGGGCTCCATTCCTCTGATTTATTGGATCACTTGAAGTTAAACAAACAAAACCTTGTTTTCCTGATGGCCCTAGCTTAAAAACATGGTTCATCAAAAACCACCAGGTAAGAAGTGTTGGCTTACTAGTATCAGATGTCAGCTCCACACAGTACTCCTCATATTTGTTATTTGGCTCGCCTGCATTCCACTTATCGTAACTGAAGGTAGACCCATCAGCCCATTGCCATTGCCTTTTCTGTTGACAAAAGACAGACTGTGAGCACATGTTAAGAAGTTAAGCAACCTTTTACAAACTATACAGATTAGCTGGAAGAGTTGAGGAGTGGGCAGTTCTTAGATACTGGCTGTGATTAACAAGTCCAAGAATTCTCCTCAATTGTCAAGTGACAAAATTTTGTAGCTCATATGCATTACTTTTAAAAAAAAATGCAAAACATCATATCATACTCAGTTTATGACAATGAGTGCAGTAGAAATTATATATACATATACGTATATAGTAGTAGAATATAAGATTCAGCTGTTTAAAATATGGACTGCACAACTGCATTTTGGGTAAAAAAAACCCAGGTTATTACATCCACTCTTCTCCCACCATAACAAATAGAAATGGAAGGCTGCCTCCAATGAACATTTATTATTGTACTGTCAAGATAAAGTGGTTCCTTCTTCAAAAAGAAAACACACAAAGTGTATGTATACATTTATGTGTGTAGGTATATATATACAGTACTTGCACATATGTATGTAAATGTGTTTGTTTAGCTATACTTTAAATGCATTTCTGGTGCATCTCTTTATTATTATTTTTCCAAGGTTTTTATTTTTAATATAAATTATACATTTTGTAGGAACAAAGAGTTTTCTGGGTCTTTTCTTTTACACCCTCTTAATTACCTAGTCCTTTTTACATCATAGTTTTGTTTTCACTTTCTCTTCCATTATTTTCCATCTTTATAGCTATTTTTTCTTAACACATAAACAATATCTTCAATTGCCCCTTCAAAGTTACACAAAATTTTCATTTCTCCATTGGTATATTTTGCTATAAACAGCATATACTCTCTAATTCAATTTAAGCATGGAGAACATTTCTTTCAATTTTTTCTATCATTAATATACTATCATTTCTTTATTTCTTAATTAGTTACATAACAATAACAATCTTACTACTATTCTCTTTAGTTTACTAATGAAACTCTTTTCCCCTTCCTCTTCCTCTTCCCCTTCTAACCATTTTCTCTTGGGCTCCCAAAATCCATTTTAATTCTTTTCCTTCTTCTCCCCCTTTCCCCTAATTTATTCTCCCCCCCCACTATTTTTGTAGTGATTGTATCTTTTCTTCAGAGTATTTACATTTATTTTTCTACCAACTTTCCCCAGAGTTTTCCCTGTTCTATTCCTTTCCTTATTATTTTGTGATTTCTTTTTTGGGAGATCTCCCCCTTTATCTACTTTTCCTGTGACTATAAATCCCAGTGAAATATTCTATCTGCATTTTATTTTCAATTCTTATTTTTTCCACCTTATCTTCCTGTATCTCATTTGTGTCCACTTTTACCCCCTCTTTTCCTATTATTTGTTCTGTATGTTCCCTTTAATTTCCTAGCTTTCCTTTTCCAAATAAAGTTTCACACACACTTTTCAACATCACAAATAATTCATCATACATCCAAATCTCCATTATGCAAGTTTGATTATTTTAACATATTTTAAAATTTTGGTGTTATACCACATTTAGTTGCAAATTTAGGATCTTCCAGATTTTGTGGCTCAATTTTAAAATTAAATTAATTTCTGGTGCATTTCTTAATTAATGGCCCCCCTCCGAGCTTTCTTTAGCTTAAGGGCGTTCCTACTCTACATCTTGCACTGACTACAGTGATACCAAGGAAGCTTCTAAATTATGACCAAATAGCAGTGCTAGGTATTTTATCTCTCTCTCTCTCACACACACACCCTTTTTTCTGGAAGGAAGGAGTCATTCTGACAATATAATAAGAAATATATAAAGAAACACACCTATACTTTAATAGTTAGAAACATAAAGTAAAAAATACATTTTTAAAATAAAGGCATAGGCTGATTATATATTTTTAATTTAGCTGTCTTGATCTCTCTCATAGATTACAATAGTACACTCCAAAAGCAATTTAAAAGTTATCTTTAATGCTATGTTATGTTATGCTATGCTATGCTATGTTATTTTATGCTATGCTATGCTATGCTATGTCATGTCATGTCATGCCATGTCATGTCATGACAGGATGTAATGTATTGTATTGATCTATATTCTACTAGATCATTGGTTTTCATACATATATAAATGTGTAAATAGATATACGGTATATTATACACTCATGTATACACCAATACATAGGGCTGACAGAATAAGTAATAAGGATTAATTTATTTGTATAAATAATAAGGAATGCATTTGCTAAATCAAAGAATTGATATCACTAAACAATTTTAGTAACTTATCACCTTTTCTAACAAGACAACTTAAAATCACTTAATCCCATATTTCATCCTGTATCTTTTAGCAAATAACAAATCTTCCTTACTCAATCTTAACACACTGACATTTTAAAAAATCTATTTTTAAACTTTATTAAAATATTATTTAAACAATGATTACACAAGATTTTTTATCACCTACATGATGTATAAAATGCCACATGAACCAGGAAGCCAGAAAGAACAAATGCTGAAATTTCTTCAGATTGTTCAGGCCTCAACTGTAGTTGGTTTAGCTTATGTTTAAATCCAGCTCTGACTGAATTTATGAGCATCAACAAAATATCCCAGGTTCATAGCCGTATTTTGCCCTCAGCAGTTGACTCATCAAGAATAACAGGAGTCTGTGCATAAAATTACTGAGTGAAGAAAGTAACATGTAGGCAGGATATTTCTTTTAAAAAAATGAAATGAAAAAAAGTCAGACTCACCTCATTTTCGTCACTGAGGCCTATCCAGACTGAGCTACCACTGTTCTGTTTGTTTTTGATGTATTGAGCCACTAACTTGGACTCTTGGTTGTTGAGAAGAGAGGCGAGATGACAACCCTTGTTGTAGCTCTGGCACTTAGTCTAGGAATGAAATGAAATAAAATTTTAAAAAGACCCCAGAAACACCACGGAGCACCATCCAGACATCATTAAGTGATTCCTATTTGTCTTTGATTTATACAGATACCACCTGGGATTCTTGTCAGTTGGAGGATAGAGGCGAGATGATATCTGGGGCCAAAACTCGTTCCCTCAAGCTAGAAACAGAGGCAGAACAAGAGCGTTCTGACCCAGTCTTTATTCACACTGGATAGACAAAACCAAAAATAATTAGTCACAAATGAAAGTCTTTCCCTCTTATTAAACAGGGCAAGAACAGTCTTTGTTCACATGAGAAATCAAGATAAAAAGTCCTTCAATGATTAAGCCAAGCAAAAACCATTCCTGTTCACACCGGCTGAGGCAAATGCACTAACTATTGTTTCCACCTCAACAACAGAGCAATTAGTCACGACAAACCTGCTTCTGGCCAAGGAATCCAACTTGATTGAGGTACACTGGGAAACAAATGGTTGTCTGTGACAACAGGCCACTTCCAAACCCCTACTATTTATTTCCCAGGCAGGAAGGGGCTGGCTAATGTCTACGACTTCTTTTCCCTCAGAGCCGGATTATTGCTTTCCTTTGTTCTCCTCTCCTCTTGTCAAGCCAACCTCCCTCAGCAACCAAGAAAGAAACCACTTAACTCCATTTTGCAGAATTAAGAGTACTTTTACTGGTTATGAAAAGATAGCAGCTAAGCAAAGCAAGATCTGAGGCAAAAGCACACAAAATCATACCTATCAATATGTGACCAAATCCCCTTTCCCTGGTAACCCTCATCCCACTGTCCAATCTGCAAATCCCTTAGGTGTCATGTGAGTTCCATCTTCAAAGAGCATCATCAGGTTGGTATGCATAGGGTGACCAGACGTCCCGCATTTGGAGGGACAGGCACGCTTTATCATAATTTTTCCCATGTCCTGGGCCGTTCCCAAAAGATACCGCTTTTTAATTTTGGCGCCTTCTTCGATCGCTTGCTCCCCCGCCCATCCACTGCCGCTCGCATGGGCGGGGTAGCGTAGTGAGTGAGCGGGCGGATGGGCGGGGGAGCCTGCTCGCCTTTCCAGCCCCACTTCCGGACAAGCCGTGGAAAAGTCTCCGCCGCTCTGAAAGAGCCACCTGTGTGTGTGGCCCTCAGCAGGGTCTGGAAGCGGTGCCTCTCTGCCAAAGCATCCCTTGCGCACTTCGGGGGCCGGCGGGCGAGGCGAGCGCAGCGGTCGGAGACTCCTCTGCGGGACCCCTTCCGGCTCCGTCCGCTTCCCAGCCTGTCCCGGCTCTCCTGACTCCCAGGGCCGCCGCTTCTCCGAACTCACCCAGAGTAAGTGACGGGCGGGGTAGCGTAGCGAGTGAGGGGGCGGATGGGGTGGCCACCACCGGCTGCACTGCAGCTGACTCGCCCCGGGTGGGCTGGGAGGCTTTGGGCATCCGGGGGGAAGAACCGCAAGCAGATGGTGGTGGGATCACTGCCTGGGAACTGCTAGAAGCCTTCCTGCCCAACACTTACACTCCCTGGACTTGTTTTGATGAGCGTGGGGCGACTGACGGTAATTTGCGCCGGCCGCGCTTGCTCAAACTATCGTCAGTCACCCCGTGTTATAATCTGGCCATCTTAGGCAGGTAGCTTCTGCCTCGGATCAGTAAAACTGCAACAGCAGCAACATCAAACAGCCTTCGCCACCATAAGTGCCAGGGGAGGGGGAGGGACAGCATTTATCGCCCACCTTCCTGCAGGAAAGAGCATATAGGATTCCTACCAATGCCACCCACCCCCCGGCGTTTTATCGCCCCAACTTCTTCCACTTCTTTTCGGTGCGGGGGTTGGCGAGCCTTGGAAGGAGGAGATCGCGTCGATCCAGGGACGGGCATCGTCGGCCTGCCGCTTTTCTTTGCCACGTTTTTGCAAGCCTCAGCTTTTAAGTCTGGAGATTCTCAGACGGCCCTGAGCTTTGTGTGGTACGTGCACCACTTTCGTGCACTTAAAAGAAAGCGGGGTTTCCTTCCCTGGTGTATGCCTGCCGCCGCTTTCCCCACCTCTGTAGGTTCATCGCGTGTGCGCTACAATGCTTTCCTTGAACGCACTTGCAAACGTGCACGACCCAGAGCTCCCTGAGCCTAGCTGCGTGGCACACACGTGCAGGCATTAAAGGAATCTGGTGGTTTTTTTTAGGCGCATGGAGCTCCACTTGGGATGACCCAGCTATGGAGGGGCAGCGGCAGCAGCAGCAGCAGTTAGCGTAGCAACCCTGCATTGCTCGTAATCTTGAGGCTCCACGTGAAAGGGCCGAACGCAGAGGCGAGGAGAAGGAGGAGGAAGGGAAGGAAAAAGGTGAGGGTGGAGAGAAGCAGGCAGAAGCAGCTGCAGCAGCAACAACCATGCTGCCCGGGGTGGGCGTGTTCGGCACCAGCCTGACCGCCTGGGTCATCATCCCGCTTCTAAAGGATGAGGGCTTCACGGTCAAGGCGCTCTGGGGCCTCACTCAGGAAGAGGCGGAAGAACTGGCCAAGGAGATGAGCGTCCCCTTCTATACCAGCCGGATAGATGAGGTCCTGCTGCACCAGGATGTGGATTTGGTCTGCATCAACCTGCCGCCTCCCCTCATCAGGCAAATCGCGGTGAAAACTCTGGGTGAGTCTCCACGGAGAGCTTGGCGGGCAACTGGCTGGACTTCTAAGAGGTTGGGGGGAGGAGGCGGTGGAAGAAGCGGCAGCTCCTTGAAATGGAAAAAGGCCTCCTTTCCCCCCCCCCAATGAGACGCCTTCCACAATAATAGGAGAGGAGAGCCAGCCTAGAGACAGCAATCACAAGGCAGAGCGTAGCTGAGAGAACGGGTGCAGGGGTTGGGAGAAGGCATGGGACGGGCTCCCTGCAGCGGCTGCTCGGATTTGCCATTTGAGAGAGAGAGAGGGAGGGAGGGAGGGAGGGAGGGGGAGAACACGAGTGTGTATATTCCCTCCTTCCTTCAGCCCAATACTCTCGCTGGCATTCTGGCCAGATGAGAGGGACTGCAGAGGGTCTAGGGCAGCATCTCTCCTGCCTCTTCACTTCTCCGTTCGGTCGTTGAAAGCGGGAGCCAAGCCGGGTCATTCCTTCCAAGAGGCAAGTTTCCCATCGAATGACTCGCTGCCCTAGACCCTCTGCAGTCCCTCTCGTCTGGCCAGAATGCCAGCGAGAGTGTTGGGCTGAAGGAAGGAGGGAATATACACACTCGTGTTCTCCCTCTCCCTCCCTCCCTCTCTCTCTCTCAAATGGCAAATCCGAGCAGCCGCTGCTGGGAGCCCATCCCATGCCTTCTCCCAACTCCTGCACCCGTTCTCTTAGCTACTTTCTGCCTTGTGATTGCTGTCTCTAGGCTGGCTCTCCTATTATCGTGGAAGGTGTCTCATTTTGGGGGGGGGGGGGAGGCCTTTCTCTATTCAACAGATCCAATATACAGAGTTTTATTTTTTGGCCCTAAAACTATTGTCACTGAGGATGACAAATTTCTTCATCATTGCTATTGGCCTCAAGTAGCAAATAATTAAACATGGTTTTTAGTGTACTTAGTTAGCCATCTGCTTTTTAACATTACATGGTATCAGTTTCAAGAATGCATGCATTCCTGAAAACTTGTAACAAACTTGTTGAAGGGCCTATGAAATATTTTCTAGTTTAATATAGAATAAGTATTCTTAATAAAAGAAAAAGTCATTTTTATTTAATCAATTGCATTCCTTTTTATAATGACATTAATTAACTAAACTGGAAATAAATCTATGTTTTGCTAGAGTTTTAAAATTAAAAAACCTTACATTTTGTTGCTATTATTTTAATCAGAGTTTTGCCAAGTGAAATTCTATAATGGTTCCTCATGTCTCTGTAATTTTCTAAATCTCATCCAGAAGTACCACAGAATCTGGCATTTTCAGCAGAATGATGCTGATGCTAATAAAACATCCTGATTTTTGGTGAAAGGATGGAAAGAGGAAGGAAGGAGGAAGAGAGATCTAAAGAGCAGAAAGACAGAAGGTAGATAGGCAAGAGGAAGGAAGGAAGGAGAAAGAATGGAAAGGGAGGAAGGCTAGAAGGAAGAAAGAGGGAGGGAGAGAAGGAAAGAAGGAAGGTGAAAGGAGGAAGGAAGGAAGGGGTACTTCCACTTTAAGGCTTGGGAATGAACGCAGGAGGAGTCTCTCCATAGGATCAGCTGCTCCTCTGATCATGGTCTATGAAAATGTTACTGCCTGCCTGATGCAAATTTAGACAGATGGTGCTTTGGGCTGCCCCTCAAATCCCCCCTTTACTCCTCCCCCTATAGAATTCAGCCCCCTGAGTTTTGCCTTTGAGGGGCATGTGTGGTTATGGAGGATGGCAGAGTCAGCTGGAGGTTGAGAGGGGATAGGGGGCTTTTGTCCGCCTGTGGAGTTCTCCCCATGGACAGGATGGGATGTTGGCATGAAAGGGATCCGGGCATAATCTCACCTGTTCCAAGTAAAGTTGCCTTTTGCAATTGGCTACCGGTAATCCTCGACTTATGACCAGGATTGATCCCCCAATTTCTGTTGCTAAGGGAGACGTTTGTTAAATGATTTTTGCCTCATTTAGCGACCTTTTATTGCCACGTTAAGTGAATCATGGTGGTTGTTAAGTCAGGAACATGGCTGTTTAGTGACCAAAGTTACAATGACATTGAAAAAAATGACTGATGATCATTTTTCACACTCAGCGACCATTTTCACACTTAGCAACTGTTGCAGCATCCTCATGGTCACGCGATCAAAATTTTGATGTTTGGCAACAGATTCATATTTTTGATGATTTCAGTGTCCTTGGGTCATATAATCACCTTTTGACAAAGTCAAATGGGGAAACCAGATTCACTTATGTTACTAACTTATCAGCTGCAGTTATTCACTTAAGAACTGTGGCCAGAAAGGTGGTATAATGGGCTTAGTGACCAAAGTTACAATGGCATTGAAAAAAGTGACTGATGACCATTTTTCACACTTAGCGACCATTTCACACTTAGTGACCATTGCAGCATTCTCATGGTCACGTGATCAAAATTTTGATGTTTGCCAATAGTTACAATTTATATTTGTAAATTGTTGAAATAAAAAAATATTACAATACTATTTTTGCGTTGTATGAAAATTTTTGTTGCTCTGTATAAAATCAAGCCCCCCCCCCCCCGGTCAAAGGTGTCCTTCTTTACCAATCTGAAAATCTGGTCACTTTAGGTATGCAGGACGGTTGGCCTTGGCCACCTCAATCACTATCACATGCGCAGTAGAAGGTGAGAACAAAATCCCCTTTTTACAACCTCTCCTGTACTTAAAACTTTCCTTCCCAAATACCAGCCCCCCCCATCTCCCCGTTTCAATGCAGCCGAAAGCAAATAGCGAAACAGAGACTGACACCTCTCTATGCATACATGCATGTGGGATGGGCCGCATCCTTTCCTCCCCCTCACTCAGCTCAGGCACCAAAGACAGCTGCCTCTCCGTCTGAGGGCGGACAGAAGGCTCCGGGTCTGCATCTTCCTCAGCTTCTGTTTCCTCATCAGAGCCTTCAAAGGCTTCGAAGGAGGCCCAGGCTCCCTCTCTACATCTGACTCTGCTGCTAACTCTGCTGTCAGCTGGCAGGCCACAACAAAGAGGATGGCATGCTAAGCTCATGAGTGGAATAGCTGCAGACTTTACACCTTCCACATCTCCAGTTGTGCAATTTTGGTTTCTCAAGAAACCTTTCATCACACCTGGACTGGTGAAAGGGGGTTCTTACCTCAGCTTCATGCCAACTCAATTCTTCATTAAAATATCCATAGCAGGTTCTCTGTTTCTTTAACCAGCCTGTGGAGCATGTCTCAGCCTTGACTGCATGGAGACAAAAGGGGAAAAATAGTAGGTAAATGGAATAGTTTTCAGATTTTCATGAATGGAATCTCTTCTGCTGGGAGTGATTGGAAGCAGCTTAGTTTCTCACCTTTGGTGAAGTCCGTGGATTTTAAAATGGAGCCAAAGACTCCAGGGACACAAAATATTTCCACTACCTCTTTTACCACCTTGAAAGTGGTCCAAGAACTATTTTCCAGGCCAATTTCAAGGTATTTGTGGGGACTTCAGGAATAGTAATCCTTTTATGAGAGCTCTTTCTGTCCAGAGGACCTCCTAGTTCTATTCTCAGCCTTAAAATACTGGAGGAAATTATGAAGTGGACTAGCTAATTGACTAACACTGGAAGGACTAAGGACACTTCATGCTATGGATTCTGTGCTGCCCCCGGCAATCAGAATGAAAAGTAGCATGAAAATCCTATATAGTCTACATAGTACATGTAAAAATTTCTGAAGACAGAACTGAAGTTATTTAATCTGCTATGTTTCCCATACCAAAATGTATTGGGGGACTCACCTCCCAAAAAATAATTGGTGATCAAAACTCCAAGGCAACAGAGGGTGATGTGCATGAAGAGTCCCATCTTCTGGTTATCCTTTAGGAGAGAACAGGTATGATTGAAGAATTTACAGAGTGGCATTCATATTATCTTGCTGAGAAAGCAAATTTTTGTATTACATAATTTAATTCTGATTCTGATCTCCCTGCAAAGTTTTCTGTTTCAGTTCCTAGAATGCAAGTCATGAAAAGCTCTATTGCTATTTCCAAAAACCATATCCTTATTGCAATGCCAGATCACTGTATAGTTAGCAGAGAGCATTTAACCCACACTTACCAAGAATGTCTTCAGCCTCTCACCTTGCACAGTTCTTCAACTGGGGAGGTTGAGTTGAAGGATGGTTGGACTGGTGGAATCACACTTTCCGAGCAACCATTATATAGTTCAGATAGACCTGGTACATCAGGATGGCCAAATTTCTTCAAGGATTTCCTGGTCCCCCTCCCGCTTCCTTTTCCTATAATTGAGAGAAAAGCAAAGTCAAAAGATAATTGATTAATATTTTCTTAATATTAACCAATTACTTATCAAAATACTGATAACAGGTTCTACATCCTAGTGGAAAGCAAACATCATCCCTTGTTAATCATAATCTCCTTGATTTATTTATTGTATTGATTTTAACTGTTGTGGTTTCTGGCTTATGTTATATCAAATATTGAGGAAGACAATTTTCTCCAGAAACACCAGGTTGTCGGGGTTCCAAGAAACATCCCCAACAAAAGAAGCCTCAAGGCTTTCCTCAAAGTTCCATTTTATTAGAGATGTCATTTTGGCATATCTTGGAAAACCCAAAAGAAAGTTCAAGTCCCTGCCCAGCCCCCC
The DNA here is from genome assembly GCF_009769535.1 of Thamnophis elegans. Classification (NCBI taxonomy): domain Eukaryota; kingdom Metazoa; phylum Chordata; class Lepidosauria; order Squamata; family Natricidae; genus Thamnophis; species Thamnophis elegans. The sequence goes on along the minus strand of NC_045558.1, from coordinate 126,249,165 downwards.
CATGTCCATCATAGGATCCTATCAGGCACCATCCAAAATAGGCGATGCCTCCCAGTCACCAGATGACCTTGCCTTTCGGAGAAAGTATGTTATTATGGCTATATATCACTCGCACTCTGTATAATTCCCCCTTCCTTATTCCCACAGTAGGATATGTGGGAGGCCTGAAGTTCCAAGGTAAAAGATGGCTTCCAGGTCTGACAGGCTTTTTCCTCCTCAGGAGAAAAACATATCCTGTAACGAGAGTAATGCAGGTTTAAGATTATTCAACTAACC